>NC_051187.1:112643866-112982437 GCF_015220075.1 Falco rusticolus | reverse complement strand
TACTCAGATGGGCTCTCCTCATAATCCTATTTCTTCAGTGTCTTAAAAGGTCCCAAGCTCCTGCATCGTGGAAATAATTGAGCCTTGCATGTACTTGAAAGACGTATGAGTTAAACACACATTTTTATTTCCGCCCCCCACCCCCCCCCACCCCAAACTGGCAACAGCAGAATAAGAGCCACGAAAATACTTAACTTCTGAGACCAACTGTTGGATTCAGAAAAGAAACAAATACAAACCCCTTTGTCAAACTGTTGGTATCAAGAATTTTAGTTTACATTGTAATGTACTGTTGCAAAGTTGGTTTGCAGGGCTTAGTGCAACGGGGATGACCGAGCCAAAACCACAATCTGTCGGACCGAGTTCCCAAAGGATCTTCCTGTAGCTGGCATTCTCATACTCTGTTTCTTCCCTGCATTCAGCGCTTGCTGTTTTCCCTTGTGTCCTCTGGGGCTAAGAGCCGATGTTGGTGAAGCCTGCTTTTTGCAGGCTCTCTGTAGTATATTTTAAAACCATTTGTCTAAGTTGATGATTGGTGTTCTCTTTAAAAGGAAAAAAAAAATAATTCATAAGGTTTAATCTCAATAACTCTGTAATAATCTTTGAAGTGGTGTCCTGACCATACTGCTGTAAGAGTGTTAGGTATGTTTTTTGCTAAATGTATGTACGGTGTATTTGAAAGTTTAGAAATTAATTAGGTTAGACCATAACGGAATTAGGAATATTTGAATGGGGGGAGGTGGGAGTGGGATGGGAAAATGACAACTGAAATGTAGAATATATTGTAAACATAGCTTGTTAGTTTAAACTGAGGTCTGAGTTTTGCTGTGCATTTCATTTTTATAGTGGCTTCATCTTCTTAATTCTGACTATTTTTGCCTCTTCGTTTTCCCCCAGAACAATTGCGCAGCTGGTTAATTCTTTTACCTGTGAAGAGGACAAAATGATTAATTCCTGCGGTTTGAAGGCTGCAGCTCAGTGTATTTCAAGACAAAATTGTACAGAGTGCTCTTTAACTATTGAGCAGTTTTATACAGTTTATGTAACAGAAGTAGGCTATTAATTTTGTAAGAGACTCTTGTTTTGCCAAACTTAGTAACTGTTAATTGTTTGGAGGACTTCAGAATCCCTCGGTGGGTCTATTTCAGACTTCGAAAAAATATATATTTTTAATTTTTATTTTTTTTTACTGCTTGGTTTATTTTCTTCTCTTTGATCTTTTATATTCATGTAAGCTGTAGTACTTTTTAAGTACCTTTATTCCAAAACTAGTGGGTCCTCTTTACTGGAAGTTTTGAATAAAACCTGTTGTTACTGCTTACATTTGATTAAAACCTTGTCTTGTCCACTTCTTAGTAGACTCGGCAAACCAGATAAAGTTACGGTCTTGGAGGAGGAACAACTAGAAATTAAGATATGCTGAACTTAGACATTTATCATTAGTACAGGTTAGTAACCCTACTAAACTTGGTATATGAGATGAGTTCTCTAGAGAGAAAGATTGCTTAACCAGGCAAGATTAGAATGGATGCAGTTAACACTGAAGTATCCTGGCTGCTCAGTTAAACTTCTGTGAGATTTCAACATACAATACCTGTACGAGAGATTTTGCTGAGGTTGCACCATCGGCGGTCTCTCACTGCTGCTTGCCATGGCTGTGGTGAAAGGAGCCTCCATGCTCCTTTCCCTGTGCCTCTGCCTTTGCTCTGGGGAGAGGTGAGGGAAGGACTGTCCCTTTGCAGCTGTGAAGTGTCTGTCAGGTGCTGGCATGATGGAGTCTGAGAGAGTGGGGGCTGACAAGAGATCCAGCACCTGTGCCTGGGTATAATGGACCATGCAGTGCTAACAGGGGCATGGGGGAAAGCTGAGCAACAGAGATGAATGTGTGTTCAGCCAGATGTATGCATGTGTTATGTCCCTGTAATGAGTAATAGCCCTTTTTGGAGAATGAGTTGATGCCATCTTTTTAAGTTAATACCATTGCTTCATTCACTATATGTTTTTAAAACTAACCCTTCTTTCCCTACTAAAGGGGGGGTGAAAAAAATCCGTAATGTTAAAATTCCCTATTTAGAACTTGATTAGTGAGTTTTTGTAAGTTCCAAGAACAAATTATTTTTTAAAAATTCAATTTAACATATATTTTTCGTGAAGAAGCAGTCATAGCATAAATGTAAGTCTTAAAAATAAGTAGAATTTAAAGATGACCGAAAAGAGAATAAATTCTGTTTGCTGTTCAGTCACTGTCTGTTTTTTCCATCTTCAGCCCCTACTACATTAACTCCCAGCTGTTTCCAACCAGTTTCCTTCCTTTTGTTGGAATGCAGCACTGAGGTAGAGTCGGGGGTGTGTGGGGGTGTTGTGTTTTTTTTTCTTTTGGTCAGTGCTGTAATCAACCAGCATGCAAGTCTTAAGAGTGTTTTCTGTTTGGGTATTTTCATATTTGTATGATCCTGTGCAAGTTTTGGTGAACTTTAAATTAGCTTTGTAGTTAGAAAAGACAGTTTTGTGTTGTGACTGCTTTTGAATGCTTGGTGTCTTGCATGTTTGGGACTGTAATGCCTCTCTTTTTTTCCCAAACAGGGATTAAAATTAGAAAATACTAGTTCTGCAGCATCTCAGAAACTTTCAGTGTTAATACTTCTGCAGGGTCCCAGTTTTTGTAAGTTCCTTCTGTTGTGGATTTTTCTATGCTGTTGATACTGTTGACATGCATAGTATCAATGCATAATATTTTTTTGTCTGTTATCCAGCTTTTTGTTTGTGGTGAGGAGACACTAGGTGTAAGAAAAAAATGTACCTTCATGTGATGGCACAAGAGTACCCCAGCTGCACTTTCTTAAATAAGCTGAGTGGATTGGAGTAGCACCTGAAACTAATAGCCAGAAAAATGAGAGGTAGGACAGAAGTTACTTTGGAGGAGGCAACTGCTAGCCTGGGGCTCTTGTGAAGATTTTTGGAGCATCTTGGAGTTTTCTTACTGATTTGCCCCACTTCGGATAGCTGGAGTCAGAAACCTGGAAAAATCACAGGACAAGACAGAAAGACAACAGTTACTTGCTGACGTCTTACAAAACAGAGAATGATGAGTGTTAGAAACTTGGAGAAAGCTCACAGTGTCAAGTCTGTAACCAGGTGAGTCCCTGCTGCCTATTTTGGTTTTATTTCCCCATGGTTTCCTGGGTCTAGGCTTCTGAACAACAGAGTTAAACCCAGAAGGCACTCTTTCAAGATGAAAAGCCAAGATGGTCCCTGTTAGGAGAAACTGAAAAGGTATGGATAACTCTTTTTGAAAAAGAAATGAGAAAGCAGTGAACAGTAGATGTGGAGACAGAGCTTAACATGTTTTGAAATCTGTGTTTTGGCTTTTAAGTGCTGGAAAGAAAATAATTCTTCCTGGGTGAAGATGACTTTTTAACATTTCAAAGTCTCTGGTGAACCTTTTAAAAGGCTTGAAGCAAGCTAAGAGAGGTAGTCATGGTTACTTGTGTGGTTTTGAAAAGGTACAGAGAGAAATAATTCACTTTTTAACATACCTTGTATCACAATCAACGACCTGATCTTCTAATGCTAGCTAACCTGGTATTGCTATTTAGTTTAATAAAGCCATTCCCTTACTAAATCACTTCTCTTGCTACTATAGCTGTTTTCACAACTGCAGTTGTCTTTTCTAGCCTTAAAGAATGCAGTCCTGTGACTGTCCTTGTTTGAAAACAATAAATTAATGCAGAGATGTCTGAAGTTTACACGGCCCTTTCTTGGTGTGCCTGTCTCCTTGGTTTTTCCTTTGTCTTGCAACACTTTAAACCTTTGATTGACATCTTGGAAGTTGGCTGGTTTTCGATGGTCTCTGTTAATTGCTGCTGGTTCGTTCTGTTCAGCACACTGTAGCCTCTTATTCTGCTCTTGAGAGTCATGATTCATTACCGTGAACTGGCAGTCATCCTTTTCTGGATGTGTGCCTAAATATACAATATAAGTCTACCATCACCAGTCATGGTAGAGCAATATATTTTTATACATGCATCATCTCACAGTTTATTTTCTTCAAATACATTTGTAATTCTGTGCAGGGGAGAAGTGAAAATGGCTCTTAATTTACACTGTCCCCGACTTAAACAGCTCAACAAAGAGAGATGCCCTTGTCATGTTAACCTTTTAAGAGGATGTTCTCTCTTCTCTGTTCCCTAAGCCCCCTCTCTCTGACTCCTATATGTTTGATGACATTCCTCACTTTTTTTGAACTCTTTGCAAATAGCTTTTTGTGTCGTTCTTTTCTCATACCTGCTGGAGACTGTATGTTTCAGTCAGCCAAAAAACCCTCTACAGTATGCTTGCCAAAGGCAGGTAAAGAATTATGGGTTGCTGTAGGCACTGGAAGCCACCCATAAAGATATATGTGCTTCACAGGCACCGCTTTTTCAACAACTGCTGTCCCAAGTGATTTTTGGAAGAGGAAGGTGAAGTGTGAGACAGGTTGATGCTATCTATTGCATTTCACTTTGGGATTATTGTTTTATAGGTCTTTATGGTTATTAAAGTTCCCTTCCTTCCTCTCTACTGTAGTATGTCACTTGGTTTGCATCTGACTGAAATGACAGAAGTTGCCAGCCAGAGTGCTCAGGCTTTGTATTTAGTGGTTGTGTCCCCTGACTGCTACCTTCAGCTTCAGAAGCAAGCCTTGCACTTGTCATCTCTCTCCCAACAGCCTCCAGAATAACTTGTGTGGTTTGTAGAACGGAACTGCTGTACTCTCAGCTTGCCTTGGTGACTTGCTCAGAGGGGAAACCTCTGCAGGACAAACGAAGCTGTGTAGCTGGGACCTGGCTCTCGTTTGCAGGGGCTGCTGGTATGTGTGGGCTGGCTGAAGTGGTCCTTGTTCCCAGAGGCTGCCATCCTTGTGAGGTGCTGTGCCTGTTCCTGTGCCACTGCAGGTCACACATCTGTGTGGTGTGGCAAACTGCCACAGGTTTGTCTGTGTACGTTAATGTGCTGTGAACTGCTGAGGGGGGAGGGCTCTGATTTCCCACTTTTGTTCGATCTGGTTGAGGTGGCTGACAAGGTGGCTCCTATTTCATTCATCCCAGCTGTGGGAGATGATGGTCTCTTCAGCTGCAACAGCTGTGTCTGTCAGGGTGCATGGTGAATTGATTTTCATGAAGCAGTTGCAATGGAGAGACAGCCTCCTGATCAAGCCTGTTGCAAACACAAAAGTAATTCTTAATAAGATTTATAATGAAAGCATCCCCTGGCCTATTGCAGTGAATAGATGAGATGGGTATGGTTTTTACTCAGCTCTGGTAAGTGTTATACAGTTGAAAATGGTATGTGGATCCTCAGTGTATGTTGTGTGCGGCTGAAGTCATCAAAAGTAATGTCAAAGAAACCCCCGAATTTTACAAACACCCCAAAAGTGTGGAATTTGATTCACTCATCTTTCAGGAATGTAAGAATTTTTATTCTAGTGGGTGCAGATTCCTAGTTCTCTCTTAGGAATTAGTGTGCAATTTCCCCTTTTCATCCTGCTGCTAAGATATGAATTGAAAAATCTGTATCATCTCTTCATGATCCAGCCAGCACACCTGAGACTGCAAATCTGTATAGCTCAGAGGAGGCTGCTGTAGGTAAATTTTGAAGCGAGCACCTTCCTGTGCTTCAGATTGTAGAGAGGACTTAAGATCTCTCATAGCAGTGATGAAAACCTGCCACTTAAAATTCTGTATTATAATAAATGTAACATGAGCGGTAATTCTATTACAGAGGGGGCTCTGCACATGCCAACAAGCTTTCCTTGCTCGAAGAGTTTGGTTTAAGCAGATAGGTCACTTGCTTAGACGTGTTGGCATCAGCATAGTTTGCCTTTATAAAGAATATTATTTTCCTGCTGCAGCTTCTTTGCCCAGTATCCCTGTAACATGTAAGAACATTATTTTACACGAAGAAAAATTATGTGCCTAACTTCCCCTTCCATTCCCCTTCCTTATATATGATGACTTTGAACTTCTTGGTTTTCTGTTCCTTTAGGCAGGGTCAAACTTGGTACAAGCAGGAGAATGAGACTTGCCGTGTGTAGTGCTGTAGTAAGACTTACTGTTTTCCCAGAGCACTTGGTTCTTGGCAGGAGGGCAGGATCTGTCTCATCTCTGAGACCCTTACTGCTGCCTTCTGTTGATGCTTTTGGATTTGGTAATCCTGAGCATTTCCAGATATGTATGTGGTGACTGGAAGATGGCTGCTGTCCCATCAGATATTTCAAGCTTGTGGACCAGTCTTCTCAAGTCAAAATCACCATAGGCCATAGTGCTGGCAACAGCACTCTTTTAAAACTGGATCCAAGCATGGCTTCATTTTGAACATGACTCAGACAATGGTTTGGCTACAAACAAACTCCACAAACCTCTCAAATACAGCCTGATCCCTGTGTCTGTTGGATTTGGTCCATGGTGTTTTCTAAAGCAGTACAGAAAGAAGCTGCCTTGATCTGCATGCTCTGAAGACTTATCCAGGAGTTGGATTTTTATCTTGTGCCAGGAGAGTAACTTTGTAAATACTCCTTCATGGGTTAGCTTTTAATTTTTGTGTGGGGTTTCTTTGTACCCCTACTGGGAACGATTGATTTGGCACTAATTGGGAATGCATTCTGGGCATTGTGGCCAGTCCATTTTCTGACCCACTGTATTGCTGTTGGTCTTTCAGGAGTCATGTCATTTCCCTAAGTGTTTCTGTGATTCCCCCAAGTCACAGGAGCAAATTTGAACAGATAGAGCAATAGGGCTTAGTTTTAATTAGATGACCTTACACTGACAGGAAGCAACTATTTGTATTCTAAGCAAAATATTAAAACATTAAACTTTCTGGAAATTTATGATCTTCAAAGTGGTTCCTAGGAAAGCACCGGAATGGTCTTAATGTTGGTGTGGGGACATGTGGCAATTTAAGCAGTTACTTTGAGGTAGGAACCTCAAGTTCAAGGAGTCTAATTCAGCAGAGCGTGTTTTCAGTAAGGGGCCACACATTCTGGCTCATGGGATCTGTTGGCACCATACACACCCCAGATTAATCCATATTGTGAGTATTCAACAGAAGTGAAGCAAAAAAAGGTGTGCGTGCAGTGGCAAGGGGAGGGTTCATTGAACTTGGTGAATTTGTATATTTTTATTTTTTTAATTTTGTTACAGACTGGGCTGTTAGGGCTACATGACAGCAGTTGGCTCCCTGATCTTCCCTCAGAGGTGGATTTGCTGTAGGGGCCTCTGATATTTCACACCCCCTCCCCCACGTAGACTGAGCATAGTAGCCTCTGATATTCCACACCCCCTACACCCCCCCATAACACCCTCCGAGTTCAATTGGATATGGGTATGGTGTTTCTTTTATGATAAGCAAAACTGATTAGGGAGACGAAGAGAGCTGAAAGCTGTTCTTAGTCTTAATTTCCCTCCCTTCTCTGCCCCAGTCACCCTAAGAAACAAACCCAAGCCGGTACCGTGTCTACGACTGCCTTGTCAGGGAGAAGCAAGAGAGCAGCAGTGGCGACACTGATGTACTGGGGAGCTGAGCCAGTGCAGAGCAGGTACGGGAAGAGAAGAGTCGATGGCTGAGCAAGTACCAAGGCAGTGTGTTCACAGCCAGGTTTTCTTACCGTCACTTGAGAAAGTACAGGGACTGCTCCTTTCTGTGCCAGCAGCTGTGGGTGGGTGACTGGCATATGGTTCCGCTGTTACACTGAACAATCCCAAATGTGTTGGTCAGACCTGGAATTTCACAGCTGAACAAGCTGACTTGCATATGAGCGTCATGTTGGACTTGAGTGGGGGAAAGCATTGCCTGACTGCAGTATGAGTGATCTCATTGTGTGTGGTGTTTATTTTCAGTGTTACTTCAGAGTACTTTGGCTGCTCTTGTACTGTTTTTCCTTCAATAGTAAGGTAGACAGAAGCATATGCAGAGTATGTGGCCTTCCCTTTGTTTTTCTCCATGCTCTGGTCACCCCTTGCATTTTGTAAAACATTGCTGTGTCTCCTTGCATTGGAAATCACCATGGCCTCACACAGGTGATGTACACAGGAAGCCCAGGCAAAATTCATTATTTCTGTGACTCTATATGGCATGCCTGAAAAATGTGACATGCCTGTCACATAAACAGGAAATGGCCCTTGTAGGGGACTGAGTATAGCTGAAAGCCTAATCCAAATAACAGTTAGTCATCTCCATGTGGTAACCTTTCAGTGCCACGCAAGTTTGGAAAACGTGGTTGTAACTGGCTTCCACATGGCTGGATGAATGCATAGATACCAGATGTTGTCTTACACATTTAAGTCTTTTTCTAAAATTGATCTGAGACACAAGTATTTCACACACAGCAGTTGTGGGTGAAAGCCTGCACATGTGAAGGTTAGCTGAACCACTAGGAGCAAGGTTGAGGTTTGTCTGATTACCTGAAGTTTCTGATGACAGTAAGTAGTAAAAACCAGGGAGTTAGCATATATTGTTAGATGCAGTCATCAGAGAGAGAATGCAATGTACTTCTAAGTGCTGGCTAGTATGTCGGTAAAAACTGGCTTAATTTCCTCAAAAAGAATACCATATAATGTCACAATAGACTGATGGTACCCTCTTCAGGCATGTATAATTATTAGGCTCTGTCAACTTCCATATTGTCACTTGAATAATCTATGGATTATATTCTGTGTCTCGTGAAGTTTCTACCTTGCATTCTTTGTAGCCTGCTCCCTCTTTCTAAAACCTTTCTTCCTCTGAGCTCTTACAGAGGCCTTTGAGAGCATAGTAAAAAGGCTGGTTAATGAAAGAGTGTGGAGCACAAGTTAATGTGGTACCATGAGAAGGTATTTAGTATATACCTGGAAAAACAAACAGTTGTGGTTTTTTGCTTTTTTGGTTGGTTGGTTTGTTGGGTTTTTTTGGGGGGTTGTCTTTTTTTGTTTGTTTTGTTTTTAAGTATCCTGTTTCTTGTCTGTGGATTGTTGGGAGTGTAGCTTCCAGACTGCAAGTCTGACATGGTTAACCTGGCATTGCTGGCTCACTTCTAAGGTACAAATTCTGCAATTGCAATTAAATTTCAAATTCTCTTTCTTTAGAGAAGACAAATTCTGTAAGACCCTATTTTTAAAGCATGGGTGAGAACAGAAAGTAGTGATTTACATTGCTCGGTATGGGTATGTTGTGCATGGCAGTTGCACCCTTTGGTCATTTTTCAAAGTGTCTGAGGGTAACAGCCAAACCAATGGGTCTGTGGTATTTGTCGTAGCTCACCGTGCTTGTTGCCGTTCTCTAGCAGCGTTGGTTGTGAGCGCTGTATGCATTTCTCTGACTGTCAGAATAGTAGAGTACCTGAAAAATGGAGCTCGGTCCTATGTTTATAGTACCCAGTAGCTACTAACTGTCACAAAATTGCACAGGGCCTAGGTCTTCATGTGGTCCTGGAGTTCTTTAGCTCCATAGGTGCTTATACTAGATAATACCATAGCACCTCTCAAAGTGATAATGGACAAAGCGTTAAGAAACTAAAGTTGACGGATTGTGGTGTCTAAAAAAATGAAACATGCATGGTGTGTAGAATCAAACCCAGGCTAGGTTGAAAATAATATTCGTATGGTACAACAGTCCGGAAATACACAATGTTAATGACAGAACCAAGCTTGGGTCACTTTATTTTGTCTCATCAAATGTGCTTAACTAGTGATCTCTTGTGGTTCTTTTGTTGTTGTTTTTTGATAATGTTTTTTTTCCTGGAAAGCTGAATGGAAAAGGTTAGAAATTACAGTCCTAGTATCTGGGGAGGGGGAGTGCAGGGATGTGCTTCACTTCCTTCCCTGCCACATCCCCCAGATGAATCCTGCCTCTGTAGGTCTTATTGGGAGGAAAGGGAAAAATCTAGAGGGACTTGCTCCGTGTGGTTTCCCTGTGGCTAAAGCTGACCCAGCAACAGGGGGGATACCTCACGGTGGAACAGATGCTGTGTTCTTCAGAGGAAGTATGAATTTCGGCTTCTAAAAAGATCCGTCTAGACACCTGAGGGCTATGAGGGGAGGAAAAATACTTAAAAACCAAGCAAAACACTTCGGGTGCATAAATATTTGAGAGAAATTCTTTTAGGAATGTTGCATCTGAAGCCTATTTGAGCCTCTTACATGTTATGCATGTGCAGAAGTGCAGTAAATCCCAGCCAGGTGATGGGCTGGCTGCATCATCAGGCATGCTTTCAGGTGGTATATGGTATGGACAGAAGAGAAAGACTTTGAATAGGGATTAAATGAAATGCAAATGGAAGGTATTTTGCAGTCTGTGTATCCTAATTCAGGTCTTAATCAGCTTTGTAGTTAGAAAGTTTCTTCTGTGATTTGGTTTAAATTTGCCTTCCTACAAATGTAACGGATTACTTAATCTGCCTTTGATGGTAATGCAGCAAGTCATTCACTGTCGTCTTCATAACACCTTACGCCTTGAAGGGTATCTTCCTACTCCTTCCCCTACTTTTCTAATTCTCCTCTTGTCAGAAACCTAATTTTAAAAGTTCTTTGCTTTGCTTCACATTTAAATGTACTTGAAGTTTTCCTCTGGGTTCCAGTTTGCTTACATCTCTCCTAGTAGGCGGCCTGAAGCTGAGCGCTGTAGTCTACTTGAGGCCTCACCAATACTGCAAATATTGAGTGGAGAGCTGAGTAAAGTGAAATGATGACTTCATTTCTTCCTTGTAACAATTCTCTTCATACGTCTCAGAATTGTGTTTTGCAACAGCATTTCCAGTCTCTGGTTTCCAAGCCTTTTTAGTAAGATGGGTGCCTAGCCAAATGGTTTTGGTTTATGGTTATGTACTTATTTTACACAAAATGTTGTCTCTTGCACTTGCCTTTAGTGATTGTCACTCCATTAGAAATACAGTGGGGTTCCATCATATTTCCCTGGGAATCCTGATGCATTCATAGTCTCCTGATGCTTTTGCAAAGCTTTTGAGAGAATAAGCAATGAGGGGAGGAAAATGTTGGCCTAATTCCAGGACTTTTACATGCATAATTGAGCCAAAATCTTAAATTTTATATCTCCTGGAAATTGATCATGGGGAATGTCCAGATTAGTCTTCAGAAAAGATTAATTAAGCTAATGGACAAAGATTGTTTCCTTGGATGAAACTGTTTTTGCTTTTGCCTTTTCTTTTTTGACTGTTTATCTGTTACCTTTTTAAACTACAACTCTTTTAAAGAAGTAGATGTGGGTTTTTTTAAGTATTTACTGTTCTTTCTTAAGTAAGTTGAAATATTTACCCAACAAGCATCTGAGTCACTATTGGGTTTTTTTTAAAAAGGGGAGGGGGGATGACACCCCTCAACAGCTTTAACAGTTGCATTAAAGTGAAGAAGGGAGGTAAAAGATACTTTTTTCCCCCCTTTTCCTCTTATTTCAATAGAAAAATGTATATGCTGTCACCTTTTTCATAGATCACAAGAAACTGAGTTTTCTTTTGCAGATCAGACTTTAAAATGTGATCTTTGTTACTCAGAATGTGTGAATTAAGAAAGTATGTGATTAGTTAACTAGCATTAGGTCTGTACTTGTAGTCTTCTTCCAGAAAGGCCAACCACAAACTTATCAGTAATAACCTTCACTAGAATACAGGCTGCCCTGTTGTTTGAGCTTCTGAGAGATAGCAGTCATCATTAAGTAATGTAGGAGTGTTTGTGCGCACAGTGAGAGAATCAAGTGAGGGAACTGCCTATCAGAGCTTGCTATGCTCACTGTATTACTATCATTTATGAAAAGTTTTGTTCTAAAATAAATATGATTAAAAATATGATAAAAAATATGAAAAGGTCAGAGGAATGGATTTGTGACATATAAACGAGGTTTGATTTTTATTTTTTTTTTTATTATCACCCCCTCCCTTCTGCTCTGCTTGCTAAAGAATATCAGATCAGGGTTGTACTTGTTTAGTTGGAAGTCTTTGAAGATCTGGTCAGTGGCCTCTGTCTCAGCTCTTAACTGAAGAAATCGGGGATTTTATATTTTATGGTTAAGGAACTTTTTTTATCATCTGTCTTGGCATTTAATACTATGTTAACAAAACCAAACTAGATTTAACTGCTTAACTGCACAGTTATACTTGTGGTCTGCCCTGTTAATTTTATGTAGACTACTAGAATGTCCCTGTAGAATTAAGGACTTTAACTAGTGAACTTTCGCAGGTTTCTCTAGCTTCTGTGATCTGAAGATAAGAAGACATTTGCTACACAGATTTCTAGGAAAAATATATGGACAATTTCTGATGTTAGAAGTAAATAGAAATTTGGGGAGGGGGAGAAGGGAGAAAAGCTTTGTGGTTAGTTTGGGTTGTGGTTTTCTGTTGGTTTGGGTTTTTTTTGGGGAGGGGGGGGGGCAGCAGGCTGTGGGTTTTTTTGTTATTAACGAAAGTAAAGGTGAGAAACAAAGGCCAGCAGCTTTCCTTCTATTTGCATTAACTCCTAAAGCCCTTGAAGTACTGAGATGGGTAACTTTGTAGCAGAAAAGTTAGCTTGCTGTTTAATAGGGACAAATGTGATAGCTAACACTGCAACAAGAATAAAAATGGTGTGAATATAGGGACTAGATGACTAGATAGGAATGAGCATCCTTAATGGTTCCAGTTGACCTACTTGGCTTGTTACTCACATTTTTGCAACAAACCTGGAGGTCTTGAAACATGCATAGAAAGCTGCTGTGAGGAGGAAGAGTTCAATCCCTTTTCTTTACTTCATGGGGAATAGAACAAGAAATAGCAGGTTTAAATTGCAGATAATAAAATTTAGTTTAATACTGGGGTCATGGTGGGGGGTGGAAATTCCTATCAGTAAAGATAGTAAAACACTGCAACAAGTTTCCTTAATAGGTTTTGAAGAATTAGTCATTGAAGATTGTCAATGACAGGTTGGAAAAATGCATGTTGGGAATAGAATGGTTGTCCTTGATGCTTTCTTGGATGCTTTCCTGCTCTGTGCTGTGAGTGTTTAGGGCTTGGTCTGAACGTTTTAAGAACTGAATTGTGTCAGATGCTGAGGGTCCCTTTGTCACTTGAGAATATTTTCATGCCCATCAAGACATACCGCTGTAATACAAAACAGGCAAGAATATTTTCCCCTCTTCTTGTTCCATATGCCTGTGTAGTTAAAATGAAGGTGAGGTATAGCTAAAAAAATCAGTGATTTGCACAGCTGTCCTAGTGACAAACCTCACATTCTGCTGGAGACTGTGTTCTACTAATAGCATTTAACCTTCATTGGGAACGGCTGGAGTATGAATGCCTCATATAAGACCATCTGGAAAAGAGCTTTTCATGATGATTATCAATATTCCTAACAGGAACCTACTCAGAGTCTTCACTTTCAGAGCAGGAAGACTGTAGAAGTGGTGACAGCTATAATGGCAGGGCACTAATGAGTTTAAAGAAATGTTACTTTTGTAATTGGAAATGATACAAACAGTGTCATTAAAACAGATTGTTGATGCCATTTCTATTCTTGTCATAGTCTTAGTTACAAGAATGGATTCACTCTGAGGAGATGACATCAGAATTTTTATGCTTTCCACAATTAGATGGACAGATCATGAGGCTTTAACTCATGAAATGCTATTTTTCCAGAACACTAGCTAAAGTAAGTGAGGATTTGAATGACTACTTGCTTTTTCTTCAGTTGAACAGTAGCACAGAAGAGGTGAAATGTCACTGACTCGTGATTCTGAAATGTGGCTTAAGAGCTAAGAGCTCTGACTTGAGCTCCATTTTTTCTTGTTTGTTTTGGGTTTGATTTGCTTTTTTGACTAAAGATACTGCTCTTTAACAAAAACCTTTAAAGCTCAGTGTTTGGTATATAATATTAGAAGCTTTTTCAAAGACAGAATCAAGGTCCCTTTGCTTCAAGAAGCTTCTTGTTCCCCCAGTAATTCTGCGGTTCTAATCCTTTGAGTGTCTATTCATTCTGTCTTCTTTAGAATAAGTAGGTGCACAATGCAGCGGAAATGGATGGTGGTGGGAAGAGACACTTCAACAAATGAGGCCTTCTTGAATACATTTAATGCAACACTATCAATTTTTGCTTATCATTTTAGGTCATTTTGAAGATCTGATGGGCTTGTAAGGCCTGCTGTCAGACCTCCACTATTGGTGGCTGACATCCTCATTGAAGAACTCAGCATCCGTTTATTGTGTTCTAGCATCAATCTTGTTGCATGAGAAGGAAATAGTACCAGTAATATATCCTCTCGGAACAAGCGGCAAACAAGGACAAGGGATGGTGTGCATGTATATGTAACACAACCTTGTATTTGGGTGTTCCTCTGTTCATTTGTTAGTGTTCTGTGCATTGAGGGTTTGAATAGTCTGCCTCCTGCCGAGCTGGGTTGAGAGCTGGAGCACTCCTGGAAGTTGGTAAAGCTGTTAGCAGAAATGGGCGCGGAGGCTGAGCCTAGGCCAGATCAGGGACACACAGATACAAAACTAGATACAGCTTCTGACATCAGACTGCTGCTGTTTGTTTCCACCGCACTGTGAGAAAGGCCATCTAGTAAGACCGATAATTAGCTTTGATCAAATAGGTGGGCTTTTTAATGCTGAGAAGCTGAAACAGAGTAGTTGATCAAAAAAAAACCCTCAGTTGTTCAGTCTGTCTCCCTCTCTGCTAAAATTGCAAAACATAAATACAGTTGAATCTGGTTTGAAAAGGATGAAGGATGCTGACAACCACAAGTCATCTGAGTACTGCAGGTTTCTTCATTCTCAACAATAAAATATAGTCCTTGGACACTGATTTATGCAACAAGGCAGCTTTTCATACCTTTCATATGACATTTTCAGTTTTTTCCCCACACTGATACTCTGAATAGGTGTCAACACAGGAACAGAACTCCTGGTTAAACTTTTATGCTTAGTATTTTGTTTCTGGTTTAGGTGGGGAAAAAAGATGGCATTCCTATGTAAGCCCCATGTTACACGGAGATCCCTGACTTACTGCAGCGACCATAGAGAAGGCAACAGCAAAATTCTGCTGGAAAGTTAGAAACTCACTTTAAATGACTCCTAAATAGCGTTACAGCCACTTGCTGCTAGTCTTCCATGAGTAACTCTCCAAAACAAAACAGATGGAATTCATGCTGTCAGAGGTGTGACTTTATATTTTACATTCTGAAGCCTACTGAATGCACTCCGAATAAATGTTCCATGTGTTTAAGTTCCTCAGGTTGTTAAGTCTGCCACGGCCAAACAGGGTAGATTTACGATTGTGATGATGAAGTAATACCAAATTCCTGTGTTCAGAATGCCTCCAAGCTGCGTGACAAACGTACGTAGCACTAGCTTCCCCTTCTGGCCAGAAGTAGTAACTGATCCTGAAGGGAACTCGCATGAATTATTTCTCAATTTTATTTCTGTGTGCTAAAGATAAACACTAGTTATCAGAGAACAAATTAATGTGTAACTGCCACTGAGGGTGAGGACGGGAAGTGCTGGTGGAACATTTTCGCTTCTTGCAAGATAATATAATGATGTGTGGAGATGGGGTTGCTGTTGGAACATAGAATTCTTTTCTAAACCTGGGCCCAATTTGGAAATAAATTAGATAAAAATACTAACTTCTAGATAGATGGATTCCCAGTGTCCCTTCTAGAACCCTATTAGGTGATGCTAGAAACAAATCTTTTACTACTATTCGTATTCTGTATGCTAATTTTCCCCACACATCTGCATCGGTTATGATTGTAACTTCTTTTTTTTTTGTCAGTTTGGAATTTTATTGCTTGCGTTTTTGTCTTATTTAAAGATTCTTCTTTCATTTTAATTCTATGGCATACTATTTTGTAGCATTAGCATAAGCTTTGTAAATATAGAATGTATTAGCATAAAGGTTTATTTTGTGGTATAAAGCAACAATACACTATATGATCCAACATGCTTTTTAACAAACCCTTTCTAAGTTAGTTTGCTGGTCATTTACAAAGTTGTATTACTGCATTTCTGGATGGGTTGATCATATTACACTGAACCTTAGCAGAATCTTTCCTCTTTGTCATTTTCACTGCCATCTGCTACAGCTGTCTGGAAAAATGGGACATTTAAATCACTAAACAATTCTGTGTTATGAGACCACCAAAGTCTTGCTTTTGTGGGCATGTTGGAGAGTAAGCATGCAAACACAATGTGCACAGCACATGCATGCCAGGGAAACAAACTTCCTGCATGATAAATGATAGCCTCATGTTTAAGATGTTTAGGTGGACTGCAGGGAACAGGCTTCCCTGTTCATACCACGGGTTTGGTCCGAAATGAAAACATTCAGGTTTTCCTGTACCTCAGTCTTGAATCCTGATTATCAGATTTATCATGGGCTTGGTCTTCCTCTTCATCTTGGCCATGTGTCATCCTGGAACTGAAAATGTGTCTTGGTATGTTTTGCAGAAATGTTATGTTTCTAATGGACAGTTCTACCCACTATCTCGCTTCTGCCAGTTGTGGTTTTCACCTGCTTCTGAAGCACTCAGCATAGGGATGCTGAGACAAAGACCTCTGAGCACTGATGCTCTTGGAGATGCAGGGAAAAAGACTTGAATGCATGAAAGATTATGTCTTTACTCTTAATGTTCAATTTGTCTACAGTGGTAAACTGAGGTATGCATTCATCATTCATTCCTTGCCTCAATGTATGCCTCAGTTTGTGAACTGAGGTATTAATTTTGTGGTGTATAAGACTGTGCTGATATCATACCAACGTAATAGATCTCTAGCACACTGAGCTGGGGGGAAGAAGGATTATATTTAGTCACTTGTAAGTGTCAGTACTCTGCTCCTGTCTTGTGTCAACTCCTACAATTGCAGCCAATCGAGCCTTTCCTTAAGCAAAAAGTAGCTGGGAATGAGGGTGCCTTGTCATAGTCAACTGTTGGATTGTATTATACTTCTGTGTTTACTAATATACTTGCTATGGTTTCATTGCTATATTGAAAATAATCAGGAGGAGGCAATTAATGATTTCTGTTTCAGCTGTGCAATAATGAACTATGTGAGAAGTGTTTTGATATCATGAGTCATTGGTGGCCATGGAGGAAAACATACTCTTTAAGGCAAACTTTTAAATACTTTCTTAATTGAAAGAAAAAATTAGTATTTTACTGGCAAGTGGCTTGGCCTTCCAGGTTTATAATTTTAACGAGTCAGTCTTGGAGAATATTATTTAACTTGCTTTTACACCAATAGTCTATATGAATAATGTTTGGGGGGGGTTGCCCATATAATAATTTTATTTTTATTTTCTAAGAAATGTGAACATTTGCAGAAAAGATAATTGCTTTTATAAGAAAATATTTTTTTCTGTCCCCTTTATATGTCCTTTTATATCAGGCAATTCATCATGGACAATTAAACTTGTGCATAAGCAGTACAAAACTTTCCTATAATGGTTGATGTAATTTCTCACTAATGTGCAGTCATAGCTCAGTTCACACCAACAACAAAATGTTGGAAGTCACTGCAGTAAGGTTTTGTCAAGAGCCTGCGGCTCCCTTGTGTATAAAAATGTTACACAAATATAAACCATAGTTGTTTAAGTTGAATTTTCCCCCTTCTATCTTCAGATTGAGCTTTGGCTGAGACTTACAAGAGACTAAAAGCAAATTTCTTTTTCCGTGTTCTTAGGCAGCTCTAACAGCTCTGACAACCTTACAGCTCCTCACCAGCATGCCATCCCCTCGTTGTAGGTTGCTGAACCTGGAAAGCTGTGGTAAGGCTTTTGTCTCCAGACCTAGCCAGGGAGCTGGCTTGCTGCGCTATCCTGGTCTTTGTTAGTAAAACCTTCAAATGCCCGTATGCAGCAAACACCTGTTTGTGTAGCTGTTAATGAGCCTTCGGGAGATTTGCTTCCTCTGTGCTGTTTCCTTGTCGAAGTCACAGATGCAAAACCTGAGGCCTGGGTTCATGTTGCATTTAAACGGGCAAACTTTCAGCTGTGAATATGCATAGTATTGTTTTTATTTCAGGTGTCTGGTTATCTTTTAAGATGAGGCAGAAATATTTTGTCTAAAGTGCTGAGACTGTTCTTCCTAAAAGGCTAGTTAGTGCTTCTTACTGAAAATAAGGCTGTAAACAGCAGTTACTTTGCGTAGTGTTGCGCTGCAAAGAGGAGATTAGTTCAGTCTTCTCCGCTTGTGTGAAAACTGAAATGAGTTGAGAAGTGTCCTGTGAAATAAAGGAGAAACGGTCATTCAGCCGCCACTATAGTTTCAGTTTGTACTATGGCAGGGGCTCAAGTTGTTCTGTAACTTGGCTAAACCTGGTAAGCAGGTAGGATTTAATCCTCACCACAGATTGACACTTGTTGCTGCTCTGGTCAGCTGTTGTAGGTTGCAATGGAGGAGACTTCTCATTTCTCCTGTGTGTTGGCAGGCAATGGGTCTAATTCATAGCTGCAGAAGGGGGAGCACTGCAGTGATGGCTCCTGGGGGCTGGAGGACAGGCAAGTAGTGATTGCAGGATCGACCCTGCTAGAGTTTGAATGCTGAACTTCAATCTGTGTTACATCAGCCTAAATTTCTAATGTAGTTTAAGGAATATCTTGGGGTTTTTTCTTGGGCTGCTTGTGATAGCAATAAAACCGCTAGTCTAGTTGTGGTCATACTAGCCGAGAACATGCATTTGCAAGTGAGCAGGGTGGACTGTTCCATGCAGAATGAAGAAATGTTGGGGGAAGAGAGAGAGTGAAGACAACTAGGTCTTATGCTGCAAGTACAGTGTGAGTGGTCAGTGTTAAGAATTGCCACTGAATTTGTGTTCCTGAATGAGAAGTTCATTTTGCAATAAGGCATAGTGCAGAAGGGCATTTGGGAGCATGGCAAAGCCTTTTTAACTGCCTTCCCATCTTCACAGGGGGAGAAAGAACTGATGAAATAAAATGTCATCTCTAAGAAATCCTAATTTTTCCTTGTAAGTGATGTGAATTTCATAATTCTGTAACCGTGACTAGTATTGACTGTAGATATGTCAGACCTCCTACTGTGCAGAGGGAGGGACCAATATAGAGTTTCTAGCAGAAGTACACCTTTGTATGTTCAGGGAAAAGCTGGTGAATTTCAAGATGCTGCTGCTTATTTAATTTCATCAATTATTTGTCCTGTTGTGATTTCATTTAGATCATAGAGATTGTTAGTTTTGTATTTGCCTTTGCAGGGCATTGCTTTATAGCTATGTCTTATGAACATGTTAAGTACCATTGTAATAATAATGTGCAGAAAGATTACTTTGGGACTTCTTAAAGAGGAAGTGAACAGAACAGGGAAATCATAGTGCTGCCAGAGGAAGAAAGAACAAACAAATCCAACTAAAATTGCACAGGGAAGCCAGTTAGCATGTAAATTTGAATGGTGGAATTTGGCAAAGATGCTAATGCTCATACTGTTTCTGCTGTGAGAAGTTACAGAAGGCTTTTTCTATTATTTTTATAACGATTAGGATTGAGTTGTACATTTTGTCTGAAGATTTGTGCCTCCCTCCACCCTTACTCCATGGCACAACACTTAATAACGCTTTACAGGATGTTTTAGTGTCAGCTTAGAAGGAAGACTGCCATTTCATGACTAACAAGCAGTACCGTTTTCTTTAACACCTGGGGTAGATTTTCAGCAAGGAGGTTAAACCAGATCATTTTCCTTAAATCTTGGACAAATTTGCAGACTGTGATGGAATAACTATGGGATGCACATTTTTATTCTTCTGACACCCCTGGGGAGAAGAAGCGGAGAGAACACAAAAAGGAAGATGACTTACATTTGGAATAAAAACCCTAAACAGCAAACACACACACACACACCCCCCAAAGAAAACACAACAGTAACAAACCACCACCACCCCTCCCCCCCAAAAAAAATATTTAAAAAATAACAAAGAAAAAGAGAGAAACAAAGAGGCTGATGTGGAAAGCTACTGAAGTACCCTCCTGAATACCTGAGCTAGGATGTTAAGCGAATTAATAATGACCAGGTAAATGAACACATGAGCCAAGAGAACTCTGTATGTTGGAGATCAGAAAGACAAAACCAGCAAGTCTGACCAAACTTCGTTGGACTGTGTTTAATAAAGACCAAAAAAATAAAAGTTTGGTCACATACGTTAAAAGACCATAGGGGAAACATAAAAGCACTGTATAACATGACAGAATATAGGTTAAGGAGACTCTAGATATGGTCCAATTTCTAAGGAAATATTTTGCCTGTTCTGGATGAGGTTAGAGTAAAAATCAGAGATGATAGAAGAGTGCACAGTTCTAGGAGACCGGTGCAATCTGTGTGCCAGAATATTGAAAGAAGAAGTATATGTAATTGACGATGCAATAGGATGTCATCCTGTTATAGCTGACATTTGGGGACTATAGTCTGTGACTGGAGAAAAGCAAACTTGTTGAATAATGGAGTTGAGGAGATAGGGGGGGACCTGAACAATTTGGATTTCCACACCTCACCAGTGTGCAAGGTCTTGAAAAGAGTTCTTGTAGGAAGACTGCTCTAAAACATGCTTGTTCATTGTCATACCAGATTTGCAGTGCAACTGATGAACTGTATAAAATAGCAGAAGTTTTGTTCTTAAACTGCTGAATGTACAATTTAATCTCATTCCTATTATTCCGGTCTGCAAGATTATCATAGACGCAGCACTGAACAATTCACTCTCCTCCTCAGCGTTGACAAAACGTGCAATTTTGTGTACTTGTTCATTTAGTTCTTGCAACAAGGTCAACGACAAAAGTATTCAAGATGAAAGCACGCGAGTGGAATACGATGCAGGATCAATGATCTGTGATGAAACCACAGCAGAACGGCTTTTTTGTTGTTGCCGCTGTTATTAAAATAATTATGAGGATGTGCTACCTAGGTTTAAGCACAGCACTTGAAACGGAGAGCCTTAGAAACCCTGTTTAAGGAAGAGATGATAGTGGTGTGTGCTGACTGATGAATAAAGATCTGGTTAAACAGAAACACTACACAAGGCTATTTTGAAGTGGGAATTCTTTCTTTCTGCTGTGGTTTCATCGCATGCTGATAGGGACGCAAACTTGTGTGTTTTTTCAACTCTGAAGAGTGGTTTGTTCCGTTCTCTGTCTATGATAATCTTGCAGACCGGAATAATAGGAATGAGATAAAATTGTGCATTCAGCAGTTAAGAACAAAACTTTTGTTATTTTATACAGTCCATCAGTTGCACTGCCAATCTGATAGGGCTGTGAACAAGGCTAAGGTGTTCTAGAAAGTGCTAGTATTGCTGTAAGGCACTAGTAACGGCTCAGACAGCAGATTGTGTGCATTTCTGTTTATTGGAAATAAATGCATGTACTTTAATAAGAAGAGGTGCAGAAAAGGGAGGGTAAGATGACTAGAGAAATAAAAAAAAATTAAAAAAAAATACAAAAATTAACAGAACAAACCAGCATTCAACGAGAGGAAATTTTAAAAATCAGGTTTAATTTGGCAGAAGACTGAAAAGAAAATTATTAAATAAACATGTTTTGGGTGGGTTGAAGGATTTCTTCTCCCTTCTGATATCTGAAATGAAAGCATGGAATAGTAAATTGTTGTGTCGGAGAGAAAGGGTGATCTGCACCATCCTTCCTTACAGGGGCAGGGCAGGGAAACGGTTAATTACATTGTGAAATGATGAGAAGTGGGTCCAGAGCGAGGGCTTAAGAGGCTTGGGCGCCACTGCTGCACCGCGTCCCTGTGCTGTATTGCGTTAGTCTTTAACGTTCCTTCAAGGGGGTTATTTTTCGCACTGACCGGGTCCATTAGCTGGTTTGTGAGACCACCAGGATGCTGGATTAGGGTTTGGGATCGCTTTTGGAGGCTAGGGCGAGGTTTCGCCCCATGTGCTGCGGAAGGCCCGGCTCCAGGCGCGCTCCGGGGTGGCGGCCCTGGCTCGGGGTGCCCGTGGTGTCAGCCAGCGGCCCGGTAGGCCGCCGAGCCGTTCGGTGCCACGGGTGGCCGCCGTGCCGCCCAGAGGCGAGGCGCTGCCGGCGAGGAGGGCGCAGCGGGGGAGGCGCTGGGGGCTCGCAGGCAGCCGCGGCCCAGGCCGAGGAGGGGCGGGACGCCTGGCGAAGAGCAGCAGGACGCGGCGGCTCCGACCTAGCCGGTCGGGCTCCGCCACCCTCGCCACCCGCCAGCCCCGCGGCCGGGTAGCGCTGCCGCCTCACGGCCGCGGCGGGGCCCGGCGGCGCATGCGCGGCGGGGCCGCGGCCGGGCGGTTCCGGCTGGGCGGGAAGGCGTCACTTCCCCGCGGCGGCGGCCGGTGGGTGCCGGTGGGGCCTGGGGCCCGTGGGGTGAGGTGGGGGTGTCCCGGGAGCGCGGTGGGGCGGCCGGGGTGAGCCTCTCCCCCGAGGCCTCGGGAGCGGCCTGCCCGGCCTCCGTGGGCCGGCGTCCCGGGCTGCTGGCGGCGCTGAGGTGGGTCGGAGCAGGCCTGGGGAAGGTGGAGGCTGCGCCTGGGCCTGCTGCTCGGTGGCGGTCCGCTGGGAGCCTTCAGCTCCTTGGACACATTTCTGAATGTTCTGGTGTCTTCGTCGGGGGGTGAGGGTTTTTTTTGGGGGGTGGGGGGTGCGTGTGTGTTTTCCTTCTGGAAATAAGGTATAAAAAGCTCATCCTGAATAATTGTTTTGAAAAAACCTTGCAGCCCTGAAAGTGGAATATACAGCAGTTTCAGTAAGCATAAAGGTTGGTTTGTTCTTGGGTTTTTAGGGTACTATGTGTGCTCTTAGAGGCTGTCTTATTTTGAAGCACTTTTTTATTTACCTGCTTACTTACAATGTTTTCGTTTATTAAGTATGATAATAGAGAGATGCTATGCTATTGAAGATTCTGTAGCTTCTTTCAGTTCTGGTTTGTTGTTTTTTTTTTAATGGGAAGAGGGAGCTGTTGTATTTAAAATGGTAGGTATGGATAAAATAAAGCTGATGATTGCCTGCGTACCTAGGTTTCATTTGAGTCCTTACAGATGCTTTGAAGGAAGTAAAAACAATTTTTTTTTTCCTCTTTAGGGGATGTGCAAACGGAAGTGAACTGATACCTCTGGTACTTTTAATTCCAAACAAGATGAAGATCCCCAGTTTGCTGCTGAGATTCCCTCATTGTTATTTCTCTAGAAGAACTTACTTCGTGAACTGTCACTTCACTTCCAGAGCAGATTTACTGCATATTGAATCTCTTGGGCCAGTGCACCATTGTCCTACAAAATGGATATGTTCATGGATATGTTCCTCCAGCGGTTTGAGGAGAGAACTGTGTCAGCAAGTGGCCCCTGACCAGCAAATCGAGGGACTTCCTGATAGAGAACAAAGACTTGTAGACAGACTTTACAATGGACTAACCCAGGGTCACAGAGCCTGTTTAGCAGAAGCTATTACACTTGTAGAATCAACTCAGAGTAGGAAGAAGAAAGTAGCCCAGGTGCTTCTTCAGAAGGTATTATCCTACCACAGGGAACAAGAAAAGTTAAATCAAGGAAAGCCACTTGCCTTTAGAGTGGGTTAGTCCTTTTATGTCTGTCCAGTAGTTGCTTTGACAGAATTACAGTCCTCACTTTTTGTTATCATTACTGTTAAGTGTCGTGGTCTGTAATCTTGGATCTCTTGGGTCACTTGGATTGCCGATCTAGATCACTTCTTTTGCCCAATATCAGTATGGCTGGAGCTGGCAAATGCTTTTGAAAAAGCTGTAGAAATTATTATTGCTTCTTGTGGGGCTGTTGTTTGGTGGTTTTTGAATAACTGTTACAAGCTGAAATGTTAGGTAGTTTGCAGATTGGTACTGCTATTATATGCCCTTGGATAGGGAAGAATGTAGTTAAGCAGACCCGATCTTTTCCCAAAGAAGGTGTTTTCTTGAACACTTTCTGAATCTGTTCTTCAATTTACAAAAGCAAAACCACTTACCCTCCTGTTTTATGGCCTTTAAAGCAGCCTAATGTTCCGCTGAGGAGACTTGAACCTGGTTATCTTGGGAACTATAATACGTTTTTTGCTTACAAAGAGATGGACAACTAAAGTATTTCATGCCCAGTTATTATCTCTTATGTGTGTGCAGAGGTAGTAAGAACAAGCAGTTGGGCACAGGAGTGAGGAATGTTTGGTGCTAATCTTAGTTGGTGTGCTTTGACATGCAAGTAAATCGCCTTATTTTTTGAAATACTAGCCCTTCAAGGTAAGGGCTTTTGCTTTTAGAGTGTTTCTTTTATAAATAGTTAGTAAATCTGAAAAATCCAGGTTTAGGATATTTGAAGTTCTGAAGGATAAGTCAGTATGGAAATAGAGACGGGTAAAGCCAATGTTATGTTGGTACGGG
Organism: Falco rusticolus; assembly: GCF_015220075.1. Lineage (NCBI taxonomy): Eukaryota > Metazoa > Chordata > Aves > Falconiformes > Falconidae > Falco > Falco rusticolus. Next base: position 112,958,089 of record NC_051187.1, on the reverse strand, counting down.
TAGGATGAGGGGTGGTGAAGTAAGTGCTGCTGCGTTGGGTGAACCAAGGTAGTGTGTTTCAAGTGATTTAGAATTATAAATAGATCCATCTTAGCTGGATCTAGCGGTTGTGGCATAGCTTTCATTTGCCTTTGTTGTGATACTGTGTTAAAGCATGAATTGTTATCAACTTAGATGTTCCTGTGTTGTGTTATTTATTTGATTTATGAAATGTTTTATTCTTTCTAATATGATTTAGGGTTGTCTGGTCCTCCTGGTGCTGGGAAATCAACTTTCATAGAATGCTTTGGGAAAATGCTTACAGAAAGAAAGTACAAAGTGTCTGTGCTGGCTGTAGACCCTTCCTCTAGTACAAGTGGTGGTGAGTGTGAATTAAAGTTTAAGTCAGGTTTCTGACACCTTGTCAATGATAGGAGTATTTCTTTGGGCCAAATGAAGGAAAAATTGGGGCATGTAAAAGTTACCTATTAAAAATAATTGTTGTATTATGTTTTGATTTTTTCCCCCATGTAATACAAAATTGGGAAATAGATATGTGTCCTAATTTTGTCATGTTTTCTTTTCCCCAGTATTCAAATATTGCCTTACAACTTCTTTGTCTGAAACTTTAGATGGATGCTGTTTTCTCTCTCTAGTTGTATTTATTTATTTATTTATTTCCCTATAAATGAAGAAGTATCAGGGCATTCATTTCTGCTTAAATTTCACAATGGTAATGCTGGTCACTGGGCAGGAGACATATGTTAATTTAAAACTGCTTAGAGGATGCTGCAATCTGAGCATGTAGATTTGGTTGGAGTTTAGAACATTCATTAGTTCTTCTCAGTAGGAATTTTTGGAGTTCTGTCAACTATACTGGTTTCAGGGTCTCCTAATGCAGTACCATTGACCATTTGTCTCACAGCATGTTTTTGGTTTAGGGTTTTTTTCCCTAAATTTGAAATTCTTCAAAGTTGTGTGGCTGTAATCTGTCACACTCAAATCAAAAATTGTAGGGAAGTTATAGACTGGCCATGCTTGCTTAATGGCATCTCTGATATAAATAATAGAACCTTGATTTTGATCTTTTTTTAATGGGCAGCTGCCAGGGAACAGCATTCCTTTTTCCAGCTTCTATACTGTTAGAGAAGATGTTGCAATGTGTAATTATTTATAAAGAAAAAAACAAACCTTCAGCATTGCAATGACCTGGAGCTAAGAGATACATTCTTAAATGCATACATTCAGGGCACATCAATAGAATAGCGAAGTATGATAACAAGACTGCACAGTTGGAAGAACTGAGCATCTGATCTTTTGTAATGTGCGTCATGCATGTAGATCTCACTGAATCCGATTTAAAGTTGGTATGAATGGAAAGAAGGCAGGGATGCATGACAGCTTTCTTAAAAACAAACACCCACCGTCAGGACATAATCAGATTCAAAGGCAGAGATTTGTCGCTTTGGACAGAAACAGCAAAGATTTGATTGTGTGGCCTGCTGTGTATAGGCCTCAAAAAGCCATCAGGAACTGTAGAATTCATTCTGACGTAGAACAAATTCTTCATGTTTTATAGCAGCAAGGTCTGCTGCATATCTGGCCTTTCCAAATTTTGATGGGCAGAAGAACCAGGCAGTAACTTCCCAGTCCTCAGCAAACTCTTGAGCAGATACTATTGGGATATTCTTATTAGAATGACTGTGTCTGAGATCTGTCTTTTCTCACTAATTTATTGGGGGTGGGGGAGAGAGGGAAGTTTGGCTGTTTTGCACTTTTGAAATAATGTAACATTAAACATTGAAGGTTCTCTATTGGGTGATAAAACACGGATGACTGAGTTGTCAAGAGACATGAATGCGTACATCAGACCATCTCCAACCAGAGGGACACTGGGAGGCGTAACAAGGACGACGAATGAAGCTATTCTGCTATGTGAAGGAGGAGGCTACAATGTTGTGCTTGTGGAAACAGTAGGTATGTGCTTAGGGTTTTATTTATCTTCTTAAGATGTCTAAACAAGGTGTGTTACTAACTGCATACTTTCATCCTTGATTTTTCTCATGCTTTCATGAGCTCTGGTTGAAAATGTATGCCCATTCTGTCAATTTTCTAGTCCTGTATGTTTTGTGAAAGCGACGTTTTAAAAAACTGTTGTTTCCTGTTGTCTCTGTTTTGTTAGAGGGATTTGTTCGTGGTGCAGTACTGGGGTCTGTCATGATTACTGTCATTAATGTGACTGAAAGTTTGCAATAAATGGTGAACTCTGGATTTCATTTTTTAGGTGTGGGACAGTCGGAATTTGCTGTGGCTGATATGGTTGATATGTTTATATTACTGCTGCCACCTGCGGGTGGAGATGAATTACAGGTATTTGTTGGATTCTCTTACTAAGTATTACCTAGGACTTGAGAGAGGAACTTAAATCAGGGTGTAGTACCTGTGCAGAAAGTCTGTCTCAATAGTGTTTTGTAAATTACGCTGCTACTATTGAAGTCTTTTCAGTGTCTTACCAGTTTATTGCACAGTTAGGATCTGATATTCCCCCTTGATTTTGGAAGTATTGGAATGTAAAATTTTGATAATCTCTGACTGACTTTGGCCTGTCTAGTTATATGTGATTTTGGGGAGTGGCTTTGTATTAGAGGAAAACAGAAATCAATATAAATAGGTTTGGAGACTTGGTCATGTTTTGGTTAAACTTAAGTCTACACATGAAAGAGGTTATCATGTAAACTTATGTCCATATTTAGTGTTCTTGTGTTAAAGTAATAACTAGTAGTGGCAGAGGCTGTTGGTACTACTCTTGCATGACTAGCACATACACAAACACAAAGTCAGTAAGAGCCACGAGAAACTAGCAAAGCATTTTGACCTGCTTTTTGCGATAATTCAGCACGTCTCATTCCTTCTGGGTATTCATGGTTTCTCTCCCATGTTCCGTTTAGGGTATCAAACGAGGTATAATTGAGATGGCAGATCTAGTTGCTATAAATAAAGCTGATGGTGATTTGGTTGTGCCTGCACGAAGAATACAGGCTGAATATGTTAGTGCTCTGAAGCTGCTTCGCAGACGTTCAAAGGTTTGGAGACCAAAGGTTGGTGTATTTCACTATGGTTTGTGGGGGGGTTGGCTGCAGATTTGTGTTGTTGGTGTGTTGGTGGTTTTGTTTTTTCTTTCCTCCCCCAGAAAAAGTGCTGAATTAGTTAGGATTGTTAACATCTCATCTAGCTATACTAGTCTCCCCTGAGCTCTTTCATAAACATTTCAGTTCTGTTGTTTAGTTTTACATTGTGCTAGAGAGTTGGAGTGCCTCTGTTTCTGTTTCACCTCTGATCTCAAGGTGTGCTCCAGGAAACACTGCAAAGCCAGTCCTGCTCCCTGTGATTCTTTGTCCTGAGCTACAATCTCAGCACTAGCAGACCTATTACTAACATCAGTAGTGGTACAAACTTGTCTTGGTTTTTGTAAACTATGCATATCTTGAAATGTCCCACAAACTATTTCTCTCTCTCTTTTATAACTCCGAAGCCTATGATTATCTTCGTTCTTTCACTTGTTCATGTGTTTCCTTTATTGCTTTATTTTTTTTTTTAAATTTCTCACATAATAAAATTTCTGGGGCAAAGCCCTCATCTACTTGTGTATGCAATGTCCAGATTATTGGAATTCTTATCCTGTGGGCCTTTAGTTTTAATGCAGTATTCCATGTATTAAAAGGTTATTAAGTTATTAAGGAAAAGATTCAGTACTAACTTTAATATAGGTATATAAAACAAGCGCACACACACACTCTCACTCCCTTTATTTATATACGTGTATATATAAAGGAGGGTTTTTCTACGCTAGTATTAAAATTGACACATTGAATTAAGTTTAAATCTGCTGGGCTGCTTGAGGCTTAGCCATAATTTTGTAGTTCTTGTTTCTAGATCTGATGAGAGGTCACATCTGATAAACATGACCCAAAAGAACTGAGGCCAGTTAATTAAACAGGTTATCAGAAATCTGTCTCTTTCAGTGGTGGCAGTGTCTGATAACTGAAGAAAGAAAATATTGATGTGTAGGTGCTGTATCCTATCCATTAGACTGGGGAAAGAGAGAGACCTATTTTTTTTAAAAAACAGCTGTTCCATTTAAAAGATCATGTTGGATGTCTGAAATACTTTTGGCAAAATGAATTCCTAGTCTGGAAAGCAAATGTAAAAAATAGTCGCTATACTTCCTTTCTGGAATATTTTAAGTGCAAAAGAGTAGCCACCAGAGTATATCTTCTAGAATATGTAATTAACTGCACATTTCAGTAAAACAGCAACACTGTACCTTTTAGCTAAAGGAATCGTTAAAAGTTATTCTTACTCATTATAACAGCAGTTGGACAAGGCCTATTTATCCCAAATACTATGGGTCTCAGGGTCCGTTTATAATTGGTAGCATTCCAGTTTTTGCTTAGAGCTTCATGAAGTGAGTGTACTGAAGCTTGTCTTATGTATTTCTTAGTTTTCATGCGATCTACCTGATGCAAAAATTGAACCCTCAAGCCCAGTAGTTACTTGGCTTTAAAAATTCTTCTGAATCCAACAGGTAATGCGCATCTCTGCCAAAACCGGAGAAGGTATCTCGGACATGTGGGATAAAATGACAGAATTTCATGACCTCATGCTCACAAGCGGTGAGTTGATTGCCAAACGACGGAGACAGCAGAAAGTGTGGATGTGGAATCTCATCCAAGAAAATATGTTGGAACATTTCCGGAGTCACTTGGCAGTCAAGGATAAGATTCCACTTCTAGAAGAAAAAGTTCTTAGTGGTGTGTTGTCTCCTGGGCTGGCAGCTGACTTGCTACTGAAAGCTTTCAAAGATGGTCTCTAAGCATTACATTCTACTCTGTTCTTGTTAAGTCATTTATGTAAACATGAACATTAAATACAGTTTTTCCATGTGTGGATTCAAATGTTTTACTACAGCAGACAGTAACAGAATATCTATCTAGTACTTGGAAAAAAAATCCTGTAGGATTCTGTATATGTGAAGATCATGACAGCAGATTTTACTCGGAGATTGCTACAGACTGGGAAAAAGCACATTTCTACATCTTCTATTTGAAAATGCCATAGACCTCTGTGTATGCCTGTGTCAAAATGTAACTGGTTTTGGGTGGGTGGGAGAGAAAGTTTTGTGGTGGTGCAGAGGTTTATTCCAATCGTGGGATCTTCTGCAGAGCTTTTGGCACTGCAGCTTTCCATTCTAATACAGCATCAGTTGTTGATAGTATGGATTGCTTTTTCTTTCCTCACCTTGAGTGACAACAAGAATATTGGACTCCCTGGCAGCACCTGGTAACATTCTTAGTTTTAAATAAACTGTATGCATATAAATAGAATATAGTGGTGTTTGGAAGCTATAGTCAGTTATTATACACTATACATTAGGAGAAAGGAAGTTAAACCATCTCGGTTTCTAAATAGGTGTTTTTACATTAAAGCAAGATTTAGTTAGACTCTTAAATGTGGACATCAGAACAAATGTCCCCCATGATGTTTTAAATGATGTCTTTATAATAGAATAATTGAACTGTAGTAATAACGGTTTGAGGTTTTCTGACCTGACTTCATTTTTGGGGGTTCAAACAAAATGCCCAGTTGTGTCTGGGGTTCCCTGTCCTGCAGAAGACATGACTGCTTACAACCAAAAGTACTTTTTGGCTTTTGTTTTAATTTTCCTTGAGAACAAATCTGGAGGAAGCATTTTCCTAAGCCATGAGCTAGAAAGCAGAGCTCACCTTGTACTTACTAAATATCTAGAGGGTCTAGAGAAGAAGTCTTGTGAGGAGCAGCTGAGGGAACTGGGGGTGTTTAGCCTGGAGAAAAGGAGGCTTAGGGGAACCTTATTGCTCTCTGCAGCTGCCTGATTGGAGGCTGTAGGCGGGTGGGATCTGTCTCTTCTAGGTGACGAGTGACAGGACAAGAGCAAAGGGCCTCAAGTTGCACCAGGGGAGGTTTAGATTGGGTATTGGGAAAAATTTCTTCACTGAAAGGGTGGTCAAGCATTGGAACAGGCTGCCCAGGGAGGCGGTGGGATCACCATCCCTGGGAGGTGTTTAAAAAATGTGTAGATGCGCTGCTTATGGACATGGTTTAGTGGTCGACTTGGCACTCCTGGGTTAATGGTTGGACCTGATGATCTTGAAGGTCTTTTCCAGCCTAAGCAATTCTGTGATTCTGTAATTCTGTGAAATATGAAGGCTAAAGTGAAAAAATGCTTATTTTTGAAGACCAGTAAAGTAGGAGATTTTATAAGTCTACTGTTGCTTCCACAATTTGACTTTTAAAAAAATAATACTTGGAAGTGATGATTTTTATAGTTTTGGTTTTTCTGGCCACATACATAAAAGGTATGTTGTCTCTAATTTTAGCTTTGTTTCACCTGTTTGACTTCCAAAGAAGTATGTGTTTCACACAGCATTTTTGTTCTGGCAACCTGAGTGAACTTTTGAGAGAATTCCAGGGTAGCAATGAACTGGTGTACTTGGATCCTCTTCATTTTTCCTTCATTTTTTTTCTTCTCTGGAATAATTTTTTTTTGTTTCTTCTCCTCATCCCAGTTGTTATATTGTGTTCCCAGCTAAGTTTACTTTTTCCAGCTAGACTTCTGTGCTTCAGAATTTTCATTCCTGTGCAGGTATAATTTGGGAACTATTAGAAAAGATGATTGACTGTTGAAAATGCTGAGGATTTTGTTTCCTTTGGTTTGTCAGAGAGGCATAAATTAATGCAGAAGAAGCCTCCATCCTCAAGACTAGCATTTCAGTTGTTTGGTTTTTTTCCAGTGTATGACAGTGTCTATGTAATTGTCCGTGTATTTTTACTCTAAAAATACGAAGTATGACTGGAAAGTAAAACACAAACCACAAGGCAAAGTAAAAATACTTTGTAATTAAAAGCAATGATCCCCATGTATATTTGCAGTGAAATACTAACAAAGAGCATTGTGGTGGTTTGTGGGACATACAGCCAAGGCATTTCTTTATTAAGAAATTTTGCACCAGTGTAGCTGTTATTAGCAGTTTCCACCACATAAATTGTCTGAACTTCAGTGCTCTGACCCCCTTATTCCTATTCCTTAAACTTTGCATCCCAGCTGAGTAATTTGGGATTGCTGCAATCGGTTACGTAGAAGTAGCTGAAGGGATGCAGGTGGTGACGGAAGCACAGCAACTTCGTTATGGCTGTGCTGAGCTGTGAAAAAAATGCAGCACTTACAGTTTCTTTTCTATTTAAACAGTCCCCATTGAATATGACGGAAAGTGCCCCAAACTGAAAGCAATGTCTTATATTCCTTCAGCTTTAAATATTAACTCTTTTTTTTATGGTACCTAGTAGAAGAAATGACAGTCAGGTGGAAAATGAATCGATGAGAGAATCAGCATTTTTAACTGGTGAGTTCTCAGTGTCTTGATAGTCCATTTGTATCAGGTGATAGTTTTTGAGGTGACCTCATTTGTGCTTGTCTGTTAGATCAAACCTTTATTATTGTCACTGCTTTTTCTTTTGTCAGGGACTGCTGTTTTCCTTGTCTGTTACACGTGAACTGCCAAGCAAGTAAAACAGAACCTGCAGCTTTGTTTAAGTGATGGCTGCTCAAGCAGAGTATGTTTTGCCACATTTTCACAATTTGTTTTCTGGACGCAGATCTGTCAATCCACTTGAGCCATGGGCCATCATTTTCTCGTTTTGTTCCTTCTTTTAAAGTGTCATTAATTTACTAATGAACTTTTAGCAGAAGACGGTACAATGGCTTAAGTAAGTTCTATATTTTATTCAACTGTATTTTCCTCTTAAAGCAGAGCTTTAATGAAAATTAGATTTGCCGCTTTCATGTGTTCATTTGTGCCTCATGCTTCAGTAGACAGAGAAATAACCTTATACTGAAAAGAGTCTTTGGAAATGGCACAGTAGATAAGGGGTCCCTGCTTTGTGTTTCAGTGATTCCCTTACCAAATTGAAAAGCTGTACTGTGCAAACTACGAACGAGCTTCACATGTGAGAGTCAAATTGTTTGGTTTATAGCTTGTAGAATTTTGCTGTGACATGTTTTGGAGTCAGCTGCTGTTCAATTAATTGTGCGGTTTTGTTTATGTCCTCACAGGCTGGGAAATGTATTGTCTTCAGAAGGACCGCATAGCTTTAGCTGGTAGGGTACAATTTAGCAACAATCCAGTATTTCCCAAGATAGAGAAGAGCGTTTTCAGCTCATTATTTCTAGCTCTGTGGGATTTAGTGGGGTAAAATGCATTAAAACATAGTCGTTCGAGTAAACAGGCTTCTGAGAAAAGATATTAAACAAATCTGTTGAGTAGGATGTTGACAAATTCTTTGTTTCTAGAGCTGTGAAGTTGCTCTCAACGTTTAAAACCACAGCTACTGCAGAACAGTATGAGAAAATAGTAAAACTATGAGAAAATACAGCAAGATTAAGTTTGTACCTAGAGGTATGATAAACTGTTAGTCAAATTGATATGGGAGGTAAGGAACAAACTCTTCAGATACACAAACTGATATCCTATGAAGGAGCTTGCAGCTGTATGTAAGTGTGAAACTTTTCCCCAGGTCCCTGTGTAATAGATGTTGCTGGTGTTTCACAGCTGGAAAAACAAGTGTGGTGAGATCAAGTGATTTACCCAGGACTCTGGAACAGGTCGGTGCGGTATAAGGGTTACAGTTCAGTAGCCTTTACTCTGAGCCCCATGTATATTTACAGCCGTGTTACTTAAGGTTGAAAAAATGCTCTTAGCACGTTCATGCTGCCAGTGTGACTTACTCCTTTCATATCTAATCTCTCTGTTTTCAGTGACAGGACCCAGTGACCCCTTCTTGACTACTGTTCTGTTGTAATGTCCTGCTTCAAGTAATAGAAAACTTTTCCTTGATACCTAATCTGCCCTCGCCTTCTGTAAATTCATTACTTCCTGTTATGCACACTTGTTCCGTCTTTATTTGTGAAATCTGCAGTGTTGGCTGTTTGTGAGTCTTGAGATTTTTGGGGATGGGCATTGAGCCAATCTAAGTAATAAATATAGATTATTTTAATTTTTTTTAACGTTATGCAGTTCCCTTCCTGAAGTTTTCTTTCTTAAAGTAATGCAGCAAGATTCAATTATTGGCTTGCTCCTTACTCATGTAAACATATTTATTTCTCCTTTTCCTTACTCAGTGTGCTCGATTGCTCCCCCCTTGGATGCACAGTCAAGGAGTAACATTATCCGTGAGTTAAATGAGAAACATTGTTACAGAGCTTAGTGTGCCTTCATAATTATTCCTGCTGAACTATTCTAAAACATAGATAATTTTAAGAATGAACAAAAGTTGATGAAACATGTATTTAAAGAAAAATCAGTGTGTTCCCCTGGAACTTACGATTTGGATGATCAGCGTTGCACAGGTTGATTAACAACAGGGTTCCTCTTCTGAAAACTAGTTCAGAAATTCCATGGTCATATTCCTTACTGTTTATTTCAAAATAACCCACCCATCCCATGTTAGAACATTAACAGAATCTGTGGATCGAGAATAGAGAATAACAATTTCAAAATGAAAAACTTATAAGCAGTTCTAGTACATACTTAGAATGGAAGTATGATAGCCATATTCTGTTCCCTGCTGCTGTAGCAAGGTATGGTTCAGCTGGTGAACGAACAGGGAAGAGGGGACCTGACCTTCATGGTAGTCTATGGAAAAGGTACGTTATGGAGTGACAAGAAGAATGTCTGTTTTTCTCTTTTTTTTTTTCTCTCATGGGAACATAAGTATTATCTTATGTTAATAGTTAATAGTTAATAATAGAATGACAGTTCACTGGCAAGCCACAGAAGCTGATGTGACCCGCAGCATTTGCTGCGTGAGGTTTACAAAAATGATAAATTAAATTCCCTTTTCTATCTTTTGGATTTGTAAGTTGCGTAGGACTAGTCTAATGTAGATGCTTGTCCTTTGGAACTAGCTGGTTTTGTTTGCAGTTGTGCTCTGAGTGGGGAGAAGCTAGAAGTCCTTGTAGTCCTTGTAAATTATTTTTTCATTTGTAACCAAGAAGTTTCACTTCTCGGAATGCATGATGAGATTTCTGTATTTTTCCATAAAATACTACGGCAAAGTGAGTTCCTGCTGTATGTTAGTTACGAAGTCTTCCATTTTCTCTTATGTTTAGCTCTCTTTCACTGGTAGTGTAATAAAGCTTTAGTTTAGTAACACGCCTTTTTAAATTACTCAAATATTTATAAAGTTAATCAGGGATCAGCAGGTTTTTTGCTCTGTTTCTTCTGTTGAAAGTGAGCATTATAACCTAAAGAGTATGATAACTTCAGATGTCTGAGCTGACCTGCACTGTGGCAGCCTGCAGTGGCCGGGGATGCAAGATGTATGTGCGATGAGCAGGTACTCTCACTGCCTGCCTGGCTGGCAGCATTACCGAGTCACGCAGCTAAAGGTTTCTCTGAGCCCTGAATCTGTGACACAAAGATCCTGTTTGTAGTTTTCTAATTGCAGCCAGCGGAAGACAAGAGTCATGTTAGTTTTTATGACTTGTTGCTTAGCAGCGTTGATCAACAGAAGTACAACCTTTTCTTTTCCTGTAACCTTGGTGAACCCAGGCTCGGACAGAGCTCACCGGCAGAGGACAAGGATTTCTGAAGTCGTGCGAAAATGTTGTTCCGTGTCTGTTAGCAGCATCTGGGGGAAACCATCTGTTCTTGACCCCTTTGTTACCTTTACCCTTTAGTCTTCTTTCTCTCTCTCATCAAGTCTTAGAACATAACAGGCACCATCCTAGGAAGGTGTGGAGGATGGGAAGTTTAGAGACAAGCCAACTGTGCTTAGATGCGTCCTGCTGCTTATGGGGAAAAGGAGCCAAGCTGGTTCCCAGGCTGTGATGGCAGACCCTCCTCTCGTGGCAGGAGAAACAGAGTTCACCCATCGCAGTAAGGATTATTCTTATTTAGAGAAGGTTTCTTAGTGTTTTGGAGTAGGCAAAATAATCCACAGAGGAAAGGGTGCTAAGAAGTTCCTGGTTTGCATCTTACAGGGGGGATTTCACAAACTGAACTAGAAGGGATATTGAATGTGTTTGAAAATTATTAGGGATTTGCACTGAATGTAGGTATAAGGACAAGTTTCCTTTATTTTTTGCCTGGTGAAATCTGGCAAAGCCTGTAAAATAAGTGCAGAGAGTAAGCTGCTCGTTTCACCTTACTTCTAAACTGTATATGGTTAGTCTGACTGGACAAAGGATCTTTAGTGACATCACGAACTGCAACAATTAATGTGCTTTATGATGTCGGAAGCTTAGACTAGGAGCTTTTATTGTTACTCGGATGCTTGTCTTTTACTTCCAGGTCTAAGTAAGAAACGGCTAAGGATTTGTATACTGCTTCTGCCAAAAATGTTATGATCCTGAGATATCTGTAAGCTTGTGGACATTATGTGGAAAATAATGCCTTATCAGTTTGCTGGTTTGCTCCTTTCCCCCCTTCTCCGCTACTGACTCTTCCCCTCTATCCACACTGCAGGACTCATTGGTACCTGTTAAGAGCAGCAGAGGTCAACACATTAGGCAGTAAGGGTGTGTCTCACAAGCCTGTTTTGCTCTGGTGTCCTGTCTCTTCTGAAGTTCAAAGGAAAACATTTCTGTGGGACAGTTTGAAGTGTTTTGGTTTCATAATTTTTTTTCTTTATTGGCTGTTGCTTCAGATTAAGGCTGGACTAAGTGGATCCTTGGGTTAGTGTGGCATTTCCTTAGGTAGGTTGCATCACAAAATCATGCCAAAAGGAAATATTTTCACAAACAAGACTTGCATAACTCACAAAGAAAAATAATGTTGCATTGGAAAGCTGAAATAGAGATTTAAATGTTGCACAAGCTGGACAGAATTAAGGCTACTCATGTTTTTTTTGTTTCTAAATCTAAATGCCGTAACATTTTCTCTCCTCCTGTGCTTAATCCAGAGCGTTTGTAGTAAACCACATTGTTTGGATACCAAGAAATTGCAACGGAGAGAAACAAATTGCTGCAGATGACAAAGTTGAATCTTTTGATTCTGAAAATTACCCCTCAGCCAACTTCTCAGTAACTTCATTTTCTAGATGATTCTCGATGAAACAGTGACGGTGATTCACAGAGAAAACAACTGCTTAGGAGGGTCTCTGATGACACTGCTGGACCAGCAGCGACGTGCCCAGGAGCCCGAGGGGTGGCTGGGAGCAGGCGCAGCCCTCGGAGCTCCCTTGCAGTGCTCCCAGGGAGCCCTTAGATGGGCTGGGCAGCAGCGCGCAGCCCTCCGGCGCTCGGTCCTTGGCCCAGGTGGGGTCAGTCCGCCTTAGGGCTGCGATTGCCCATCTGAGGGTACACTTTCGTAAACCGGTAAAAGGCTCTCTTAGCAACTGCCTCATTTCTTCCCCTACTGATCTTGGGCTGCTGCTGCAATTTAAACTGTTCTCATGAAGCTGCTGGGTGAAAGAAAATCAATTTCAAAATGTTGCAGGAGTAAGCTGTAGAATCAAAAGTGACCGTAAGGGCCCGTGTCTTCGGGTCATGGTGTTCCACACGAGTCAAACCTTTCTGCCCAGGAGAGGAAACACCCACCTTTGTTTCTGAAGTGTTACACCCGACCGCCTGCCAAGTAACGTGTGTTCAAGTCCTTTGTTTTCTGTATATCCATGGATCCATAGCCGAGGTCTAGAATTCTGCCGTAGTTCAATCTGGATTTCAGCAACTGCTAGAATTTAATTCTTATAAAACTTGAATCATGTCATGCTTACATGCCTGTGTCAACTATATTGCTATCTGTCTGTAAAACAGTGCTTTTAAATGATAGCTAAAGAGTTTCTGAGGGCATTTGAGGATCGTCGTGATGGAGGAACAGCGTTCACCCTGGGAGCGTCCTCATAAATGTGGGGGTGGTGACATGGCTTTCAGGTTGTCTTCTATGCCCTGAGACTTGCTTTGTTTTCAAAGAACTGGGGATGCAGATTTAGGAATTTGAGTTGTGCTGTCAGTTACAAAGAAACTGAAATGGAAACTCCTCCAGAGGGACGGGTCTCAAGCCACACAGTTCTATTTAGGAGGCTGTTGGTGAAATTATGAAAGGGAGTTAGACAACTCAAATGCTGTTTCAGAATCAACCTTTTCTTTTGTGGTGAGGCGGGAGAGAAGTAAGATGTTGAACATAAATTGATCTCTGCCCTTTGGAAAAGAGTTAAGTGATTGGTTTGTTCGAAGTTGGGAGTATAGCCTTGCTATAACGTTAATTGTGTGCTTATGTACCTGCCAGTAATTCGTAAACTGATCATCTTGTTTCCCACCTTTTACCACATTTTTGAGGGGGTTAAGCCTGGGAATATTCTGCCAAAGCAAATTAAGTAATTCATGTTTTCAGAATGACTTCATTTAGTCATGACTTTAATGTAGTTAGTTATTTATTTAGAGAGAGAAAGAGCCGGTGTTGTTACAGTCCCTGCTCTAATTTTTAATCTCTGTAACTTCCTATGACCCAACTATGTATTATTTTTTTTTTTACATTTGAAACATACCAGACTATATAAAATGAGTATCCACTGTGCACTCTGCTCGTCCCAATAATTTTCACCCTGCGGTCTCTGCATGGTGTTACTTTAGGTGCATCTTTTGCCATTACGGGAGTTGTTAACATTACCCTGAATTCTGCTGGCATGTAGGTGGGGAAGAGTACTCAGCTTTTCATTCTTGCGTGTTCAGAAACTCTGTAGCTGATATGTAGCTGATGGGTTAAACGCTACTAGGTGGTGACTTGCAGCCTAAAGCCAGTGGCGATAAGTTCTCACCTGTGAGAAGGGAATCTTATAGCTCTGCGCAGTACGTTCTTCCAGCTGCAGCTGAATTTCTGCTGTGTTAAAATCCTTAAGCAGCTGCAGCAGTGTGTCACACTGATCTGGCATTTTGCATCCTCAAAGCTCGGCTCGAATATTTGAACTGAGCAAAGCGCTCCACTGAACTGAGAGGTAGGCGAGTGTCACTACAGCTTTACAGAAAAAGAAACGGCCCCTGAGAGGTTAAAGCGACTTTCCCTTATCATGCAGCAAGTCAATGGTGGAGCTGGAATTACAGCTCTGGAGGTTCCTGGCTCCTGCTACACTACTCTGTGGAGAAAGGTCATTTCCCAAAATAGTACAGAAGGTTCCCATTTGTTATTGATAATAGAGCAACAAAGGGCTCTAGGTGAATTAATAGGTCACTGTATAATGTCCTTAATAATATATAATTAGCAACTACAATCAGCTACGTTGCCTTTTTCTGGGGCCATATTGCTTCCATGGTTAGTTTTGTACACTCCTGATACGTATTTTAGTTTTGGCATTCCTGGAACAACTTTATTTAAAGTAAAAATTCATTTACAGAGTAGGCTTAAATTGCCTCCCCATTAACAGCCACATTAAACTGCATATTCATCTCACCTTTCAGATCAGCGCAGCTCCTCTCTGCAATCAGTACGTGCCTGTGCGCCCACGGGCAGACGCCGGGGTGCTTTCCTGTGCCGCCTGGAAGTCATTGAGCAGAGCTCTGTGCCCGGGGAGAATACAGAGGTGTTAGAGGATTTCGGTGGCCAAGTTCTCGCCCTGTTGTGTGAGACTGAGCCAGTGCTAGCACAGCTGGGCAGCGCAGGAGCCAAGGTGCAAGCATGGGAGCCCACAGAGGTGCCAGACTTGGCGATGGTCTTTAGGCCTTCCAGGGGGCAAGGCAAACCCCACCGGTGGGGCAGGGGAGAGGATGCTGAGTACTTGTGAAGGGGTTTTCATTGAGATTTGGTCCCAAATGTCCCCAGGGCTGGGGTATCTGGTAGGTATTGCTGGATATTTTTTTTTAAAATCTGCCTTTTATGAAATACTGTTGATCCCCTTTAACTTACTAGTTTCAGCAGTTGTACTTACTGAAGGTTTCTGTGCCTTGTTTTTCCTCTAAATCAATTATTTGAACTGCTAGGTTACTTGGCAAATTCAAAATAGTCACTGAGTAGTAAGTATGAAGTTTGGAGTTTATTTTTTTACTGAGCACCTAGTTCTATGCATCTGCAATTGAAAAAGGAACAAAAGGGTGCTTTTTTCTTAGCCGAGTCTGAAAAATTGCAGTGAATAATGGTGGGAAGAATGACATTCACAAAACATAGTTATTGAATCAGTTTACTCAGCCCTGTTTTCATTTGAGTTTGGGTGAAGTGTTTCCAAACAGGCAAACACTGAGGGGGAAAAAAAGTATGTGTAAGGAAAGTTAAGAAAACAGAGCATGTATAGCATACAGAAATGGCAAGGGTGCTGTTCTCTCATCTTTATATCTGTGGATATGTGTATTTGAATTAACAAAGCAATAGGAGCTTTATGTGCTGCATTTGCTTTTTAATGCTTGTTGGTTGAAGTAATTGGATCTATTGTTGTGGGCACTGGAAATGCCAGCTTGTCTCTGATGGTCGCTGACTTGTGAACGTGACCTTCTGGAGGTCAAAACACTGGAGAGCTTGCTCTGTTTAGTTCTCAGAAGTACCAGTCATAATAGTTATGCTTTTAAAAAACACTGTAGATGTTCCCTGCCTCCATCTAGTTTGTTGTTTGTACTGAATAGCAGTGTGGGGTTTTTTGGTGGTGTTTGTTTTGTTGTTTTCTTGGTTGGTTTTTTTTTTTTACTAATTCATCTCTTCAACTATTTTCAAGTGGATTCAGACTTTTTGAGGCTTGTTTTTTTTAAAACCACAAATAAGTTTTCACAACTGAAGTTGGTTAAATAACTGATCAGAGATTGAACTGTAAATGTTAGTGGTTTTGAGTGACGTTTTGGTACTTGATCAGGCGTCCTGCTTTCATTCTTCCTGGTGATCAAGTCAGCCAGACATAGTCAAACAGTCCCACATAGGAAAAACAGCGTAGGTTCAGCAAGGGAGACAAAATAAATAGTCTCTTGTAATTGATGCTGAATGATTCATGGTAAATGGTGATAGCTACATGATCTCAGCATTGAGTACATCTGCCTTCCCTACTAGGGAGCTCCAGAGAGACCAGAGTAAAACATCCTACAAAAAAAAAAAAGACAAATTCTCTCTTTAGAGAGTCTCTCAGTTCATGCTCATGGGCTCGCCTTTTGGGCAGTGCAAAGCTTGAGCCCTTGTAGCAGAAAGGGAGGTTCCAGCAGCTGTGTGGCTTGTGTTTCTGGCACCAGATGGCTTAGTGGTTCCTCTTGGTATGAATCCTTTCCAGAAGCTAGAGGAACTGCTGTCGGTCTTTAATTTTCTTCCTACAAACCTGTCAAAACATATAGTATTTTAACACCAGGCATGACGTGAAACAACCTAGAGATTTTGTGACCCATCAGCAGATCTGCTGGACTTACAGCAAGGTGGTCGTGGCATTGGTGATCAGATTGCCTCCCCTAAGGGTAGTTGTACTTCCTCAGAAATTCTTTATCTCCCCCTAGAAAACCCACCAAGATGGTGCTTGCCCCTGTCAAAGATTTAGTTTGAGCTGATTGAAATGTTTGGGGTTTGTTTTTGTTTTTGTTTTTTTTAATCCCGGTGAATAGTGTTCTTGCGCCACACTGCTCCCTGAAAGCGTTCACACTACCAGCTGAAATCTGCATCTGCTACAGGGCTGTTGGGCCTCTGTGCGTAGGCTCCTTCTGTCTAGGCAGTAGCGGTGTTTTTCTGGAATTAGGAGAGTTCAGACCTCCTTCAAACTGGACTCTTATTTACAACAGATTGGAGTGTTTTTATGTCTTGCTAGAGAGCCTTATTTTTCTCTCTGCTGCTCTATGGCTTGGTCAGGGCAAGCAGCATGCTGTATATCTGCCTGCGCTTGTTTGGGATTGTTGCAGCAGACTGGGTGTTGTTCTCAGATTTACAGCTAAGGTAAAAGGAACAACCACTTGTTACTGTCTTTTTATTTTTTTCCCGCTCTTCAATATGTCAAATTGCTCCATGCGCCTTCAGAAGTGTATCGGACTACTCAGACCCAGGGAAAACATGCTAAAGAAAACAGCGAACAGTCCTAAATCAGTTGCCTCTGGTCTCATTTCCTTCTGGGTTTTTGCATTTCTGACTTGTTTCTGACCAGGGCTTTTTCACTGCTTTGTGATGGGCCAGAACTGCTGAGGGTATGAAATGTTTTGCAGCTGATGGAGAGAAGATCAGGACCCCCAGCTGTTGTGTAAATACCTTTAGGGGCATAACATTTTTCAAGAGACCTGTTTGTGGTTAAGTAGTTCAAGGCATCGCTCCTAGTCAGGATACCTGGGTTCTGTAGCCCAAACACATTCCACTCCGTTTGGATCCTTGCCGCTCCCACCCCCGTATTTGTTCTTGATACCTTTTGTTTACATGGTTTGGCCTTCCTAAAACTATTCATCCCTCAAGTTTTCCTTCTCTTCATATTTTAAGATTCCCATGAAGGTGTATTTCTGCAATCTTTATGGCAGTGGATTGCACTGTGTATTGTTCCCTTTTTCCTTGCTTCTGTTCATAGATGGCAAGCTGCTAGAGCCAGTGTGAAATTCGTGCTACTTATTGTTACTAAGAGCAAAATCCCAGTTTTGCAAAGCTCTTCTCTGTCATTTCCTTCCACGCCGTATCTTTGCGTCACTGTCTTCTGATTCATTTGGCAGAGGCTGACAGACCCTTCTCTAGCCTGAGAGGGCAGGTGGCAATCCTGGCAGTAAGAGGCACCTGACAGATGCAGCCCTCTTCACCAGCAAGGGATTTGAAAAGGGAAAATGCATTTTGCAGCTGGAGTTAGAAGAGGATCCATGCTTGTAGTCCCTTGCCCAAAATCCTGACTGTTTCTCTTCAAAAGACGCTGAACTCCTATCGTGCATCTCAGTGGCTGGTGTCACAGTATGAAGTCTTTATTTATAGATGTATATAAATAAAGATCAATCTTCCTCTAAAAATTTTCAAATTGTATGTTCCAAAAGCTGAAGAATCTGCAGTCCATTAACTCTGGAGTTAATGAGTGAGCCTGAGTCTCTAGAAAGAGCACCTTTTGTTCAGAAAGACTTGTTTGTTTTAATATGGCTGCTGACGTGGATTGTCTGCAGTTTCTTCCTGAAAAAAACCAACCACAAAACTCGAACAGAAAACAAAGTACTGTATCTAAGGTGTTCAAAAAAAGTCACTGCACTGTGGTACAGAAAATACTGTATCTAAAGTGTTCAAAAAAAGTCAGTGCACTGTGGTACAGAAAATACTGTATCTAAGGTGTTCAAAAAAAGTCAGTGCACTGTGGTACAGAAAATACTGTATCTAAGGTGTTCAAAAAAAGTCAGTGCACTGTGGTACAGAAAATACTGTATCTAAGGTGTTCAAAAAAAGTCAGTGCACTGTGGTACAGAAAATACTGTATCTAAAGTGTTCAAAAAAAGTCAGTGCACTGTGGTACAGAAAATACTGTATCTAAAGTGTTCAAAAAAAGTCAGTGCACTGTGGTACAGAAAATACTGTATCTAAAGTGTTCAAAAAAAGTCAGTGCACTGTGGTACAGAAAATACTGTATCTAAAGTGTTCAAAAAAAGTCAGTGCACTGTGGTACAGAAAATACTGTATCTAAAGTGTTCAAAAAAAGTCACTGCACTGTGGTACAGAAAATACTGTATCTAAAGTGTTCAAAAAAAGTCAGTGCACTGTGGTATTTAGTGTGTTTGCATTATTTCACATTTTCTGTAAAAGAAATCTTGTATAGTTGAAGGGACATGTGATATAGTGGCAACACAGGCAAGGAAACATGTGCAGCCAGGGGTTGAGGATGGGTAATTACTTAAGTCAGGTGACTTAATCTTCTGACATTATTTGAGCAGGAAAGAGGGTAGATCATTGGAAGCGGGTGCCCTGAGCAGCTGGTATGGCTGGCTGCGGTTCACCTTGCCAGGACGTGGGTTTGAATTACACTGTACTGTTTGATCGTGAACAGGGAAAAAAGAGCCACGTTTTGAACTGTGGAAGTACCTCAAGGTTAACTTCCATGCCTTATAAATTAAGAAAAAACAGTTGTTTTGTTTCAGGGCCAGCCTGTGAGCGATGGTGGATGCATCCCCCCCAAAGAGCAAGTTAAGCTGCATGAATCTCTTTCCTGGCACCTCTCCTGTCCAGGGTAACCCGCAGGCTCGCTCGGAGCACAGCCACCTGGGGCCCGCCGGTGACAAAGTGTTGGTTTCGGGCCTTCCTGCAGCTCCTTGGTTAGAGCCTTGGCCTCCTGCCCCTGCGTTCCTGCAGGGCTGTATTGCCAACCTCAGGTGTTGCCACCCAAGCCTTAGGTCCTCCCTTCAGTGACCTGCCGACCGGGGGGGTCTGGCACGTGCTGGATTGTCCATCAGTAAAAGAAACGGTGGTTACTGTCAAGAGCACGGTGAGATGTAGCAGCGCGGGCAAATGGACGGTGTGTGGACAGGCCGCTGCCCTCTCACGGGCCGTGCCTTCCCAGCGCCCCAGAGTGCCTGCTGGGTCTGGAAAGGCTGAGGCTTTCTTCCCTGCAGCCTCAGAGTACGGAGCAGCTGCCTGCGGGCTGTGGCCGTGGGTGGGAGGTTTCTCTGTTTTCTCCCACCTTCCCAGGAGATCTTTCAAAGACCTTTGAATAGGTGGGAAGGGATCTTTCCTTGAAGGTTGCTTTCTTTGTTGGCTGTGCTATTTATTGCCAGGAAGGAGAGGGGGAGCAAGGCTCCCGTCAGAATTCAAGCCGAGTGCTTCCTTGGGATGGCGTAAGTTTTCAGATTTCACTTGAATGACAATATGTGTTGTGTTATGGGGTGTTTGCAGGTGATTTTTCCTTTTATGTTAACAGGAAAGCAGTCTTCAGAAAGACCCCTTGCGTCACTGGGCCTGTGATGAGAAGATTGAAGGGACTTTGCAATCTTACTGTAGAATAAGGATAAATAATACGTTACGACGCTGCAACTCGTTCCGACGAGTGGGCCACCCTCTGCAAGGATAGAGTGAGAGGAGCCAAGTACGTGCACTGCTGTGAGTACTGCTGGGGTGGAAGTTCTCTGGCTTTCAGTGTTTACGCTGTAAATTCAATGTCAACATAAGTAAAGACAGCAGATCTCAGAGGAGAGGTAAATTGCCTTTCTTTTTGAGGTTTCTAGAAAGAGCTACAGAGCTGTGGGATTTCTTTGAATTTTTGGCCTGTCACAAACCAACAGATGACTTGGGAGGAGGTAGTCCCTGGTCATTTGGCAGTGCCAAGAGCGAGCTTTGAACCATGCAAGCTTTTGGCAGCTAGGGAACGTTCACATGAGAGACTTCAGAGTCCTGGCCTTGCTTTCGCTGCCAGTGATGATTTTGGTGATCTGCTTTATTTGGTTATTAAAAGTAAGTTAGGTGTCTCAGTTCGTCTGTTAGTCTAGCCCTAGTCTAGTCTAAAAAAGATTGCACAGGAAACAAATTTTCTGAATTACAGAAAAAAACCACCCACCCATTTCATTTTGGCTCCTGAAAGGTGGAGGATTCTTGGTCTTTACCACCAGATAAGAGCCTGGATCTCACCAAGCTACTGATCAGGTGACAAAAAACCAACGGCATTACTCACATGACTTGTGCTGCCAATGGCAAATGTAAAAGTTGAGGAACTGGCTGTCAGAGTGACAGAACCAAAAATCCTGATGGAAAACATCCAGTTTCTAAAGAATGCTCGGGAGAGCCTCTTTGTAAAGGATTTACAGATCCGGAGGCAGCGGGTCAGAACATGGCCAGTAGCGTTCACTGCCAGGAGCCACAAATTCTCCACAAGAAACTTCTTTTAAAACTTGTCTGACAGGAAAACATTCCACTGGAAGAAACCTCTGAGCGATCCCAACTTCTGGCTATTTTTTTGTTGTTGTTGTTTTGTAATTCTTCTTTCTGCAGCATTGGCCAGTTGCATTTACCCTGAAGCAGGACACTGGCTGGAACTGAGGAATGAGTGGGCCAGTCTGGCAGGGTCAGTCCTTTTACCACGTATGGGCGTGAGCCGTGAGCAGAATGAGCTTTTCATGTCAGCGGAGAGGGCCAGAGGAGGGTGACACAATGGTCACCAGTACAGAGTGGCCCCTGCTTGTGGCGAGAGCAGCGTGGGACTCTGTCCAGCTCAGGGGCCTGCTGCGGGCCATAGCAGTGCTTGGGGAAGGCTACTCAGGGGCTGCTTTGCAGTGTAAGTAGTGAGTGGGTATTTAGTGTGTCACAGCAGCAAAGAAAGTGCTTTTTTACATAGTGTCGTTGCATGTAACTTGGGGAACAACGCGGTGCCGGAGATACAAATAGGTTTAAAGAAAGGACCCGGTTTGGTGGCAGCAGGTCAGCTCTGCCTCTGTATCTAAGTACTCACGTCTTGGGCAGTCGCGTTAGGAGTATGTCAGGTGTGATTTACTATGGCAGCACCGAAGGGACCTTGGTTAATTAAACAGAGTTTAGAAGAAAACATGAGTGGATTCTTTTTTTTCCCGGTTTAATTCCTTGTTACATCAGTTGAGCCGGGACAGCACACTGGGAATGCCGTGGAAGGGGTGCCGTTCCAGGTACAGACGCTACCATGACTGCAGCACGCCTGCCAAGCAGCTGGAGCTCAGCACCAAACGAGCGTTGGGCCAGTAGGTGATGTGTGGGGCGTGCTGCGACCATGCCCCCGCAGCTGAGCACTGCCAAACCTGTACGTGCCGATGGGCTCACTGCCGTGCAGCAGAGCTGCCAAAACCAAGCTGAAGAAGTACTTGGGAGAGCTTTAGGGATGGCAGGTATGCACGCGTAGATGTACATAATAACCTGTTGCAGCGCACATGGCATTGTTTTCCTGTTAAAATCACATGTGAATGAAATTTTATTACACCATTACTCACTTTAATGACGAGCCACAGGAAAGTAACAATGTGTTTATCATGAAACATGTCTATTGTAAATGTGTTTATCCATAAGATGTGATTTCCCAATTTTGGGAAGTGATTCAGTGCACCCTTAATTATATATTCCTGGTTTGAGTGACTGGAGAACTGTTCTTCCTGACTCTGTCTATCTTAAGAGAAATCTGTCACCGAATAAGAATGAAACTTGACTGGTAAAAATGCAATCTTAGTCGCAGTGTCACTAAACAACTGGATCTCACTTATTTTTAATCGAAATGTCAATTTAAAAGATGCAGTATGTACTTTTAAATCACATTAACATTATATTTAGACCTTTCCTTTAAGTTCTAGGTGCGCAGTCCTGCTAAAATAGGTAGCTAGGTATAAAGCCATGAAGTCTTAGTGCTTGCTTACTAAATATTCAGAGTGCAAACAGGCATTGCTCTGATAACACCTGCAGCTAGAGCTATTCTGGTATGTCTTAAAAGTGTCACTGGCATGCGTGACAGCCACCAATGTATGCATATTATTTCAGAATCATATGGAGATGGCACTCCTGCAACTGTTTACCTTTACTTATATTCCTGTGCCTTTTAAACTTTTTTTCTCAATTTCTGGACAAAAAACCACTATGATTTTCTTGCTAAAATAACTAGTGCCTCTGACTGTAATGGAACGCAGTTGCACACTGTGTACTGGAAAGTCTGGGTATCAGGAAAGCATTCATCCCTGCAATACAAGAAATAAAAGACATTTATAGTTTATCATAATTTATTTTTCTGGTTCTAGCAAGAAGTTCTGCATTAATCTACCCACATAGTTTTAACAAAGTTAGTCCTACAAGGAAGCCAAATGACTTTTTTGCTTTCTCCTCAAGCAACACTCGCTGTCAGTACCCAGACAAACCATGTGTGCGTGACGCTGCACAGCACCCCAGCACTGCTGGCCGGGCAGGGCTGTGCTCCAGCCCTTAGGTCTGCCGTTTTTGGCAAATGAGTCGGTGTTGGGCATTGCAGTGGTAGTGCTGCTGTTGTGGGTGTTCGGGCAGAGAGAAGCCAGCCTTTCCCGAGTAGGGGCTAGACCGGGCTCACATGGTTATCTGGGGCAAAATGCTTAAGGAGGCAGCGAGAGCAAGCTGGGGAGAGCGTGCTCGTAGTCATTCCCGCAGTTATGCATAAATAGGGTCTGAAGTCCTACTCTGCTACGCGTGAGCACATCAATTACGAGCTTTGACCCTCCCAACTGGCTTCCTGTTGAATCTGTTAAAAAGCAAATTCTTCAGTCCTGGCATGTGAATGAACATGCAGTAACAGGGACAGAACCAACAAAGTATTTGCTATTTTGTCGCCCGGCCAGAAAGCGGGGCCTGGTTTGGGGTTTGATCACAGGAGGCTGCGCTGCGAACACTGGCACGAAGGTCTAGGGGCCCAG
Source organism: Falco rusticolus (assembly GCF_015220075.1). Taxonomy (NCBI): domain Eukaryota; kingdom Metazoa; phylum Chordata; class Aves; order Falconiformes; family Falconidae; genus Falco; species Falco rusticolus. The sequence continues at coordinate 112,934,811 of NC_051187.1, read as the reverse complement.
TGGTAGAGACCGTGTTTCTGTTCTCTATTTAAACAGGCACCTTCCGGAACAGTAACAATCCAAAGTCTGCAGTTCCAGTGAAATGCTGTCTGAGAAGCGCTGGAGAAAAAAAAAGGTATGTGATAGAATGTAGAGATTTGAAAAGGAAAGTAGAGCAGAACTACATGCAAACAACAGAGGACAGTACAGGAACTCAAAGCCTCTTTTCATTGACTATTGCCTAAATTGGAAAACCTGTTGGTTTTGTGAGGGTTTTTTCAGGGTTGTGCCATATGTTGCGTTTTAATTACAGTTGAGGGGGAGGGAAATGGAGCAACTGAAAAACAAAACAAAACAAAGCAAACCCACCTCCTAGCCTGGAATGCCCTCCCTACCCATCTTAAAGGTAGGGAAGCAGGTCAGAGAGGCTTCACAAGGCTGCAAAGCAGTGCCAGAGTGTCACTTTGTGCTCTTCTGCTGTACAGTTGTTGGGTTTTTATTTGGAAGTGGGTGCGTGTGTGTTGGGTTTTTTCCTTCATTGGTTTTTTTTTTTTGGTTTTTTTAACTTAATAACACATTTTGAGTTCATGTGTGTCCCCGTCCTCCACCCCTGCTACTACTCAGCTCCAGCTCTGAATTACCTTTTTTTTCCTTTTCTTTCTTCCCCCCTCACCCCCCTACCCCTTTTCCTTTTTAAGATGGTGGATACTTAAGAGAGTCGTACAGGTAGATATAGCCACTGCTGCGCTGGTCAGACAGCTGTTGTGCACATGTGAAAGCACAACAGCTGCACTTCTGATGCACTGCCTGGTACCTAGCAACTGGATGGCTTCCTAGTGCACACAGCAGCGTGTTCCCGAGCACTGTGCCACAAGCCCACTATCCAAGTTCTGGTCTTTGGCTCTGATGTAACCTGTTAACCGCGCCTGGATTTGCCATGACACGTGCGACATCTGAGCTGCCCCGCTGGGCTCGATGCCAGCGGTGCCGTACACCAGCTGGTGCACGCTCCTGGGAAACAGGCAGCTGGTTGATCCCTGTGGCCTCCCACCAGGATTTTTTGGCCAAGATTTTAAAAAGCAGCTAGTGGATTTGTTAGATCAAGATGAATCACCTTGAAGACACTCCCCTTTCAGTGGGCATCGAACTCGGGGCACTAAGCACAGCCCCATCCCTTCTCCAGGGGCTCCTGCTGGGCAGTTGGGCCTCGGCTACCCCGCGCCCAAGGTTGGCTGTCGCTTCTGGAAGTTTTAGCTGCTTCACTGGTAGTCTGCAAAACTTCGACGCAAAAGATGATGCCTTTTCCCGTGCGGACTGCTTGAGTGCCTCTGCGATGAGAAGCTGACATACCGCTCAGTGCAGCTCCGCAGACGTTGTAGCGGTTGGCAGACCTCCGGGTAGGAGTGATTGCGCTGGTGTTTTATTAGCTCCCAGAAAATATATAGCAGAGAAGAGGCTGTGCGGGCTCCTGCACAGTCTGCCTGAGCTCTGACCCCCTCGGGCAAGAGGCTAGATTGCTTTTACAGCCAGTACTTAACCTTGCTGCTGAGACTTGTCAACAAGGAGGCCAATTAGCAACAGATAGAAGGGTGGATGATATAATGCAGACGCCTGTTTGTTAGGAGCAGGACTGATAAATTTCTAACGCATAAAACTTGTATTTTAAAACTTGGCTCTCCATAAATGATGCCATACCCTGCAGAAGAATGTCACTCTACAGTCAAGTATTACAGAAAACTTCAGGGTTGGGTTTTTTCCCAAGGCCTTGTTCTGCTGGGCTCATGATCACTGTGGCGGGTGTAGGAGTATAAGAATAATTCTGCTTGAAGAAATGTCCACTTTTAAGGTAATTTTTTTTTTAACATATATGGCACATGTGCAATGAGAGCAGGGCAGTTCTTGCTGTCCTGAGGGTCAATACACAAACCGAGATGTTTTCCATCACCACACCTGTGTATTGGTGTACGTGTCAGAAAAGACAGATTAGGGAAAGGACAGGTTAGGGAAGGTTGAGTTAATTGGCTAAAATTGTGCAGGTCTACAATTAGCGTGTTACGGCCGCCTGCTGCAAAGGACAGTGGCTCTTTATCACACATCAGCATGTGGCAGTAATACGCCTACATGGGTACGCATGGGGTTCTGCTGTCAGACATACGGTTTTGGTAAAGCTAGAGAGGGGAGTACAGGAGGATGGTTGGTCCTTCAGTTGACATTGAGTCTGAGCTTTTAGACAAAAGCTTAGAGTAAGACTCCAGGTCTGGAGCTGCTACAAGACTTGCTCTTAACTGCTAGCTGACTGCTTACGCGGGTGGGATACTTCAGCCCTCTGCTCAGCCCCCTCCTAGGGCCATTGCAGCGCTGTGAAATAGGGCACAGTGCTTCTTCCTCGTGCAGAGGCAGCCACGGCCACTTTGCCAGCCAAGGTGCTCTTCGGCTCACCCTCTGCACTGTCTCTGCTTGTTTTGACTGAACATTTGAACCTACATCTTAAACCGTTACCTCAATTAAGCGAATGCTTATAATAATTTACAACAGAACTGAAGCAATTTACGCAGCAGAGGTCTGTTTTAAAACCATCAAGAAATAATCAGGGCTTGGTAGATCAACCTCTGAAATACCGTTCAAAATTAGAATATTTGCATGACTGTCTTTTAATTGCTAGGATAACTATTTGTGTCTGGCAAAAAAAACCAAACCAAAAAACCAACCCAAAACCCCACCACACAGACGATCACTGTGTATTTTCCATTACAGATACTGTGCAAGAGGAGAGGAAGACCACATCTTCTTGAACATGACTTACCAACCCTATGGCAAAGCTCAGGCTGCCTTCCCTTCACCTAACTAGTCACCGGCGAAAGGAGTAGTGGGTTCAACACACGAGCTGTTAAGAGCACCATGTACTTCAACAAGGTACTGACAAAGGCTCTGAAAATTAAGTGTCCATACCCCAGCAGAAATAACCATAACTATTTTTCAGTTGATTAGACCTTAACACTGTCTAACTGAGGGCACAGGGCAATCCAGCTGTATTTAATGTTAACATTAATTTATCTGAGGATAATTTTCATCTAATGAATACCCGGATTTTTTTTTTCTTGGCTAGTGTTTAAATACTCCAACTTCTTTTTAGGATGTTAAGTATCTTTTCTTGTTGAGTGGAACCAATAATATCTTTGCTTCTTGGAAATCTGTCTGCTCTTAGGCTATCCATCTTTAGCCTCCTCTGTGCATTTTAATTATTTCATTAATCTTTGGTGAAAAACAATAGCTTTTTCTAAAATGCTGACAAAATGCGTACATGGTATTTTTACAATTTAAAAACATAGATTTCCATTAGAATCTCTTAATGCACGATGTTCCTTTACTCACTGTGTAACTCCTTTTTACAAGTTCACCTGATTTCATTGGGGCTGCTGTCAGGCAAGGTCAGGTTCATCAAACTACTGCTTAAGGGTCTGAGTTTTGACCTGCAGGGCTGAGGAGAGTAGGGCCAGGGCGCTCCACCATCCTCACAACTGAGCAGACCCCTCAGAAGAGGCGTTATCCCCCTTGCAGAATTGCCCTGGAGGGGTGGTACCTGTCCAGAGCCCACAGAGAGAAGTCCTGCAGCCATCCTAGGAGCATTTGCTATATTTTTTCATCAGCAGTAATAACCAGAGCTTTCCTTTTCCATTTCAACCATTGATAACATCTTCCCTTTTTAGTTTCTATCTTCTCATCTTGTTGGAGAACTCTTTTGCTGTCCCTCCAAATCAAGCCTAAATATATTTAAGGTAAAAAATAAAGAGAGGAAGGAAAACCAAAAAGAAACAAGAATATAGCCAACCTTTTTAATTAGAGTATATTGTACTTCCAAACTGGATACACTAGAAATTGGCAATGCAACATAAGATGCAAAGAAATATACCAGTTACTGTCAAAATGACCCTGTACAGCCTTATAATGCAAAAAGCTTTATACAATACAAATTTTTATTAATGTACACAAACCTTGACAGAATGATATTTGAAAAAAATACAAGTTAAAAAAAAAAAAAGACAGGAGAAAGAAAAAAACTGCTGAGAACTTTAACTGAATTACCAAATGGAAAAACATGCTAGCTTTCATTAAAGAATGCATAGTGAAAACCAGTATGAAATTACCTTTGAGGGGGGAGGGGGGGCGGAATTTATCAGAACTGTTGGTCATTAGTCAGTCTGGGAAACCTCTGGAGAACATTCCTTTCTTTAGCCTTGAACTGCAAACCAATCATCTTAATATGCATGAGCTCTGATAAATACTGTATTTTTTTCTTAAAAAAATAAAAACCTCCTAACACACCTTTCCTTACAGAGAAAACTTCTATAACTTGCCAGAAAGAATTAGTTTATCCTTTCCAAAGTGCTAAATAAATTTCCCAGGTACATTAAACATTACTATGTCAGATACTGGTACAGTGGAACGTCGTCGAACACATGGCGTTCGCATGCTGACAGCTCATCCTTGGAAGTTCCAGCCCTATTTAAACTGCCATTTGGCTTACATAGTGTCCTACTAATATTCCTATTTCTTCCTCCTTAGACAGCTGTGCTTTACCTGTCGGTCTGAAAAACAAGCTTTTTAATTTGGGAGTGTTTGCTCATCTATGGTGGGGTCGGAGATATATGCATTGAGTCTATTTTAAAGAACCGATACAGTTTGTGGATGCAGATTGCGTATTTCATGCTGTTGGGATACTCAATTCTTTATGCTTTGAGTATTTGCTAATACAGCATTTCCTATTTTGTCTGTACTCCAGGCAGGGGGTGTGTGTGGTGGTGTTACCCGGAGTTCTGACGGAGTAAAGCATGGCAAACAGGGCCCTGAGTTACGTAGGTTGTTTACAAAGGTTTCTACATACTTTGGAACAGATGGCTTTTCTTTACTGCATAGACAGACAGAACTGCCACATGCCCATTAGAACCAAAACTGTCTGCTGGAATGTAAACAAAATGGTGGGACTTCTCTGTCAATTAATAATTTGCAATGAGAACCTGCTACTGTTTTGGATATTTCCCCCTTGTAAATAGCTTCCAGTATGTTAACAGGAGTGCACAGATTAGGATATCATCCCCCAACACGAACAGGAAGAGTTTGGTCATGACAGTGGAGAATGTTTGGCCATCTCAGTGCAGAACAAATGTAGGAATCTGCAACTATGTTCAATGATGCAGGTTTTGCATCAAAAAAGTATTTCTACACAAGCTTCATTTAAGAACTAATGAAGACTGAGTTATGTTTCTAGTTGTGCATATGGCGAAGAGCCCTTGTGGACCAGAAATGCCTTCCTGACCTGGGTGTTGCTTTAGTGCTGTCACTCACAAGGGCTTGGCTCCAACTGGCCGGTCGGATCCCCCCACCTCCCAACAACCTGCAGAAGTTGCTCCTTCAGGATAGCATGATGGTGGGTGGATAGTAAGTTAGATGTGACTCAGGGCACCTCCTACAGTGGCTTGGCCAAGGGACAGAGAGGGGACTGACAAAAACTAGGTCAGACATTTCTAATACCTGGTGAAAGACAGCAAGATCCGAATTGAAGAGACACTGTGGAAAACAATCCAGTAAGAAAGCATTCCTGTAAGTCAATGATAATTTTGAAATGTTTCATATTTTATACTTCCAATTTTAATGCAGAGTACTTTTACTCCTGATCTTTCTTCCTGGATATTACATCATCTAAGAAACACAATGCAATTAACAGTCAGTTAGCTTCTCTTAAATTAAGATCACTCTTGGCATTTTGAGATTAACAAAGGTTACACAACCAATCCGCTTTTGCTTCTTCCTGCAATAAAGTGCTACATATAACATGTCATTTTAATGACCACAAGTAGGAGCGTTAAATAAGTATAAAGTTAGCTTCCTAGCAGTGTATGCTCTATCCGCCATTAACAAAAAGGAATAAAGTATTACTAATAACATGGAGGTTATCAATAGGACTGTAGAATTTGCAAGTACAATTTAAATACTGAGGGTATAAAAGAGAACTGTATGGTTCAAACAGCATCTTTTTATAGCTTTCTAGTTCAAAGAAGTTACTAGTACCTTTTCAAATAAACAGTCGTCTTACCTTCAGCCCACAGTTTGTTTTTTTTCTTTTTTTTTTTTTTGCAAGTGAGAAACAAACTAGTGCAAGACTAAAGCACTGTGCAAAACTGCCTTTTTTTTTTTTTAGTCTGAGTATTTATACCCAGAATTTATCCATACCCTTTTTTTAATCCCCTTGTCGGATTTTTTTTTTCCACCATAGCATTCTAGTTACACAAGTTGTTCCTGCAAACTAAAAGGTAACCGCTGCATAACACAGTATATATATATATAAAAAAAAGTGTGTGTGTGTATATATATATATATGCCCTTTTAAAACAAAAGATGTATGCTATGGCCCAGATGCAGGTGTTTGTTACACCTGTGTAACAGTTAAGCCTTGGGCCTGCTGCGTGGGTGTGTAGACTGCACACACTGCATGTGTGTGTGTGTGTGTGTGTGTGTACATACACACGCTTCTCATTGTCATACTCTCATCCTGCAGTGCTGAAAGCAACCTTTTCCTCATCAGTTCTACCCCAAATCCTCAAACCTTGACAACTGAGTGCAAGGCATCAAACAATTAAAGGAAGCTGCAAACAGCACTGAAATAATACACCGGTCCACCCTGAACCAAGCGTTACTCCTTCCACAGCTCTAAAGTTCAGAGGGAGATGGAGGGAAAGGAGGGAGCAAATGTGTGAAAAAGGGAAAGGAATAATAATTAAATAAGCCAATACAAGGGATGTGCAAAAGCAATGTCATGGCACGCTACAGGCAGACTCTCTTTCACGCACCCGCACGCACACAAAGCCCAAAAATAAAATGCATCAATATGTAATCTTACAAGTGCTGATTGCCGTTAAGGACACTCTTTTTCAGCTTAACAAGACAAAATAGTTTCTTAGATAAGAGTACTGGGAACATGCCTCTGAAGGTAGAAGTATGCAGTAGGTCACCTCTTGAAGATTTAATAAAGCAGCTTTCATGTCAATGCAATAAGTATACACACAGAGCCATTTTCTAAACCTTACTAATGATATAGTACAAGTGTTCGTTACTTCTTCGGTCTACGTGTTGCAGCAATGTATACCTGCTGGGTTTGTTGGGGTATTTTTGGTACAGAATGTAACTGCCCTCAGACAGTTTCTGCCCTTTCTGTTAGTCCAAGGTAGGCAAGGAAGGAGTGTTTAGGTGAAGAGGCACCTCCCGGTGCAGTCTGAGGTCTGGGTGGATGGAATGTGAGATCGTAGTGGTTTTTTGGGAAAAACATTGTTAAAGGAATAAGATGGGCAAACTCTGAGTTCCAGTATTTATCAAAGCACAGGGAAGTGCCGTTGATGGCCAAGGCTTTCACTGCCAAGTTTGGCTCTGCCCCGCCGCCGTGTGCAGCCGACATAGCCACTGTTTGCAGAGCCTGGGAGGCAGACATAACTGAGAGGGGTGACAGGAGGTTTCTGGAGCTGTTCACGGGTAGGAGCGGACTGGCTTCCTTGGAGGTTGAATACTGGCCCTTCTTCTCCTCTTCGGAGCAGTCCCCGTTCTGGTGCTTCTTCACATGGCGGCTGAAGACAAAAGGGTGGGTAGTCTTGAACAGGCACTCATCGCAGCTGAAAGTCTGGCGTGGAGCATGCTTCAGTTTCTTGTGCAAGTTGAGATTGTCTTTGCGTTTGCAGCTGTAGCTGCACTGGTCACAGTGAAAAGGGCGCTCACCAGTGTGGACACGCACATGTTCGATCAGCTTGTTGGCGGTCTTGGACAGGTAGCCACACTGGTCACACTTGTAATGGTTGCCAAGGCGGTGTTCTCGGATGTGCATCTCCAGCTCCAGCTGATTCGCTTTCACTGTCTGGCAGATCCGGCACTTGTACTCCATCTTGTAGTGAGTCTTCAGGTGGCACTCCATTGCTGCGGGGCGGTTAGTGGAGTAGATGCAGAACGGGCACCTGGTAACACAGCAAGGAAAGGCAGGGACAGAGGAAAGAGAAGTCACTCGGCTGGAAGACCCGCAGACCTGGTTTAACCCTGTCATTCAACCCCTCTCTCACCTACTTAAAGAGGAGAAAAAGGCACTTAGTTCTCCCTGTGAAGCCTCTGTCGAATACTTGGTTCACCTTGACACGTCTCTACTTAGAGGAGGGTTGCCCATTTAGTGGCAGTAGAGCTCACGCATTCCTAGGAAAACACTGATTCCCTCTGAAGGAGCATCTCTGTAATCTTCTGGCTTACCTTGACGGGGAAGATTCTGCAAAGCAGGCTGGGTAGTGCAGAGTGGGTGACTGATTCACAGGTACTTTGTGTAACGACATTCCTAGTGTTTGCACGAAGTCGCTTTGGCCATTTTTTCCATTAAGAAGTAGTTTAAAGTGAGTGTTTACAGTTGAGTATGAAACAGCTGTTTAAGTAAAGATGGAATAAACTTGTAATACCACATGTACAGCAAAAGCTTAGGAAATTCCTTTTATGTGACCCTGAACAACAAGCTTGCTGGGTATCCTGCTAGCAGCAGCTGAAAGCCAGTGTTAGGAAGATTTGTAGGGATTCCCGTTTCTGGGAGATGAGCTAGCCATGCTCCAAGGGGGCGTGTGTTTGGCAGCGTTTGCCTACAGCCGCCTCTGCCGCAGCAGGAATTGTTCCTGTGTGGGAACAGGATGTGGGCTCCGCTTACTCACAGCGGCAAGCGTCCGGACCGGGGTGGACATGGCAAAGGCCCTCACCCCCGGTTCCTGGACCTGAAAGGGCTGAGAAGGCTGGAGGAGGGAATCGTGAAAGCTTGGAAGGAAGCCTGAGCTGAACAAGCCTGGCCACTAACAACCCCAAAACACACCCGCTTTTGCTTTTATGTAGCTGAGAGGAAGCTGGTGAGGACAGCTACGTGCCAGCAACCTCTGCTGCATGAAGCAAAGCACACTCCCTTCCGGATGGAACCGGGCAGCTAAAAGAGCGGGTCTAGACAAACAGATACGACCAAGGCACGTGGCCACTGCCTTACAGACGTCTCCACGTGCCACTGACCTGCGTTCACCGTTTAGCAGGTCTGCCGATTGTGTTCCAGCTTTCAGATAATTTCTAAGCAGAGAGCCTTTCTCTCCCTGTGCGTTTTCCCTTGCTACAACTGGTTGCACATACAGGTTTAACGTTAGTATACCTGCTAATGACGAGACTTTTGAGCACAGTGAGTAATACAGGAGGACAAGCGGATACTAAAACATCCAGACACTTTTACTGATGCTCATCAAGTACTCTGATCCAGAGAGGGAGCCTGGCACTGAGGCCACTAACGTGATTAGCTCTATCGCAACAGAGGACTCGGCTGTCTGTGCACACATACCTCTCCTGGGCTGGGTGCTCTTTGGATCAGAATCTCAAGTTTTGACCTGGAGCTGGAGGAATCATGTTTTTTTCTCTTCCCCCACAGCAAACAGGAAACAGAAAAATACAATTTACTTAGATATCTTCAGGCTTTTCTGGATGCCTTAAAAAAAAGATAAATCAGAGCTTTTTCTTAGGTGCAGCTTTCAAGGTGCCTAATTATTACTTGAGTTGAACAGGAATAACTTATGCAGACTGAGAAAGCTATTCTGTCAGGAAGGCCTGAGTCATAGGTCATGGTTTTTCCTTGGTAAATAGAACAGATTCTGTGCAGCTTAAACCCAAATGTGTTAGACAACTCAGTCTGTACGTCCAAGACAGACATCCCGTCGTTCTGGCACACTACTTGTGTCTCAGTCTGGTCTTCTTCCCAGATTCAGTCGTCGCATCTCAAGTGACCACAGATGCCAGTTCATGGAACTACTGAGCTGGAGACCAGACGCTGCCTGGCAAACAGAACCAGTTTTAAAAAACTGCAGTGCAAACTATCTGATAATGCTGCTCGTGATAACGTTAAACATGGTGTGCTTGTCACTGAAAACACTAGTTTGCTTAGCAAGAGCAACAGAAGCAGGAGTCCTGTGCTGAACCCTAGCGAGGCTCAAAGCGGTTCCAGCCTCTTTTCCTGCAGCAGCTGGAACAAACAGAGACCAGGGATGTACGTACATCTTGCATAATGTCACATTGCCCGCCCACAGAGAGCAAGCATATGGCCCCAGCAGTCACTCCTTCCCTCAGGGGTCCAACTTTGACAGAAGGGCTTGTTCATTCTCTAGAAACACTGCTCTGCACCAACAGACCTTAAAGGACACCACCTTAGCCAAAGCCAAAGGGCTTTTTCCTTAAAAGAGTGTATTACTCATTACATGCCAGTTTATACAAGTGATCGTTCTGGGGTGTGCAAACCAAAGCAGAAAGCACTGAAGTTACTAATTCTTGAAGGGGACTGACTTTGCATTAGAGTCTACAAAGGTTATAACTTTTATAATGTCATACCTAGTTGCAGGGACTGTACAGGGTTTAAGTTTCTTTGAGCCAGGTGCAGACCAGAGCCTGTGCTGTGTGCTCTCCTTTGCTCTGATGCCTTGAGAAAACCCCCTCTTAGTTTGCCAGCACCTCTGTGTAGTGCTGCCTTATTCCCTGTAGGACCTATCACATAGTGCCTCCTATTTGACTTGAAAAGGGAAAGGATCATAGTTTGTTACAGCTCTAAAACCAGTGGATACTACAATTGCTGCCAGGTTTTACTGGTCTGCTATCATGATGCAAGCCTACACTAAAGGACTGGGCTTGAGTCATCTAAATAGAGGGAAGCCCCAAATCTGGATTATCAGACATTTAACTAACCCTTTCTAATTGACTTCCTTTTGTCCTACCCCTACAGTATTAGAGGTACTTAACACAGTAAAAGTTTGTGTACTTGCTTTCCTTACTTGAGCCCACCGGTGGGGACTGTGTGGCATTTCTTGTGCTCCAGTAATTGTTCAGGTGTCTTCATGAACTTGTGGCACACATCACACTCGAACATCCGTGTGATCAGGTGGATTTGCAGATGGCGCTCAAACATATTTTTTGTTTTGCAGACAAAGTTACAGAAAACACATTCAAAGCCTGAAAAATAAAACAGGAAAACATATTCCTTACATCGTGGCCAGATCGACTGCGTAGAAGGTCACAGTCTGTATTTATTTAAGCGTCATACCTTTCTCTGACTTCTCTTCAGTGTTCACTGAGGTCTGAGTACCAGGCACTACAGAAATGACTAGCAGGTTGTTTGAACCCTTGTTTTTTGGGGTTATATCTGCATCTTCTTTGCTGTTGGCGGAGTCGCTTAGTGCTGACAGCGAAGATGAAGATGGACTGTTAGATTCACTGGGTGTCTTCCTCTCTTCAGCTGAAAAACAGGAATAAACAGCAATAACTAGTACAGCAGATTAGATGGAATCTCAATGATCCTGGTTTAGATTTCAGGAAAAAATACCTGTATTCAAATTTAATTCAAACATGCTTATGAACAAGTCTGAAATTAATTGATCTGTTGAGAAATCATAGTTGCACCTCCTTCCTTTTTACTAGTATTTACAACAGTACATCTCTCAGTTTATCCTAGAATTGTGTGTGTCTGTAACGGCAGCAGGAAGTAAGCGTGCAGCTGTACCTCATTCCCAGGCTGAAAAAATCCCAAGAAAACACCTTGATTAGCTCAGGGTTCAAAAATAATTAAGAACTTGTCACTTAAAAAGGAAACAGAGCTTCTGTAGGTTTGGGTTGCGGAAACCAAAAGTGCCTGCTGGTCCAGGCTAAAGTTCCCCCACCTTTCTGGTGGTAAAATTGGCAGGAAGGGCAATAATCTCACTCATTGTACTGAGGAGCACCCTCAGGAATGACTGTAAGAGGTGACAGCGTAGTCTCAAAACTTACCATTTTTATTAGGAACTTATTGAAGGTAATTGATTTAAAAAGACGTTGTTTAACGGGATCTAAAGCTGAAGCCCATTAGAGTTTCCTTATGTGTGCAATAAATGTGTGAAATTCAAATCCCAAACTCTGTCACACACTAGAAATGAACAAGAGTGAGAGTTCTCGTATGAGAACTGCCGTGAGCCAATGAAGCAAGGATGGGCAAATCATTACAAGAAACTTTACTAAAACTGCATATTCTCTGTGTGATAAAGGCCCTGATCAAGGCCTCTGCAGATACCGGGACCTGTGTGCCTAGCTTTAAACTGAGGAGCAGCACCTTTAAGCCTAAGGTAAAAACGTAGGGGTGCGCTAACCTGATGACTGAAGCTGTCAATCGGGAGGATGACTAGAATATCATACAGAAAGATTCACTGACCTTGGGGACCAGAGTAATAGAAATGGAATGAAATTTAATAGTACAGACTGAAAGGTTATGACCTGAAAGGCCAGTAACAAGAATTTTTGCTACGAATGAGGAGCGCTTAAGTTGGAAACAGTCAAGGAAAACAAAAGAGGAATTTGAGCAGAACATGGGATGAATATGAGCAATCACGGTGTGTGGGAGCCTTCAAGGAAGGTGAATATGAGCACAGAATGTTATTGTGTGAGCTATTCCCAGTAGCTGCTGCTGTTTTACACTGCCACCACTACTTATTTCATTTCACCATGTACAGCGGTGATTGCATATGTCAAGAGCAGGGGTTCTAGCAAGAACATATGCAGTAAGGGATTGGTACAGTGGGAAAACTATGTTTTGTATAAGAAGAGGCTCAACGTACGTGTAGAGGGGAGAGGGTTGTTCTCACAAATACACTAAGGGAATAAATACAGTGGAAGGAGGGAAGAAAGGTGGAGGGAGCAAGAGGTGGGTTGCTGTTTCAGATAAAGGACAGTTCTGGCACAAGAACAATGTATGCGTATTCTGACTGTCAGTAAGACAGGCTGGAGATTTTAAAAAGGTCCCTAATCTTTAATACAGGAAAAGCTGCAGCTGCCTGGCTGTAGAAGTAGTTGGTTTAAAACAATTACACTTGTTTGAAGACATACACCAACATCCTTACAAACAGGCCTTTTATGACTTGGTAACATCACAGGATAAGGGACTGGAGTCAAGCGACCCAGAAGATCCATTCTATTTTTTACTCTCTGTATTTGCCATATTGTAAGCATTTGGCTGAATCACCAGCTGAACGGCTTAGTTTAACAGGGTGAAGGAAGAACAAGGGGTATTTTTGTCTTTAAAAGACAAGTAGCAGCCACAATAGGAAGATATAGTAGAGTACACCTCAGTTTTCAGCTCCGGTGCAAGCTTTTCACGTGGCTCATTTGCCTTGACTGAAGTGCAATTAGATGCAAACACCTCAGATAATGTGGAGTAGTGCTGAGAGTTACGCTGGCATAAAATCCCTTGAGAACTTTCCAGTAGTTTGTATTTCTGTAGTTACATTTAACTTCTCTATCTATGAGCACAAACAACTGTATTCTTCTTCTCCTTTACCCTCCTTCGCCCCTCCCTGTTTTCCCAATTTTATTCCTGGTAGGACAGGAAAAGCAATTTAGCAATGGAAAAATTGTGCTGGATGCAGTTCAGGTTCAGTATTGTCAACACAATTGTTAGTAGTTTGTGGCAGCAAAATGCTTCTGGTGTTATAAGAGAAATTAATTAGGATTCTCATTTTCTTCTCTTTAAATTATGCCAGACTTCATTAGTCGGACTAAGCATATGGCACTTGTTTGAAAACTGCTATTGCTCTTATCTTTGGCTATTAAGTGAACAGGACCAGGGAGAGAACACATGACTTGTTCAGTTATTTAATATAAAATTACTTTTATGGTATTGCTGAATCACAGTGTCAACTAAACATCAGCGTGAAATTCCAAACTGATAGCCTGTGGAGGCAAACATACTGAAGAGCAAAGCTCAACGTACTGTGTATTTCAAACTTATAGCCAGGTATGCACAATTAGCACTCAAAGTCACCTTATCAGTGCTAAAGTCAAGCCAGGGTTTTGATGAAACAGTAAACCAGTCAGAAAAAAACAAAGTATGCTGACTTCAAGAGGGGAGGGTATTTGGGGGATAAGGGGAAAATAGGAAGGAGGAGGACCAAGCAGTCCTTCATTTATTTTGCTAAGCTTGAAAATTGATCTGCACTACCAGATTATTTGCCTGGCTGGAGTCCAGTTCACTTCAACTTTGAGAGATCAGGCCTTAATTAGCAAGCATTTCAGTGAAAGTAGAGTGCTAATGGGAAGTGTGAAGGTTGCACCTAAAAAGCAAGGAAGAGAGAGATCGTTGCAGCTGGGAGAGAGGGATCATCACCTGTGTGCTTGCTGTTGACATGAGCCTTCATATCTGCCTCTTCCATAGTGACGAAGTCACATGCTGTGCAGCAAATGGAGAACATCCACTGCTCTTTATCCACATGGAGGGACATATGACTGACAAACTGGACATTCATCTCCGTCTCAAACCCACACACGTGACAGCTGCAGGCAGAAGGGAATTCAAGAGTAAGAAACATTAATAGACAAACCACAAACATAAGCGTATTGCCTTTCCCTGAATTTGCAAGAAAAACTCACTACACAGATTTCTTCTCTTCCTCACTGTTGCGTGTTCACTTTTGTCTGCTGAACTGCCTTTGAACTGGTGGCCATGCCAATGTGATTAAGGGCAGGCACAATGCAACAATCCCGTACATGCTATAATGATGCTAAATAATCATAAAGTTAATTAAAAACTACAGATTCCAGATGCTGCGCATCACCTAGCTGATTCCTTTGGGCAATAAAAGGCATTGCAGCTTTGCCAAGATGTTTAGTACGGCTGATACACTGACAAACGGAGAGCTTGCTGCACACTCCAGGAGTTATTTTCAAGCCCTGGAATGGTTCCCATGCCAAACTGGGATCTTGTGCAAAACTGCCTGGCAGTTTCAGTGTAAGCAAGTAAAAATGGCTTCAAACATTTCTTATGCTTGACTGCAAAACAGCAGTCATCAGCTATGCAAATAATTAGCAGCGATACAGATTTCACAGCCAGTGCATAAACAGAGTGATATTGAGAGGCAATGGAAAGGGCCCTTTAATTTAACTTTCTTTACAGAGTCCCTCCTCTTGCTTTGATTAGGCCATTAACATTTAAAACAAGCCAAAAACATTTTAAAAGGCGTATACTCTAGGGCACTATTTTGCTTTCCCAGGAGGATGGACTAGATAATCTAATCCAGCAGGTCTCATTTATTTCTTACTTCTATGATTTTGTAATTAAATCTGCTCTTGACACTTTGAATAAAACTAAGAGTGATTTGCTAATCTGCTTGGCCACTAGAGTGCATATCAGTTTGCAGAGCGCACAGCAGTGCATACGACAAGGAGAATGTCCAAATAACCATTTTATCTGGGGAATTCCTTTTAATTTTTCAGGTAGATTCTCCTAAAGGTTTTCCTTCTTTGATCATGTTGTTCACTGAATGTATATACCCCTAGCAAATGGAGGAAACTTACATCGATATAACAATTCTTATTACACTTCACTATTTGATTTCATAGATTTGGCTGAAAACAACGGAGCTGTCGGAGGCAACTGGAAGCACAGCGCTTTAGATTTGCTGTGAATCTCTCTACATGATGGGATGTTTTCAAACACAAAACTGAAATGAACACTGCATAAAAAGGTAGAGAGGCTTCTAAGAGCCCAGCTGCCTCACAAAGCCATTTTAAAAAAACAACCCCACACCAAACACCAGAGCTTTTCCCAACGGCTAGCCAAGTCAAACAGCATGAGGCAGCTAGCTGGGTTTTGCTGCTTAGCTTAAGTCAGATAGGGCAAGGCAAATACTTTCATGGCAGTTCCACCCTGCAACACCAGAAGGGTGGTTCTGTAACACGTCCTTAGCAGGCAGATAAGACATTCAGATTCCAGTGCCTGGTGCACAGCCCTTGTCTGGGTCCTCACCTGTAGTAATAAGGGTGCTTCTTTCCATCGCTGCCTTCAGAAGTGACAGCACTGACAATGTCCTCAGTGTCTGTACTCACCAGCTTCACAGAATGGACGGTCAGGTGCTGGTTCAGATTAGCACGGCACTTAGCAGCATAGGGGCACAAGTGGCATTTGTATTTTCTTTCTTCTGAAAATGAAACAGGAAACCTTAAATGTATACTTCATTTTGAAGCAAGCTATTTTTAAAGCTGCCAATAAGCAAGTATGCATTCCTTTGGGTTTCTCTCAGCAGCTTTCAGAATGAGGTACCTTGGAAGCTCGACATTTTGGAAACTTAAAGGAGCTCACAGCAATTACTCAGAAAGAAACTAAGTTGGAGGTAGTTTAGGGGTAGTTTTAACTTGCTCTACCATTTGTAGTCAGATAATATAAAACTTTATAAACTGGAAAACTGGGGTAACTGCTACTCTGAGAGCTGCAGCAGAGCCAGGAGAGAAACAGGTCAATAATCTACAACTACTTCCTTGACTTGAGTTTTGGGCCCAGTTATTCTTGAGGTTGCCCATGTGATCACACTTGCAGAGAGTTGATGGTTGATGATTTTGTATTAAAATCTGACGATGGGGAGGAAAGGGAATGCTGTATCATTAGGCCAGTTCCGAACACAAACTAAGGAAAAAACCTCACTCAGAGAACAGTTGAAGAAATTAAAGAAATTCGTCACACATTTCTGATGCTACACAACTTAAAACAACTTAAAGTAAAAATGATTTTGTTTTAAATTAAACATTTCTAAATCCTGGCAGCACATTTTTGTACATGCCTGGCTTTATTTTGCAAAGAGTTGATTAAAATAACCAAACATTACATCAGCTTTTACAACCTTTCCCTCTGAGGAGCTGCTCTAAATCTGAAATATAACGGTACAAGTGTTAAGGGAAAGGCATTCAGTAGAGCAGCTGAGGAGTAGGAAAACCCCACACCACCACAGATCAGAGCATTTTGAGCCTTTTCAGCATGGCTTTACTAGATGGTACAACATACACTGGCATTATACCAACAATATTTTTCAGCACTGCATCAGAAATTCTTGCTTTCAAGTGTTATTTCGTGCAGTGCACCTCAGCAGGCTGACAAGGTGTATCTTCTATATAAAAACTGTTAGTCTCAGTTGATTTGAAGCTGGTTCACTTTAAGTTGGTATGGGGTAGAACAGCCCCTGTTCCTCTCAGAACTGGATGATGAGAGCAAAGCTGAATGACAGATATTCAATCCTTTCAGTTTTACCAGATCTGAAACACCAAGGCCAAATCTTGTGTTGTTAGTGACGTTTAAAAAGCTTATCAGGGGAGTGTAAGAAAGGCTGTGCCTTCTCTTCAGAACTCCATTCACAGGCTTAGTTAACCGGTTGGTATCTACAGGCTGGTCTACCAGAAACTGGACAAACTTGAAATTACACATTTTGTAAAAATAAATTACAAGTAGGCTGTAAAGGAACCAGAAGTTAGTTAACTCCCTGAACACCAGTCTGACATTCTTTCCTGTTTCCGTGCTTGGCTCTGCTCTAAGTGCAAGGAGCTGAGGATGGCTCACACACTCTTCTGCTTACCTTCTTCCCCCTCCACTTAAACAAACCATGACAAGCACACAGATTTCCTCAGTGCTGTAACAAGCAATTGGCTTACCTGTGTGCAGTGAGAGATGCCGGGACAGAGTCTGCTGTCGACCAAACACTTTTCCACACACGTCACAGGGAAAGAGCTGGTCATTAAATTTCCAAGAGGGCAATCCATTTCCCACCTCCAGCCCCAGCTTTTCTGTTTCTATGCCAAAAAACATATAAACAAGAAAGTAACAGTTTAAGAACTCTGAAGACTTGCAGATTTCATTAAGAGAGTCCTGTAGGTGTCACATAAAATGCAACCTCTCGGCTGCATGCTGTGTGATCTGGCACATGAGTTCATGTGGAAAGGAAACTCCAATGATAGGAAAGGAAATTAATCTTTCATACAGCATCTTTCATACGTACTCTAAAGCAGAACACTTATCAAAGTGTTCTAGACATAGACATAGTCAAGGAGTTAAACCAAATTATGTAAAGAAAGTCAAGAGTGAGCAAGGCAAAGCATTAACCTCTAATTCTCTTTTTGTGGAGAGACCGTTCCTTTGGCTTTTTCAATCACCCAGCTTTGCGTGGTGCATGAATAAGGCCTGGTCTGAGATGGTGGTCTGTTTTATACTGGATTATTATTATTATCACGGCTGAAGGAAGATTTCCAAACCTTTTCTTTTCTACTGACACAGGAATTTTTGCTACATGAGCACTAATACATTGAAGGAGAACAGAAGATTGCTCAGACAAACGTTAAACCAAGAGGACGCAGCACGCCAGTGAGTGGCTGGCATCTGGGATAAGCTCTACCCAGCACCTGCTGTCCTCAGGCATTACAATCCCCAGCAGCTTACGGGGCTACCCACTGAAAAACCTGAGACCCAGAGCAAGCCGTTATCTTTAAAAAAGTGGGTTTAATTGTTTTGAGAACTGAGAGAGTCTGCCATACAAAAGAGAAACTCCCCGCAGCATAAAACACAGACATGAAGGCACTCTGTACGGAAGTAGAGAGAAAAGGACTGGGAATAAGGAAGAGGAAAAAAGGTACATGGTACTTCAAGAAGTTAAAAGCATGGCCAGTTTTGATCTGGACAGAAGGGAGCAGACAGCCGATGGAGACTGGGGATAGCAGTAGTACTACTCAGCTCAAGAGAAACAGTATCGGCAAGCCCTGTGTAAAGAAATACTCTCCACAAGGGTCCTGTTCCCTGAGGAGAAGGCACCGCTGTTGTAAGAGGTGCACAAAACTGGAAGCGCACTCAGCAGCTTTCCAAATACAATAACCAGTGTTGAGGGGGCTTGGTTTAAAACTTACTTCTGGTAAAAGATCTTCTGTTTTCACTGGAATGAAAGATGCAGCACGCAGAGCGCCTTCCTCCAAACGAACACCGCCTCTGGGACTGCTGCCCAGAACTAGTGCCACCAGTGCCTGTGTGCATACCGTGACGGAGGAAAACCATTTGGCTGGGATTTTCAGGTAAACAGGGGAAAGGAGCCGAGGACAGGAGTACAAAAATGGTTATTGAGTGTATGTTACTATCATGGAGGCTAGCATTCAGCAAAGTCTTCATCCGATCGAGCACTGAGGAATAAAAACCCCCGTTGTACAGGCAGCCCCCCACTGACAGAGTCACTTACCACTGCAAATCTGACCGCCATGTCTGAAAGGGTCTCTCCTTCACAGGTAGGTGTCCAGACGGCTCCATTGGGGTTTAGGCAAAAAGCTGTCAAATACTGTAGCTAATTCAAGCAATAATAAAAAAAATGCCTTATTTGGGGCAGAGATTCCACCTAGCAATCTCAGCAAGTTTAGGAATGGTCATACTTGCCAGCCCCTTTTCAGCTGCTTACTTTCTCCTGTGACCCTGTAATATGTACAGTATTCAGCACACCAGAGGAATTACAAGGCGCCTCTGAGTGCTACCACCCAACGACGCATTTTTCTTAAAAGAATTTCTAGTTAGAGAACAAGTTCTGCCTACTCAAAATAGTAATTTTGTGAAATTAAAAAGGAAGACCCCCCATACCCTAGGGCTGTAAGTGACCCACAGCCTCCAAGAACTTCAATAAAGAATGATTCTTTCAGTGTTACTATCTTTGAGTTCAAAACAATGGAAAAATCTGACTCTCTACTAATGCTACAGATGTTTTAGCAGAGCTTTTTGAGTACATCATCAAAACAGTGCTTCAAAAGAGGAATATGGTAATAATTGTAAGAGAAGGTCACAAGGGTGTAGGTTGCTTCAATACGGTCACAACAAAAATGAATTAATTGTGACACATACCAAACAAGCAGGCCCAATTAAGTAAATAAGTCTCTTAACAATTCACTTCAGCATTAGTCATCAGCCTTCTTTTATCTCTTAAGAAGAAATATGATATCCCTTTCCCTATGGTGAATTTATAGCTATCAGTTCTGGGAAGCTCATGGGAAGCTGGAAAAATATCAGCTTTCTGATTATATTGACCTGGTGAAAGCCAGCCCCTTGCAAAGCAGCTGCGTATCTTTCATTGATGCAGAAGAGGGTACCACAGGTGTTTCGAAAGTACTTCTATTTAAAGATTTATTCCTGGAGTCCTAACTACAGTGCTTCTTTCTTCTCTTTCAGCTGAGTCTTTTCTGTGTAGCGAAGAGCTTTTTCTATTCAGCAAGCTTCTTACCTTGTTCAGTGGCAAACCAGAGCTGGTCTCTGATGCAACGACCCTCAGCACCTTCTGAGAGACTTCTCAACCCCTAGGGAAACTACCTACGTCCACCCACCTTACCCTCTGGCCAGCTTTGTCTGCGTCCCTGGTCCAGAAATCTTCCCAGAATATACCCAGCAACTGACCTCGCCCGTGACCTGAAGAATCAGGTGAGTCAACATCCACATTCAATCTTTGGGCTCTGTCTCTAAGGAATGCCAGGGAATGGTGTTTTCTGCAAAGTGAGTACGAGTCCAGCGACTCTGAGACTGTAATATTGGTTTGTGCACGGTGTTCTCTGCGTATCCCAAAGCGTGCTACCAAGACAGTCAGCACCGTTATCCTTTAAGAACACTTTACACAATGGCCAGGAAGAAGTTGGACTGAGACCATCTAATGTTAAGTAATAAATCACCATTGTGAGAGATGTCCCATAGAAATCCATCTTTCACTATGACATCCTTATACTAAAATTAAGAAGAAGAAAAAAAAAAAAAAAAAAGACTTGATATAAGACTTCTGCTTTAAACAAATACTCCACACTAAATTCCAAAACTTCTATGTTAGCATACATGACAAAATAATATTGAAATTATTAAGTAATAGACCGCATTTCTGTGTGGGTTCTGGAGTTTAAAACCAAATAAGCTTAGTAAAATGGAAAGCCTCTAAGTTCTCCAGTACATCATTAAAAGCTAATAGATTAAGACTCAGTCTATCACAGGCTAGTTATAAACTTATTTTGAAATCATTTAGCATAGAAGTCTTAAGAGCTAAAAATTCTATGCAAACGTAAAACTTAATTCTCCATGAAAATTAGTGAAATATATCTTTAGGGACACCTTTCCTGCCCTTCTGTGTCACCTGGTGTCATTTCCCTACTAACCCCAAGTCAACGTCATAACAAGTAGCTGTGTAAAGCTGATCATCCAGGCTGGGGTTAGAAACTGCTGGGACCGTCACCATCTGTATTTCCCCTGAGGTGAGAATAAAGTGGACATCAACTGCACAAATATTTTGTCCTCCTCTTGCCCCTCCAAATAGATTAATTCCTGGCAAACAAAGCGCAGCAGCTTGAGACAGTTACTATTTACCCCTTTCCTAAGCTGTCGGGCATAATTCTGAACATGTATGTATTCTCAGTTTTCACATTTAGCGATTAATTTTTTTTCTCTCATTCTCAAACTGGTAATATCAACATGGAAAGTGCTTTAACCACCCCTTCTAAAAAGCCTTCAGCCTAACTTTTGTCAAGAAATGTTTAGAGAGGATACTGTATATCTGGTTGAAGCTGTAACTGAAGAAGAGAAGAGTGTGACCTGAATACATGAGTAACTGCCCAGAGTCACCACATCAGCCTTGTGACTGCTAGTAGCTGTCATGCACAAAAAGTTCCTCCGGGACTGGCTGTGGACTCTGACATGTGGTACTCTGATAACTTTTTTTTTTTTACCTAGCTTACACATTTTTCCATTACTGCTTCATGGTGGTTTATACTACATTATGTTTTAATCTGTTGTTCAATACCATGCTTACCTTTATATCTTTCTACTAATAACTGAAAGAATTAAACCACTATTTAACTGAAAAAGACAAAGCTAAGAAAACAAACAAAAAGCATGCCAAAGTGTCATTCAAAGAAAATAATTCGTGTTTATAACCTTTGCTGATTTACTGACTGCTCTCACATCCTATAACTCACTTAAACAGCTGCTTCTCTGTTTCATCTTCAGACCTCCATAGACCTTGGAAGCAACAAAATCCACAAGGGCAAATCCTTATGGTCACAGAGAATCCTACAAATACAAATTAAATAGATTGTCCTTTGCAATAAGTATTCCTTACAGGGGTGGAAGTGAGAGGTGCTGATGAGCCTTAACAAGGAAGGTCAAAATTTATTATCTCCATTCTTCTGGAAGTGTGTGTCATATTTATACATTGGGTTATTTAGACAGTTTGACACGACACAGATGGTCAAGAAGAAATTAGGTAAGTAATTTTGAAAATGAAATGAACAGAAATCCTGTGAAGGCAGAAAACAGAGAGTGGTGTTAGACTATTTTCAATTGCTCCTGCTTGCAAGCCAGATGCGATGAAGTTAGATGTCTAGAGGATCTGATGACAGAACAGCCACCCGGTGTCAGGCTGAGAGCTAAGAAGGAGGGGTGTCCAAACTTAGAACAGGAGGTGAACTGGGTAAAGGTAGAGGATAGCTGATGTAGAAAAAGGTGGAAAGAATGTTTGCAGTACCTCCCTCATATTCCAGGGGATAAAACTTGATGCAAAGAATACAAGATGCAGAAGGAAGCTCCCATGGGAGAATGCATCTAAAAAAATTCCACCAAACCAGAAAATGAATGAGGTAACCAGGTTTGTGTGAGCTTATGGCAAGAGGATGAACACCACTAGTAGTGCAGACATCCCACAGCAAGGCACCTCCCTTTGCTCAGAAAGACTTGGGACATTAAACAGTCATCAGATTTACAGCCTGAAGTGGGCTGCCGCTAGCCTGTCCTTTTGCAACCAAGTATATTTACCCAAGAGGTAAATATACTGTATGCAGCTCTATATGAATGTCATAAAAGATTATTCCATTTGTGAGGTTATCTCTATTTTGTTATGTCTAAAAGCAAAAAAGTTCAAGAAACGATCTGTTCAGAAACAAGGTATTCAGGTCAGGCAATCCTGCAAACACTGCTTTAGAAAGTCAGTTGGTCAAGTTCCCACCCCCACACACCCCCCCCCCCCCGCTTCTGTCTGCATTCATCTATGTTATTATAATGTCTTCCTACTTTCTGGAGTGTCCCCATCATCTAAGATACATTTTAATGCTTTGGAGCCTTCCACTTACATGTTCATCTATCAGCTCTGGCAAGCACCCTGTATCTAAAAATTGAGAACTCCTTTTTCACAATATGAGAACGTATTTGTGAAATATGTGATTAAGGCTTTGCTGCAAGCTTGTTTGCCAAAAGCCTGCGAAAAGCTCACAAGCTCAAAAATACATTGACTCTATGAAATTGCAGTGCTCCAAATACTATATATCTTACTCCCTTCCTAACTTACTTTCACAAAGGTTTTATCTGTAGCACCAGAATTCTTATTTCTAGTAAGTCAGTTAAAATAAACGGTGGAATCCTTCTAGATACTGTAGTTCCCAAATAAGATAGGTCTTGTGACTTACCCAAGGTATCTGTGATCCTGAGTGGTCCTGCAGTCTTCATTTGTCACTGCCAGCATCACGGCAACCTGTCCGGTCTTATTTTAGGATGTATCTTTTACTGAGAGCAGACTCATTCACTATTAGGCAGTGACAAGCCACTGCTTTTTAGCCATAAAAATTTTCTATATTCCTCACAAAAATAAAAAGAAGTAAGATAAACTCAAGCTCAGCTGAAATTGCAAGCTGACCTTTGAGGCTCTTTTTGCCTGACCCCTTTGTGGTGTTTTTTTAATGCCTTTTTGCAGCTATTAAAAGCAGTCAGTGCTATCCCCTCTAATATCAATTCCGGGACATCTGTTCAGACAAACCCAAGTCCTGTAAAAGGACTGTAAGCAGAGCCCTGTGCCCAAGCTAGCATGTTTGAAGCATGAACAAAGGAAAGGTCTACGTAGCCATGCTCTCAGTCACAACATGTGTCTGGTATGAGAAGTTATTAGAAGGGATTTAATAATGCTGTAATAATTTTTTTAAAAAAGATTAATTAATGCTCAAATAACAGAACCCAAGTTCCGCTTGTGAAGGGGGCATGTACTTTTGGTTTCTTATGTCCTGAAAAACTGCACTTTATCAAATAGACAGTCTGAATGACAGAACAACAGAGCACAGAGGAAGCAGAGAAAGTCTCCTTGCTAAATAAAAGCTTTGCCAACTAATGCTCTTAATTTTTTTCTCAAATACTTTTGCCAATATCTAATATTACTACAGAGTATGGTAAAAAGCAGTAATGTTATGATCATTTTAAATCCTTGACATGGAAGAAAATATAACCCAAGTGATTTTAGGTATCAGTAGCATGGTGCTTAAGTTGCTCTGTCTAAAAACATCAACCATGAAAGCTGGAAATATTTCAATAAAGAGCTTGAATAACCCACAAAAAGAAACATTAGTATTGTGCGGGAAGTTCTCCAAGTATGCAATGATAGGCAACAACACTCAAAAAGGTCACCGAGAAATGATAAAGTTGTTCAGGTTTGTGAAAAGAATAAAAACAAATAAAAGATGAACTTTAAAGGTGCCTCCATAGAGGAACATGGGCAAAACAGTGAAGCTCACTTCACTGCCAAGACTGAGCCCATTGCTCAAAAAAGGAGAGTCAGAAGCTGGGTGAGAAAAGCAAAACCTGAGTCAGGGCAAAGACAAGGAAGGGACACACTGACTTCAAAACACAAGGCAAATCCCAACCTTGCACCTTTGTATCAAAACTTAACACCTATTTTAACTTCACTCAAAACCCAAGACTTCTGAGTAAACACCAAGATAACCTTCATCTGCATTATAAAGCCTTTAAACTTGCTTTTAGTGTCTGTATTAAGCTCAAAATGTAAGAAACATCCAAGAGAGAAAATCCCCAGTTCAAAACTTAAATCAGCCTATGTAAATTCTGTGCAAGATGGCTGGAGTTGTAGTTTTTTAAGGAACCCTAAAGCTGCAATAACATTGCAGTCATTTCTTGAAAATTATTTTTACAACATTTACACTGTGACATCAAGTTGAGGATAACACTGGACAACACCCTCTATTCTCCCCAACTTGTATTACCCACTGTACTGCTTTAGCATAAAGCATGAACAGGATTGTCTCGGTGGTAACTTCATTCCTTACACAATAAGAAAGAATAGAACAATATAAAATTCCTGACATATAGCAAAGTAAGGCCCTGAGCTGTGAATTTACTGGCCAGAGAGGAGGAGTCCTGGAAAAGCCCCTGTAGCTCGCTGCACAGTGATTTCCTCAGTCATTCACATGACAACCACAGTGAAGAAGGTCAGTTGGGTTTCGTGACTATAGATGAAGTAATGCAATATGGCCCAGATGGAAACGGGTTAATTTTTTTCACTGACGGAGTTGAGACATTGCAAGAAAGGGATAGGAAGGAAGCACCAACAAATCCGCTCCCCCCAAAGTGTTTTTAAAAGCTTACCTGATCTTTGTCAGCCAAGTGAATAATCAATCAGTCCTTTTAGTAGGAAAGAGCTCCATCATCGTAACTTCACTTTTTTTACTTGTTTAGAAATAATAGCTATTGCAAATAAAAGTTAAGTTCTGCATCTGTTGTCAGAGAAAAACCTGATACTATGCTCTCTGTTATCTTTATATATGTACAATATATTTTATTTCAATATAAGGCTGGAATATCCTCCTGTAAATACCTTCAGGATAACCGTAAGGTGTGCCATAATGAATTTACATAAGCTGCCTCTAATTCACTGCCAAGCAGGTGGCTCTCACATTTAGCTCAACCATTTACACTGCTTGTAACGTTCAGTTTGGGTTTTACAACACTGAGCTCCTATGAATTTATGAAACTATGATTTGTTCATATTGTTATTTTTAAACCACAACAAATTAATTTCCACAATGCTGATATGTTGCTACCCTTTTAATTTCTTTCCTACATTTCTGCTTAAGACACACTTCCTAAGGACCATTATGGTGTGTGTATAAATTTTCCTTTTTTTCTTTTGTTTTTGTCACTATGCCAGTTTCTACTTGCAAGTCCACCTGAAATAGGGTTTTTTCTTTCATAGAGAGAAGGTAATGACACATCTAGGGCACTTTGCAGAGGCTAACAGTAGTACTCCCCATCCAGAATTCTGATACAAATTAAAGACAAATCGGCCTTTAGACTACATTTTTCTTTTCAGCCTTCTGCATCCTTTTTAGTGAAGCAAATGCTGCTGTACACTAGAGAAACTGTAAGCTAGTGACCAGCAACCTCAGTGGGAGAATGCAAAATAAAGCCTGACGGAATCCCTCTTCCTGAGCTGACTGACTTAACACAAAAGAGTCAAAACTAGATGAAAGCAACTGGGAACATTCGGCCAGATCCACCTTTCCATGTTTCAGTAAGCTGACAGGGAAGGGCACCACCCTTCACAGTAAGTGGCTGCTGTAAAAGAAAACGTTCTTACTGCTTTTATTGGAGATTCACCAAGTGATAAGCAGCGAATCTGCCATTTCCTTGTACAGAAACTCACTCTTCTAAAGATGTACCTCTCTCCTTGCTCTCTGTCATCACAACCGCATGCATCTACCTGCAAACCATCCTCTCTTCCTTCTGCATTGCTCTCCCATCTGTCTTCTGCTCAGGTTGCATTTGCAGGGCACTAGTCAGCACCACAACTGCCCCAAACTCAACTAAAACACCCAGCAACCAGCAGGGCAAACGTGTACCCAGACTGAAATCATCCTGTAGAAGAAAAAAGAACCCCTCTTCAGCTTTGCTTAGACTATTTTTAAGCAGTGGTCTCTTTTTTAATATTAACTGTGCAAGCAGCCTGATGAATTTTGCATTTAATTTACTCTTAGGCAGACAAATATTATAGAAGACAACCTTGTCCAAGATAAGATAGGTGAGGACTGGTGAGTCCCAAGGTAACTCTAAAAAGAGATGTCAGGAATGATGTGTTCCAATTCTCTTTGGAGTGTGAGAAAAGTAGTTTTAAAACCTATCTTTCTGTTTCATGTTGAGCTTGTATTTGGAAAAAATTCATATTCAGGAAACAGTCTGACTCAGGGTTGATGTTCACTTTCACAAAAGATTCCGATATTAAGAGAGGCAAAGGAGGATATGAAAATATCGAGTAAGATGCAGAGTCTAAACCACACCATGCTGAGTATTTATAAACCAAATGCCTCATCTACCAGGTCTCCTTCAAGAGGTTATTTTATCAACACTATAGCTTTGCTACGGCGTTTATATCACAGAATAAGAGCTGGAAGGGACCTCAGGAGGCCATCATCTCTCTCACCCAGAGGCACACCAAACATACCTGTCAGTCCCAAGAGGTGCTTGTCTAACTTTTTAAAAAACCCTCCTGTGAGAGAGGTTCCACAGCCTCCTGTGACAGTTGTGCCAGTGCAAAACCATCCCACTGCTAGAAAGTTTTACTTGGTGCTTAGCTTAAATCTCCTCTGCTGTCATTTAAGCCTGTCATTCCCTATTCTGCTCATGTGAACATAGGCGAGGTTTATTCTTTTTCTCTCAAATCTGTCATTTTACATATTTGAATATCATTATCTTGTCTCCCCTCTTTTCTCCTCCAAACTAAATAAACATGAATTCTTCAACTTTTATGCACAGCTCATGTTTTCTAAACCTCTGATCACCACTGTCCTCCACATTGCTTTTGGATTACAGAGGCCAAAACGGAATTTAGGGCTCCAGCTGTAGAGCAGAATTGCCACGTGTGCCTTACAGACAACATTCCCAATATCTCAGCTGGCTGTTTGCCCTTTCTTCAATGCATACAATGTCAGCTCTACATAATATCTGACCAGGACTAATCCAGATCCCCCCCTTAAGCTGCACTGCCTGGGCATTCATCCCTCCACTCCAGACACAGAATTTTGTCCTCACTGAACTGGTTACCATTTTCCAGACATTTTCTTCAGTTCCTCCAGATAAGACTGAACTCTTAATTTTGTCCTCTGAAGTGCTTACAGCATGTCCATGCATGGTCACCAGGACATGCAATAAACACGCTTTCTCTTCCATCATCCACAACATTAATAAAAGAACTAATTAATGCCAGAGCAAGCACAGACCCCTGCAGAACCACACATGGTCCTTGGGGTTTTACAGCTACACTTAACCACTTAATTACAGGTAGACCTACTCTCGGTTTCCCTGCTTACTATGAGCATGTGGTAGGAAGCAGTGCCAAAAGCCTCACTCAACTCAAGAGGTCAAGTCTCTTTAAGGACTGGTAACAGCTATTGTTAGGCTTCTTTCCATACAAATCTCCTATTTGGTTACAGTTGTCCTTCTTGAAGTCAACTGCTGTTATTTGGCTGTTTTCCCTTCTTCCTTTCCCGAAAAACATATTCTATCACTTCATGGTCATTCTTCACCGAGCTGCTTTCCATCACCTGCATCAAAACACAGGTCCCAAGAACTTGCTGGACAGCCTTGTGTTGTCCTGAATTCACTTGCCAGCAGAAGACAAGGTAGGTAAAATCCCACATCTCATCCTGTACTTTGGATGAGTGCAATTGCTCAGGAAGCCCTTCTCAAATTTGACCTCCACTTGTGCTACGCATTTATTTTAAAATACTGATAGTGACAATTATTTTAGTTTTTTAAAAAATCACTTGCTGTTGAGTAACTATGAGACTCCGAAGACATATATAAAAAAAAATAATGCTAAGAGATGCCAAAACATGCCCTGTTTGAAAAAGTATAAAACCCAGTTGCTAAGTTTTGGGTTTCCATGTGGGATCAAACAGTTACCTTTGGTCATTTTGCTTTGGATTTTGATGTTGATGATATTTCTTAACAGCTTTTGGTTTGCTGGGTTTAATGAATGGGGTCTAGTTTGAGTTAATTCTGAGCGAAGTTACTTTGTTCTTCTGTCTTTTACCATGAGGTTGATCCTACTCTAGGAGGAACAAACATAAAAGGGAAATGAAATAAAAATAAATATTTTTGCCTCTATGAAAAGACTGCACAGTATTAGAGGGGAAAAAAGTTACTCTGTATAAAGGTAGCCCATCATAAAACAAGGATCACAAATTGTCAGGTGGTGTCTTTTCAGGACAGCCACTAGACATGAGCCTGAATGTGTAGCTTTCTGTTTGTCTATTTTAATTAACACCTTTCATCTCAAAGGTCCTGTAAATAATTGACAAAATAATTAGTGCAGTAACTTCACAAGGAAAAGAAGTGAACTCTGTGTGCCCATAACAATTCATGCAAAGTCCTGCTATTTAGGATGTGTTGTATTGAGAGGGGGACTGGCTGATTCAGCAGGAGTTTCATGTGTGCTTCAGAAGGATCTGATCACATTCACCTTAGTTGCTGTGGGAATGGCCGATAAATACAGCTTGTTGAGAAAAATTAAAACATGTACAACTATGCACATGCTGCACGTTTCACTTGTCCTACTTTAGCCAAAGAATGCACCATGCATGTTTGAGCAAAAGGCGATTTGCTGATTTGAAATGGTCTGTTCTGCAGAATAATATTTTCAGTTCTGAGAGGGACTTGGTTAGTTATGAAGACCGCGTGGCTGCTCAGAACAGTCGCTATTACTCTATCACAGATCTGCAACACACATGCACTAGATGCAAACCTGTTTGGCAACAGACCCAGAAAAAGCTGCAAGGGAAATGTGGTGCTGTAATCGGTTGCAACTGTGTTGGTCACGATCCCATTAAATGAATCAGAAATTTGGAACCCTCCGCTTGATGACCGTAGTGCAAAGTGGTTGTCAAGGCAGCTGGGTGTGTAACGAAAGAAGGCTGCATCCAGGCAGACAATCATGGGAATCTGAAGACAGGATGCAATAGATAAAAACCATCCTAGAGCCAGAGCCACTGTCACACAGTTTAGCACTGAATTATGTTGAACAAATTCTCAATGTCTGCCTTGGTTTGGAGAACTATGCCAAGCACAGCCCACTTCTATAGCTGTCCAACTCACTCTCCTTCCTAGAATCACTTCCCACCACTTGCCAGCTATCCGTCTCTTGTTATCAGACTTCAGAGAGCAACCACGGTGACTTACAGTCCTTAGCCTTCTAGAGAGTGCAAAGACAGAGTGTAAACCAGTCAATGTGTACCCAAAAGACATTCTTTTTGTGTGAAGAATGAAAGAAAAATGCACGTTGGAGTTAAGGAACTAAAATCAGTTACTCAAATCAATCTGCCACTCTGTCACAGAAATTTTCCAACCATCTATGAAGCTGTCATACAGGTTGGATTTGTCAGAGGGATCTCTCCAGTATTCTTTTTCATGCATCTGCATGGATTTTTACACAAACACATATGCACACACATGCATACACATACACAAAAAGAAGAGTATCTGGTTGAATCCTACCCCAGACAGGTATCAGAAGAGGAATAAAATTAAATGGGTGTTTTTAAGGACCAAGAGAACCAGACACTGCAGGGCTTAGTGAGTACCTACCATTGAGTTCTCCAGGCAGCAGTTACAGCAGTGTGGCACCCACCTCCAGCTCTGCTTTCAACAAGCACATTCCACAGAAATACTAAAATAGAAATGAACAGGACCAAGTTCCTGATGGAGCATGCCTTGCGTGCTGAATTAAGTGCCACTACGCTTTTCTACCCTGCCCGGAAGCCAATAGGGGTCAGGCACTCTCATCATCAAGAAACTGAAGGGGTTATCTAATGTCCTGGGTGGGCAGAGCTCATAACTCCGACCAAAACTGAAAGAAAATAAAATGACCAAACACGCTAATAATGGGATAAAGTGGAGGGACGGGGAAAATGCAGTATATAAAAGTCAATTCACATGCACATGCACTCCCTCGGCAACTATATTGGCAATAAAAATTGCTGTTCCACCACAGGGACAGAAAAGCTGCCAGGATCTTGAAATATTATTTTAGACTTTTAAAGAAGTCTGAAGTCCCACAAACATAATTAAGGGAGTGGAGCTTCATAGAAGGAGAGCCTGAGAGAGCTAGGACTGTTCAGCCTGGAGAAGAGAAGGCTTGATGGGATCTTTCCAATCTGCATAAATACCTGATGGGGGCAGGAATGAGATGAAACCAGGGTCTTTTCAGTGATGCCCAACAGAGAGGAGGCAAGGGAACAAATTAACACGCAGGAAATTCCATTTAAATATAAGAAAATGCTTTTTTTACTGTTGAGTGTGGTCTGGCACTGGCGCAGGTTGCCCAGAGACTCTCCATCCCTGAAGATAGTCAAAACCTGACTGGACGAAGTCTTCAGCAACAAGCTTGACTCTGCTCTGAGGAAGGGGGTGGAACTAGACTTCCTATATCAACCATTCTGAAACTCTCTCAAAAATAATAATCCACAGGTTCTGGTGTCCTGAATGAATTAGAAATCAGTTGCTTGTAACTGTGCTCTTAAATCCCAGCTTTCTAGCATTTAGGACTGTGAAGAAAGTCTTCCTAAAGTAAACAGAGGATTACCCACAATGTGAAGTTGAAGGGGTTTTGGCAGGTGTAAGCAAACAACAACCACAGTAAGGTGTGAATTGTTCTAATTAACTCCATGGGTACATAGCTGGGAAGCTATAAAAGGGCAATTTAAATGCCAACATTTCATCGCTGATCAGTTTAGCAGAAATCCTCGGGGCTTGTGCTTTCACAGTCCCTTAAGGCCTAAGGACATTTTCCAGGGTGACAAGAGTGCCAACAGTCCCCTACACAGAAATCAAACCCTCAAGGTGTCCCTGCATTTCTGCAGTGCAGTAACAGCGGTCTCAGGGTCAGTGTAAGGTACGTTAAAAGTAGCAAGTCTGGCAGCAGGCTGAAAGAGGAAAGAAGGAAAATTGTCACTGGCAACTTGTGAAGAAACAGAAACTATAGTTGGATTTACTCTAACCTCATATTCAATTTATTAAGGTCCTGACTTTCTTAACTAACCTAGTGATGCCCCACAATTCAGAGCTGGTTGCAGATGTTTAGTTTGCTGTGGAGCACAGGAGATCAGAATCAAGCAGAAATACTGCCGGAAAAAAGTATATATGAATGAGCACATCTGCAGGTTGGACCAGATGCTTTAAGATGCTTTAAGCCATACAAAATTACAACATCAAGAGGTGTATTGACCTTAAAGTGTCTTTAAAAACAGATTGGGAAGGAGAAGACACATGCAAAATACTTCATACTGAAGTGTGTGGTATCTGTGCAACATGAACAGCTTGATCATTTATCAGGTTCCAAGTTAAAACTCTAAACCATCAGGAGGTATTTTTCAACTGCAGTCACAGAAGAAAGTAAACCAAATTATGTGTGGCCACAGCCACATCAGTCTCACACAAATGCTGAAATTTCACATGGCCGAAAGATACAGCCTTGCCTTTAGCCTACTCACATCCCAACATTCCTACAAACTATTAGGAAAAAAATAAAATAAAATTAGTTCACTGCTTCCCCTGATCTGGTTTAAAATGTGGCCACACAAATGTTGGTACTGTTGTGTTGGAGAACGTGCAAAGATGAGGCCCAGGGAGCCGGCAGATTTTCCTATTCAAGTATATTAAAGTTACAGTGGAATTACTGCTTTAAAGAGAAGAATTCGAAGGAGGGCGTATGAACAGTAACAGAACAAACATGTACGTCTCCTGAATAGTTCTGTAGTTCCAAAGATACAAGAATCTGTTACAAATATTACCTTAGTTTGATAAACATAAATATGGGAAATGCCACTGATTTCGTTGTCAATAAAAATACTACTAATGGTACCAAGACCCAAAATTTTTGCACTATGTTTCGAGTTTTCTACTGAACTAAGTATCACACTACTGATTCAACATTGGCTTCTGGACACTTCTGGAGAGGAAGCATGGCCTGCCTGTCACCTTACAGGTCAGTAAAGGGTGTAGAGACACAGTGACAGGATTGCATTTTCGAAATGCATTTTCTGATGCATTTTCGAAAAGGTACTTGAGGGCAGAAGCTTTATTTGCTTTATTTCACTGAAATAAGTAACACCGGTAAATTTAGCTCTGGCACCAATGGACAAAATTTAAAAAGCCAGGGCTATTCACGGAGTACAACTCCCCAAACCCTACATCCTCCAGTTCCAAAGGTCTATTTTAGCCATGTAAAATTTCACTTATCACAATCAAAATCACAGTTTTGCAGGAAGTAGTAAATTTTCACAAAAAGATGGATTTTTATCTTTTTTTAAACTTAATCCTCTACAGATAAAAGTGTTTCAGTATTTGACACTGTCAATGTAAATGAAGGAGAATACCAGGTCCTTAGTGAACAGGAGGAAAAATAATGAACTATTATTATACTACACACAGATACGCATGTAGAAAAAATACTCCCAAAACCCCATGGCTGAGGTCTTCACCGATATTAATGAACTGACCAGAAGAGGAACAGTGGATATCACTCATCTGCGTTTCATGAAGGCAAGTTTGATTTACAGAATGAGTCAGTGAGATAGTGGAAAACTATTAAAACACATTAAAGATTGGCTGAGGGTCAGGAACACGAGCATAATATCAAGTTTTTAATTTATCTAGTGATCTGGACTGAACTACATAGTCTGACATAAAACTCTGTTCTGTCAAAAGAAGAGTCTTACAAAACAGAAGACAAAAATGCACTTTTAAAGTGACTGTTTGAAATGAAATTTTTTATTTCTTCTCCCTACCTTTTGCTAGGCCAAAAAAGGTCATTTTGCTATTCTTATGGGGGAAAGCCGAAATTATTGTTTTGGATATGACTTTGTCTTAGATATGACTTTGATGCTATGGTAATTTTTGAGTGAAGTGTGTTTGATGTGGACATCAATACTGTTTTATTTTATTTCCATTTTTCAGTAAATGAGCTTAGTTGGACTATTTGTAATAGATAACAAAAAGTGTAATGTAACTACAATTAACTTGGTGTGGTTATTAATGCACAAAATACCTTAAAAAAGGAAGGGAAATAGTTCCCCAAATCTATCCAACACTTTTGAACTACATACTATAGGAAATTATTTTCTTCCCTTCTCAGAATATTAATTCACCACAGATTTACCAGGGAGTTACCATGACTTGTGCAGGGCTGTTGTGTCCCCTTCTGATTGCTGTTGGCGATTTCATTGTTATTTCCTTGGGTACCAGACTTAAAAGCTGCTACATGAGAACCTCTTCTGCCTGTGGTACTGCTGCTGATCAGGATTCCTTCACCTTTATTTCAGACCAAATCCATCACTATGTCATTATTTAGTTTTGGTTTGGGTTTTTTTTCCCCCAATTAATGCCCCAATCAAGTGCACCGCTCTCACACATTTTTAATACATCTTTCCTAATTATTTCATGCTCCTTAGAGAACTTACATACTTGATATCCTACAAAATGTTCTTCCTCTTAAATACCTGATCTTGCAATTTTCTTATAAACTGGCTATGAGGAGAAGTGTTTTGTGCTGAGGAGGCCACTAAGCTGAAGTCTCAAGGACTGAACTTTGGATCAACCGTTACTTAATCATCTTTAATACCTTCAACACAAAAAAAAATCCCAGCACTGCATTAATGAAAGCAATATCATCCATATGCAGAAATTTCAGAGTATTAAAAAAATTATCTTGAAAGCTAGAGTAACAAGTGAAACAATTGAAATTACAAGGTCAGATGGTCTAGAAAGTAGGAACAAGAATTTCTGTTGCATGCTGAAATCATTAGCTGAAATTGTAAAGGAAAAGCAAAAACATGTTACTATTTGATTAGTAAATGAACTGAGAGTCATCATCATGCTGTAGTTACAAAGATAGTGATTAATCAGGAGAGACAATATATGTGTATTTCCAATATATATATATTGGAACATTGCATGCTGCTGAAAAACTCATTGGTAAGACCTGTAAAATAGCATATATAGTTCTGACTACTTGTATTTGCAGAAATTGATCTCCCTGAACAGAAGCAGAAAAAGGCTACGATATTGGTCAGGAAATGGAAACCTTATCACACTAAAAGAGACTAAGAGATGTTAACTGGCTTACTTTCCCAAAATGAAGACAGAATTGGGGGGATGTAAGGTGGCACATTTAGATGGTGAACATCACAAGGAAGAATTATCAAAGATGAAGAACAGCATTGGTGAAACAACAGAAGTAGAACTTGCTGTGAATAAATCCGGGGTGAAAAGAGAGTGGTCTCAGCCCTTCAAAGGGGTGAGTTTCTCAAACAGTGTCCTCATACAAATAATAAGGATGACAGGTTTAAGATAAATCTTGTTAACGAATGAGATTACATAATGTGGTTACCTATTATAGAAAAGAATTGAATTTGACACATGAGGTATCTTACTGTCCTATGTTCCTGTCACTCTTCCCAATTCTTCTGCAGCTAGGGTGCCAAGAAGCCTTGCAGACAGAAAGTTGGCAGGAGTCTGGGGATACAACAGCCCATATTGGTGTTCTTTTGGAAAGAAGCACTATGTACATCGGGTTCCACCAAGGCCACCCAAACCAACTGGCAGTGAAGGCATCCTCATGCCACTTTGTCTGCCTGAGTCAAGCCTGGTTGCAGAGAGCCAGCACAGAGCAGCAGCTCAGACCCCATGCCTGTCCATCAATCAGACCCTGCTAACTGTGGTGGCAGTGGCACGTAATCACATTTTTGGATATTGGCACTGCTTAATGAACACTCTTGACCATTAGCAGTTCATCTGCTTGGATTTTAGTTGATCTCTTGAAGATGAGACTGGACTGGGAATTTCCTGTCATTTTCTTATGCTGTTCTTTTCTACTTCTTACTATCCTGTTTCGAGGATGAAGTAACCCAAAACAAATCTCAAGTGAAAGCATAAATACCATTTATCCATGGGACACCACGTACACATTTCCACACCATTTTCTGTTACATCCTGTTGACCTTTACATTGGTTTGTTACTGTTCCTTTATGCTACTCTCTGCAGGGATGAAGTTTCTTCTGAGCTATCCATAGCACTACATAGACTATTTCTTCTCACAAGGCTGAAACTAGCAGGAAATCTACCTGTGGGTATTCTGCTGTTCTTTTACATGAATATCACATTTGTAATGGATTAAAAATTTAAATCACATTCCTGGTGCTACTGTGAAGTTGTGCTTCAGGTCCAAGAATTTATTATGAAGCTGAGAAAAATCAACCTATTTTGAATGATAGGGTTGTTCCAAAAATAAAATTGAAGCAGACACCAACATTTTTTATTTCAGTGTACGTGCTGCTATTACATATCAGAGTCTTATAACCACAGAACAATATGTATTACAACACACAGACCTATCAAAATAATACTTATTCCATAAGGCAGAATACGGGGCAGCATGAACATACAAATCCCAGATCCTCAGAAGCCATCGTAACACTCCAGGATGTCCTAACCAACTAGATACTTTACATCTTTTAAGCAGAAGATGAAACATGTCACCAAAACCCGTCTATAGTTCTAGTGGCCTCACTTAAAATGAGGCCTTACAGAGAATTAAAATTCTTATATATTAATCTAGGTATGATGTAAGAGTATTGCTGCTAGAGGCCATGTCCTCTGAGGTACTGAGGACTGCCTGAGGAGTCTGAGAGTTCTCATCTTTCATCTGGGTATATGAATATTCCATGTTATGCCAAGGTCAAAAGCCAGGACTGAAGTGCTAACCTGGTTTACATTTTAATACTTTAAAGCACCACACCTGATCTTGTTCTCCTTGCTCAGAGTTACAAAATCCACTACTTGCTTGCAGAAGTGTGGCTGAGGCTAGCCTAAAGACCCTTGTCCTTACGCTGCAAATTTTCTTCTTCTTCCTGCTATGCATATTAACCTTAGACAACATCTAGCTCTTACCCTTATCTGCCACTTCACAAGCTGTCAAATGACTACTCAAGCATTAAAAAGAATGAAGGGTCTGTTAAGTTGTAAATTAAATGACAGTCTATAGCTGAAAATTAGCAGTAACGTACCCAAAACTTTATTGATTGCTAAGAAAAGGTGAATAACCCCCCCCCTACAGCTGGCTGTGTAATTACTGACCTTTAGAACCCAAGAGCTATTAATTTAAGAACAGATAGCAGTGAACTAGCAAGTGAGTTATTTTGCAGTAGGACAGTAAAGGCACGTATCAAGTTTTTGCACATGTTCAGTGCCTTTTAACAGTATTGTTACATGCCTTTTTTTTTTTATTTTAACGCAGAATATAACCCAAGCTACATCTGGACATCAAATACCTATCAAGTAGTTCAGAAGGTCTGTGCAAGTGTACCCACAGATGCTGAGGCCTTTCAGTATAAGAACTCTGCATCCTTCCAAAAGGATTTCTAAATTACTTAGTTACTGTTAAAGGCAGGAAAATTGTATTGCCAAGCCAGCTCAACTACTCCACTCCGATACACGTACTGCAAACATTTCATCTGTACCCCGAGAGATGGAAATGGCCAGTAACAGGAAAATAGCAGATATTAATCTGACATCAGTAAAGTTCCTTTACATATGGGAGAGACATGCAGAGAAAAACACACCTCTGTTAATACTGCTGAGTTCTATCTGTTAAGCACTCTTGTACAATTCACAGAAACAGTAGTTTAAAAGCTATTAATACAAATGCTTCAGTAATATTTAACTTTTTTCTTTCCCTTCTTAATAAGCACTTACTGTGATGGAGAGATAGCTGCCTTTTCACAAAGCAAACTACATTTTAAGAGCATTTGTCAGGTGGCGGAGTCAGTAAGAAAATTTTAAACAGATATATTAATGGGAAGTAATGAAATAGAAAGGTATCTGACCTGGTGCAGATGTCCTTCCATGAAGAGTAGTTTCATTAGGCAGGAGATCTTTTGAGTTGGAAGTGAATGGTGATTGTCTAAATGTGTCTTCAGAAAAGAAAGGGCTATAGGAAAAAATAAGATGTCTTTTTGTAAACAAAATAGCAGTTAATGGAAGAAGTAAATATGAGTTTTGACCCTATCATCTTAACATTGTAACAAATACCATCTTGTTAAAAACCCTATTTCATTTACAGAATTCATGTTGAAAGATATGCAGACCATAAGACAAGGTGTGCACAAGAGACATACTTTGGTAAAACTGCATCTCAGAGTGAAAACTGAAGTCCTTCTTCCCAAATGGCTTTAAAGTACATTTCAACATCTCAGATTTGCTATATCACAATACTATATGGATCATTAATATTGATACTTTAAAAAATCATATTCTACTGTCACATCTGGAAAGGACAATCAGGAAAGGTGGAAAATATTATTATTTAATAATAAGGTATATTGTAATTGGTTTTTAAACTAAACTTTTTCAAAATGTAGGTTAAGATGCTAAATAGTTCTCTTTTGACATGGAATTTCATGACTGCAATTAACTCCAGGAATTCGATTTTTAAAGCAGGAAACAATTCATATAAGCTAATGAATGGCTACTTCTCAAAGAGTATTTATTAAGTGCAAAAATTATCAGCTACTTGACTCCAAAAAGTCATGCTTTGGTTTTAATTAATAGGTAGTAAAAAGTCAATTTCAATAGTGAATTGGCATTTCTGCCAACATACTTTGTTTTCTGCTTAATTAAAGATCGTAACAGAAACAAGAATTCCTTGTCTACAACACAGTTATCAGTAAGAGGTACATAAAAAAATTCAAAATGGAAAAGGACAGTCTTCATTGGAAAACTTTTCTAAGGTGGTGTATTCCATTTGCATGCAAACTATTGATTTCTTACAAACCAAATGAGAATTACATTAAATCTGATCTCTCTCATATTGAGAATCCTTAACAGACTGGTAGTACGTGTTTCAAAGGTGCAGAACGGGAGACCAGCTCGTTTCTGCAGCCTGTTCTTATTCAGTGATAAAATCCAAGAACCTTTTCAGGATAAAGAATATACCATGAGATCTCACAAAGCCTTGCACAGTGGGTAGTCCATACCCAGAAAGTACGTGCCAGCAGCACCAACCAAGTTGACCCTACCAGTCCAGATACCCAGCGTGTCAGTCTAAACAACAGCAGTTGTGTACGTGTTCCCTCATACAGTTTTTCTGCAGAGAGTGAACAAGGTGTTCTCCACTGAGACACTGGTAACACTTTTGGTAATCATTTAGCTTCTCACCAAGTTTTTTGGCCATTATTCATTTTGTGCTGTTCCATATGTGACAGTTAATGGCATATTTTGGTATTTCTACAGAAGTTTGAACATAACCTTAAACACTGTCAACATTCAGTTGTGCTGAAGGGTAAGGCATGAAGCTGCCTCAAACCTGAACAGTTCAATGTATGCAGGTGGCTGAACAATGTGTAATGCTCAAGAAAACAAGCAATCAGGATAAAGCAAACCAGCTCTGGCCCACATGTGCAAAACAACTTTTTCCAAGACTCACATTTCCACTCAGGGGTGACATAATATAAAACAGACTGACGCTGTATAAAAATATGGCATCGTTTATTGCAACATTCCTCTCACTGGTTTAATAACGATTTGAAAGAAAAACACCAATAAAAAAAGTTTTATTACTGTTGAAACTCTTCAAAATCTTGTAATCCGCTCTGGTTTCCACATTGGCCTTCCTGCTTGTGCCTTAGATTCAGTCACTGGAACACTGCTTATTGCTGGTTCTAAGCAAAATGGATGATGCAGAGCTTATCTATTTCAGGCTAGGCCATCTATCATGAGCAGGCTGCTGTTGAAGACTGCATTGTATTGTGTCCCAAGGATTCCCCTCTCCGTCATCATCCTCCAGTGAATTACAGAACCATCCTTGGATACCTTTTTTTCTGCCTTCCTCTAGAATGGCAGCTGAGTCTCTTCAGTGTTGGCCCTATTAATATTTTTATTTCAGCAGATGCATCCTCCAGTTTCCAGTGCAAAGTATGGAGGGAGGAGCTCCTGCTTCATAGTAAGAAATTACATAAATTGTTCTCAATCGCCGTGCAAAGCCCCTTCTGATGAAGATAAAGCTTTAGGATTATTTTTTTTTTCTGGCTGCACTTTCTCCAGTTTTATGGCTACACAGTTCTCTAGATGAAAGAAACTTATCTTGGCATCTTATGTTGGCGTACTCACTTCCAGATCATTTGCTTCTCCACTTTTTGTCTTCATATCACAGATGGCAGGCTGTACCATCTCACTCAGCCATTGAACTGTGAGGAATCCTTGCCAGTTTCAGCTACTTAAGCAAAGTCATATGGAAGTATAAAAGTCCAGGAATACTCACAGGAGAAATGGCAACAGATACGCGACAGTTAGAAATGTTAATATGGAATAAGACAGCAAAAAGTGCCTGCGTACCCCACCTTGCTGGGCTTTGCTGATTTAAAATTCTCACCAATGACACAGCTTAATGTCTTTGCTCCCCAGCTACTCACAGGTGGACAATACTGACCTCACCTTGGCTCTCTGCAGCTGTCGGCAAACTTCACATAACAATTGTGATTCAAATGCCTTTCTGTCAGTGCTCCAGATGTAGGCTGGTGAGCCAAACTGCAACACCACACGTTTTCTTAATGCAGTCTGAGTGCCTCTATCCTCCACTGGCTGCTCCATCACATTCTATTTTTGAGAAGGCATCATACCCTTACCAGTAAAGACTTCCAGCTGTTTGTTTGGTTTTGGGTGGGGTTTTTTTTGCAAGGTTCTTTCAAGTCAATCTGTTCGAACTCGCAGGATTTAGTAGACTGACTCACTTCCCCTTAAGAAGCTCTTCTCATTCATGTCTTCTTCTGTTGATAGAGAGGTAAGATAAGAAAAGCACCCGGAAGAACTGAACCAGGCACTCAGCATTTCATGCCCTGATGGGTAGCAGTCATTATCAGGACTTCTCAGTAAAACTCACTGCAACTTTGACAACGGCCAATTGTCCTATCCTCTTAAAAGTTGGCAGCCAGAAGAAGGGGAAGTTATCTTTGAACTGGCCTCAACTTTTCCAGTTTGAGTATCTTTGATAGATCCAAAAGTAGCTCTGGATTCTCACGCCAGTCCTGCCGGTAACGTCATGAGAACACTGAAATCTATTTTCAACTGACTGTTTGTCACCCCCTCCCTGCTGTGCTCGCTGGATGGTTAATGAGTAGTTGGGCAATACATGTGCATTTATCTCCATATGTATCTCTCAGGCTTATGCTTTTAAAGTAGTCACAGGAAGGCTATGCAGGCTGCATATCCCACAAATTCCCAAACTAGCAAACATGGGAAGCATTCACAGTAGCCAGAAGTTAAAAGCTGAATTTAATTATCTTTCAACTTGTAACACCAAAAGGTCCCTAATGTACATTTACTGAGCTGGTCAGTTTATTAAAAACAAATTATTTACTTATTACAGTTACCATGAATGAATGGGATAGGCCTAGGAATTTAAGAACAACATACTTTAGAGATCTCCTCTTCTGCAAATGAAATGCTTTTCATTTTCTGTCTGGGCAAAGCTGTCTTAGCTAGCAGGCACTGAACATGCTGGGAACTTCTGCAGAAGGGGCTGCAGAATCACAGAAGGTTTTACTCTGTCTTTGAAGGAAATCTCTGTCACTTCAGTGTGCTCAGTCTCCAACCCATCCACACCGATCAGGGAACTTTCAGGTAGGAAATAAATGTACCCTTGCCAATTCTTACCTTCCCCTCACCACGGGCTCCTAAGGTTTTACCAAGTCTAGCTACCACTTATTATGGAAGAGCTTTGAAGAGCCCCCATAGGGGGGTCATATGTATGTAAACAACTTGTGGGCTTGTTCTCAGCCACAGTACTGTAAAGTGCGTATCTCTAACAGCACATGCTGTAACTGGATCATATT
Source organism: Falco rusticolus (assembly GCF_015220075.1). Taxonomy (NCBI): domain Eukaryota; kingdom Metazoa; phylum Chordata; class Aves; order Falconiformes; family Falconidae; genus Falco; species Falco rusticolus. The sequence goes on along the minus strand of NC_051187.1, from coordinate 112,893,272 downwards.
TTTAATTCCTGGATAATTTCATTCATTGTACTAATGAGACTAAATGTTTCATTAGCATTATCTCAGTCTGACTTAAAAATTCACCTCTAGAAGGCATTGAGATGATAGAAATACTAAACTGAAAATTTATTAAAGAAACCCAAGTTTGACAGAACACTGAATCAAAATCACCTCTTCTTACATTGGTCCACTTCTTAAAATCCAGTTGTCAGCCTGTTCTTCCCCCAAGCACCGCATGTACTATGTACAGTTTCTTTTACATTTCAGTTTTTGTAGAAAAAAATTCTTAAAATGATGTGTGAATACATCATCAGAGAACAGTCATTTTGGCCCAAAGGCCTTTTGTCTCATGAACTCTAAGCAATCAGATCTATAGGTGTAATTTTTCAGATATGGGTTAGTTACTCATGAAAATATCTTACACTTGTAATATCTGGTCACATTTGCAGGAGGCAGACACGTTTGAGTTCACAAGGCAAAATGAAGCAATGCCATTTACGCTACAGCTTTGTAGATAACAATGGACTGTACTTACCTGGCTGTCGTTCTGAGGGCATTATCTTTATTGTGGTTGTGCTCTTTGCTCACCTTTTCTGCAGAGGAATATACATGGGGTTTTTTTGTGATTAGCATATATCACATTTCCCCTATCAGGTTTTATTCAGCAGAACTATTTTAGTGCTTTCTGACATGTAATATGGAGTAATTTGGGGTAAATTACAGCATGATTAGCAAATGGGCATGACTATTTAAACTAACACCCAACAAATTTTTTGAGGTTCATATTTCAGTGTTAGTGCTCCGTGTAAAGTGTGCAATACAAGCATTCATTAAACACAGTTCTGATATCGTTGTCTTTATGTAATAGCTGAGGTTCACCTTCTTTGTCAAGAGAAATGGACATTGCAGCCCCAGGAGCACAGCATGCTGCAGCCACTGGCCACTTAATGCCAGTAACTATAAGTTCCCCTATACTCCAAGGCCTGGATCAACCCATTGGCACAAATTATTTAATTAGCCTTCAAAAACACGAGAGTTGAACTCCGGCTTTTCCAATTCAGTTCAAATATTGTGAACCTGACCTGACTGTCACAGTGCTCTAAAGCATATGCTAACTATGCAGGATGTTTGGTAAAGCTTTTGTGTTCCAAATGTGAGGGTAGAAGGGCTCTAACTCCTATTATTTTTCAGCCTTAGCAATTTCACACTTTCATAGCACTTTAACAGTTTATACACAATCTCTTTTTGTTCTTTAAATTCAACTATCAACTATTTCCACTGCTTTTACCTGATAACTGGAAGAGCAGCTCAGATGCCATCTTCACCGATATATCTTGGCTGAATAGATTTCTTTCTGGGAGCACACGACCTTCTGGTGTCTTCTGTATGTGTTCACTAATGTCTCGCCCTAATAAAGTGCTGTAGCCAACATTTTGGCTGGGTTGGCTGGGTGACACTGAAGCCTGCGAATCATGAATGTCAACTTCCATTGGTTCTTCCTTTATCTTTACCATCTGGGTATCCTTGTAACTCTCAGCTGCAAATATGTATTGAAAAAAATAAACAACCATCACAGTTATTTAATTAGGCTACGATTTTTCAGAGTACTCAAAGCAGGAATCACAATTACAAAGTTATAATTTGTATACCATATCACTGCAAATGGTAAGGGAAGTGAGCAGCTGACTGCTACGGTATTCTCCTGGGGGTTATAAATAGAAGGCAATCTCTTGAAAATAATTTTTCAAACTACAGAGCAGAAAATAGTTGCAAATTTGTAAATATAAGAGTTACATCACTTTCTCTGAATACTGGGTGATCACACATCAGTTAGTGAAGTTTTATTAAATAGAACTTGCAACTACACACCAGCTCTCCAAAGGTGGGCACGGAAGACCTCTTACAAACTCTAAATTACTCTTTATCAGCAGAAGTAACAGCACAGACAGTCAGAAGTATTGGTATGGGGCTAGGGGTGGGGGAGAAAACCTCATCTGCTCCTCTCCTGCACTTTCTCTTTTATGGAGACAACTACGTGAAGAACCAGTTTGTTATATCTGCATATGCTTTCCAGATGAGAGGAGTATTCTGGGGCCCATGCTCTTCTGAAGTCTGATTTTGTAACAAGCATAGATATTCCCTCATACGTTACAAGATCCAGTGACCTTAATAACCAGTTTCCATAAGCCCCTATCCTTCCTTCCCTGCTGCCTTCTCCAGTGTCCTAGGTCTAGCAAACAAAAACGTAGTCTAGAACCTGATTTGTAGTTCACTCTCTACACTTCAGATGCCCTGGGTGTTACTGAATGCTCTGATTTGGCTGCAAGGTAAGTGATCATTTTTCCTTTATAGTAAAAGCTCTGAAACCTCAAAATCAAGGCCCCAAGGTGGTTTCCCTACCACACCCCAAATACCTATACAGCCTTTTTGATTCAGACTTTCTGCTGTGAAAAGAGAAGTTAAAGACCTGTAGAATTTATTCTCAATTTAGTTTCAGAGAATGACAATGAGGTTTTTGTAAAGATTTTCATTCAAGAGCACTCCTGAAAAGACACTGGTATCATAGCAGAACTGCCCAACTAGGTGTTGCCTCTGCTGGCTGGATGCTGACTCCAGAAACAGGCAGCCTAAGATGGGCAATATGCCTAGGAGAATCAAGAAAATAAATAAATGCATGACACAGTTAAATATCAGAAGTGCCATCCAGGTAAGGAATCATTCCAACAACAACAAGGTACATGGGTTTTATTAATTTTGCCTAAACCTGTACACATACTTCTGGTACTAGCCAAGATACTGCAAGATACTTAGCACATGCCCCAAATTGTCACCTATGTATCCTCCACAGCTGGAGTCAAGGGAAAGCATGAGTTTGAATTGCTCATGAGCCAAAGGAGGAAAAGGCCACCCTAGCACCCAGCAAGAGGCCATGGTAGAGGTCAGGGACAGGCACACTGCAGCACACAGAGCCAGAGAAGCAGAAAGCTTAGATGCTGAGTGGATTAGGAACTGAGAGAGTAGTCTGGCCCTTGTCCAGACTGGGGGAACATGATCAGATCTGTGACTGTGGGACAGCATGCTAACTGGTACAGATGGAGGCTGGCCATCCTGATAGCATTAGGTGGAGATGGAGGCACTGCGCAATGAGTTTCCTCACATGGAAGTTTCTTTTTGCCATTTGTCAAATTTTACTACTTGGAAGACTCTGATGTTTAAAATAAATAAATGAATACCAGTTCATAAGAAAAAGCCCAAACACAAACAATACTTTCTATTAAATTCAGGTCAGAGAGGAAAAAAAATGGGGGGTGGGGGGATCCACTAACTTCACTTGATAAATTAATCTGTTGCTGCTCTCCTCCTTTCTAACTCACATATGATTGTGTCAGCCTCACAGATTTTATTCCAAGTGTGAATGTTTCAAACACCACCAGGCCTTTTGTTTTCCATTACCCAATATTACAATGAATGTCAGAGGTTTGGTCATCCCTGGTAGCATCCTTAAGCTAGTCAACTGGTTGGTGTCATCCTGTAGTCTCTAGCCAAGACGAACAGAATCCCTTTAGCAAGAAGACATAAGCATTCCACCTAAAATTAAACTGGTATGTGTCATGAAGTCCTTTTTCATTCCCCTGGTTTCTCCCTCTCCCCACATTCCTGTTCTTAAGTGGAAAAAAAGTGGCTTTGCTGCCTACAGCTCTTTAAAATAAAAATAAATAAAAAATCAAAGCCAAAAGATAAAAGCCACTTGGATATGTTCCAGGAACAATTTACATGAAGTGCTTTCAGTCTTTTCTTATGACATTTCTTGAACTTTAAAAGAAATATATAAACATTGATAAAAATCTTTATGATCTACAAGATACTTTTCAGACTTTGGAAAATTTCATAGTGCCTTCTCAACTGAAGACAAGTTAGAAGTACCATATAATGCCTTTTTTGTCCTGTTAAGCAGATTTTTTTTAATTTTTTTTTTATTTAAAGCTTCCATTATCCTTGTATTATAAAACCACAGAATGTTGCATCTGTGTTGAAAAGTGTAAAAATAGCATGCTGTGCATTGAAAGTGAACACAGAACAGCAAAGGAACACATCAGGTAACACTGTCAATCAAAAGCTCAGGTAACTGCAAACAAATGAGTTCTTCAGATGTCTGACAGACCGAGCTCTGCACCCAACTGCCAAATTTAGGTGCAGAGTCAAGCTGACCTTTGCTGCTCTCTCTGCTTTTAAAATATTCTTTCTATTTCTGTTCCTGCTCCACACAGTTTAATTCCCTGTCCAGCAGATGCTTTTGAATCAGACAGACTGATATGACCCCAACTAAGGCAAGAGTCAAGCAATACCGATGACCTTCTCTCCCTCACAATCAGCTGGCAGGCAAATTGTCCTAACTAAATTTACATATTTGATCATTTCCTTTGACCTTTATCACCACAGCTGCACCCTATGATCTGACAGAATGTCCCTGCAAATGTGAATCCTGTCATACTCCGACTGCCAAAAGCAAACACACACAGAAGACTGAAGGAAGGTCCCTATAATAATTTTACAAGAGGTAACGACAGGGAAACACAGTCAAGTGTGTCCCATGAGCAGCAACCACAGACACACAACCCATCTGTAACAGATCTTGGGCTGGTAAAAGACAGCAGTTAAAGCAGTTAAGGTTGTACCCACAGCCATCTCACCATACCAGCAGTCAAACTGTAATTTCTTGAAGATTTATTTTCCTTTCTGTGCTACAAACTATTCATTTGTGGAGTAAGGTGATATCCCTTATTTCCTTACGTAGGTATCTCACATGGTCATAGCGTAGCTGAAGTTTTTCAAGTCAAGGAAGGACTGGTACACCAAAAGGTCTCCTAGTTCAAATAATTAAAATCATAATAGCTTTAGGTTTTTTTCAATTTTTCATTTCTCCTTCAGTAGGTGAGCTAGGTTAAATAAACTGCAACATATCAGAACACAAAGTTAGTATACGAGAGTAATTTTCTTCATATCAGATTTTTATAGAAGTCCAGACATCTAATTCCTAGCAAAAATCAGTAGGGGATAAAGACTCAAGTAGCTCTAAAGTATGCTGTGATCTCCTGAGCATGGGCTGCTCTTCATTCCAAACTAATCTGGATGAAGCTCAGAACAACAGCACAGCAGTGAACATTGCTCATCTGGCAGAAAATGAACTAAATCACCTAATACGCCTTTTCCTGCTGTTAACTTTGTGATATGGAAACAGCTTAACAAAACAAAAGAAAATTATTGCATACACAGATGTACTATCATCAAGCCACAGAGATACTGTTTTTTTCTTTACAGGGCAGTATAACTTTTAATCAGCTGATCTATAAAAGCCTCAATTACATTCTGTTCACATCAAGTGAGACAATTTTCCACATCAGATATGAAAAATGCAGCATCGGACAGGCTTGTTCCAGGAGAAAGCAGTTTCTTCCACAGCTTTCAGGTTCTCTGGCATTCACAAGTTCAAGGAACTGCAAAGTAGTGGCACTTGCTAAAAAAAAAAACCCCAAACATTACAGAAGAACAATACTCATGCTACCTAAAAGCACAGGGTACAGCATTCAGCCCTGAAGGACTGACAGTGTCACCTCCAGAAGGTGTAACACTAAGAGTGTAATTTAATCTTAGACAATGCCTCTCTACAGCCTAGGACAGAGATTGCCAAGACGGGGTGCCAGTGAGGGCCCTCAGCCCGTTTCTGTGAGACATGCTGGCTACCCTGCAGCACACTTCAGGTCTTACCAAGGTGAGCCAGGGGGTCCTGAGGTAACAGGAGATAAGGGGGAAACACCAATGGAATTCCTCAAAGGAACTAAAGGACCTGTTGGAGCGGGTCCAGAGGAGAGACACAAAAATGTTCAGAGGGCTGGAACACCTGTCTTATGAAGAAAGGCTGAGAGAGTTGAGAATTGCTCAGCCTGGAGAAGAGAAAGCTCCAGGAAGAACCTTATAGCGGCCTTCCAGCACTTAAAGAGGGCTTGTAAGAAAGATGAGGACAAACTTTTAGCAGGGCCTGTTGTAATAGGACAAAGGGTAATGGTTCTAAACTGAAAGAGGGCAGACTTAGACTAGACATAAGGCAGAAATATTTTACAATGAGGGTGGTGACACACTGGAACAGGTTGCACAGATCAGTGGTAAATGCCCCATCCCTGGAAACATTCAAGGTCAAGTTAGACCGGGCTCTGAGCAACCTGATCTAGTTGAAGATGTCCCTGCTCATTGCTGGGGGGTTGGACTAGGTGACCTTTAAAGGTCCCTTCCAAGCCAAACCATTCTATGATTTTATGAAGCACTTGCCTGCTCTAGAGGGGACACACTGAACACGCTCTTCTAATAGAGCACAGTCTACTTTTCACTTTATTTGAGATGAAAGTCAAAATCAAGTGCATAGATTTAATAAAAAGTATAAGTCATGTAGTAAATATACTGCTTTTCTGATACAGTAACTGTCCAGTGACCTTCCATTGCTGAAATCAAATGAATTCTTGTTAAATTACTCAAACTTCTTACCACCATTTTATTTAAAACTTCATCCTGCAACTAAAATTCTAAGTTGCTCATATTTGCTGAAATGCCCATCAGCTTTACAGATCAACTTTATGAATCAACATAGAAAATAAAGCCTTTCCCATATGTCTCATAAATTGGACTCATGCACTAGTTTTCACAATCAAGTAGACAGGGCTAACTAGTGGGTCAACTTGTACTGACTTCAAAAGCTTTCAGTATGGAGAATCAGGCATTTTGTTATGCTAATTGTTTTGATTTGCTAGAAATAAACATGCCCTAAAACAGCTTAAATAAAATCTCAGAGGTAGTGAACAGTTGGCAAGCCCTGAAGGTTCTGCTACAGACACAACAAGTAACATCTGATGTTCCCTAGGGCCCTGTGCTTGATGCTTTATTTTGCTAGTATTTTTTTCAAACTGCTGTTTTATATAAGACAATGTCAATGGGCCTTGAATCAATGTAACAGGATCCTGCACGTAAAAAAAAAATAAATCATAAAATGGCTTATATTTGTTGTAGTGGAACATCTGAACTCCCATGTTACAGAATTTTGCAACTACAGGTTTAGTTTCATAAAAATGCAAACACCAACAACAGAAAAAAAGAGCAAATTAAAGCAATAGACTAATTTGAGTTATGATACACATCTGCTACTCCCTCCTTTTAAATGGTAGGATTATCATGCTTACCTGAAAGACCCTACTTGCAGAACACAGCCAATCCCTCAAAACAGATCAAGAAGAATTTGATAAAAAGTCTACACGTGCAGGGAATTGTTATTTTACAATATATTCCATCTAAGTCCATGTAAGTCTCCCAGTTCAAGAAAATTCTAGTCTAGCATTTCTGCAGCAAGCTGTACCTTTGCAGAGAGCCTGACTCCAGTTCTCCTGTCTTTACAAGCTGGCTCTCTAAAGGCAAGGGGGACTGCAAGAGGCCCCTCTGCAAATATTGTGCATCCACAAGGCCCTGACACACGGAAAAAACTTGACACTGCCCACTTTCCATAGCTCTGTGGCAACTCCCACCTGGCTGAATATCATCAAGGAACAGCGGTAAAGCAAAGGATCGGGGTTGTTTAAAATCTTTGGTGACAATTCCTAAATAAAATAAAATAAAATAAATCCAGAACACCAAAAGAAACACATTTGAGCCACAGGCATTATGACTTCTTATTATTGCAGATTTCCTAATCTTTTAAATTAACATGGTTTTCATTAAATGTCAAGATCACCCTGACATGGAAAAAAGGAAAAAGGTGATCTGCAATAACTTAAAGGTACAGTATAGCATCAACTGAACTAAAAGCTAGGCTCTGTTGTAAGGTACTTGTTTTTCTGTGATTTTTGTTGTTTTGTGAGGGTTTTTTAAGATCTATAATTGAAAAAGACTTTGCAGACTTCTATAATCCCCACCCTATATTTCTCTGTGAATGGGCAGAATTTTTTTACATTTCCACTGCTTCTGGGTTTAGACATTAAGTGTTGTCTTGAAACATGGTAAAAACTATCAGTAGCTACAAATCCATTACTAGTTGAGTTCTTTTGGATTATGTTACTTTGCAGATGTCATGGAAAAGCTTATTAAACTGAATGAACATACTATGGCCTGACAGGAACTTCACGTAGTACAGCATTGGCAGATGAGTCTCAGAGTCTTTTTTTTCCTCAAGATTTCTTTTTTTCCAAATCTGGAAGCTGACACATTGCAATAGTAAATCTAGCTATCTAGAAGTTTGTATCTTTTTCTATATGTAATTAAATCACAGCTTCACTCTATCCATTCACAATCAATTTCACATTTCTGATGGTTAAAAAAACAAAAACCACTTGGCTAATAGCAGGATTTAATCTGGTTATGTGACTTGCCATGGCTTGCTATCTCTTCAGTTCCCTTCAAGAGAGTCTTATTTTGAGTCCTACACTTCCCCACTTACTTTCCTGAGCTTCTACAGAAGCACCTGCTGCTGCCCAGAGCTTTCTAATGAGCTATTTAGAGACCAAGGAACAAAAGACTTCCCTGTATTTTCACTCCTCTGCCCATTATCAAGGCTCTTTAAGCAGGGATGAAAGAACTTGACAGCTCCCCTGCAATCTAGGTACAGAGACTCTTATGAGGTCCTGACAACAGCAACCTGCAACAACAGCAGCCTGGATCCATACAAGCTCTTCCCAGAACAGTCCATGATGTTACGAAAAAAAAAATATGTAGGAAGGTTAGTTTCTCTGTCCCCCACCTCACTCAAAGAACGTAGTAATGTACTTTTTCTTCACCATAGTAACAATAAACTAAAAAGTCTGCTAACACAACCCCTGAAAATATTTTGTGACTGCCAAGAATAATAGCTTACTAACCATGGACTTGTTTTTGTTGTCAATTCACACTGCTGATGACAGCCAAACCTAAAGCCACCCCAGCCTTAAAATGAGGTAAATCTGACAACAGCTGTCCAGCCACACACACACAGATAGCACTCCTAGTTAGCAAACTTTTTTAACTGATACTGTTATTCAGTTCCTCTGGAAGTCTATGCTGTTGTGACTGGACTGGTTTTGGTATGAGGTAATTTAAAGCCTTCTCAGATAGCCCTTCCTCTCGCCGTTCCCTAATGCACGATGTGCCGTTTTTGGAATAGGAGTAGCACTGAGGTATTCTGGCCTTCATCTTATGCTAGAATTCTACTATAATTCTTCTTTTCCTTTTCCTCCTCTTTTTAAATAGAAGTTGTAATCCATGTGGCATCAGTTAAAATGTAAGATACAGTGTCAAAAAAATTAACTACAAGGTATGAAATAGGAAATTAGTATCAACATTTTCAAGTGGATAAAGACTTAATCAAAAAAGGAAAAAAAAACCCCAAACCCTGTAATAACCAGCTGTGCTGGAAGAGAAATTGTCATGTAATTAGGTGATAATAAATGGAGTTGATCAAGAATGCTTTTGGAATCAATTGTATGCAACATTTTACTTCATGACCTTGGCACAAAAAGTAAGTATGCACTAATTGCATCTGCTGATAACCCTAAATTATGATACATTGCTGGTACTGGGGAATCGGCGTATTACAAGAAGCACTGTGACCTGAGGATTGAAGTAAAAAAAATCCAAAGGAACCAAATAGTACAAAGGTCATGCATTTGCTAGTCATAACAAGGATATGCGCAATACAAGGGGAATCAATCCACTGAAAAAAGAGAGAGGGAAAACAACCTGAGTTACTACTGAAATGCAAAATGACTACATTTCACAAATAAGATATAGCTGAAATAAAGGCAAACGTGATTCAGACAACATTTCTAGGAAAGACAGGGACATATTAATGTCATAGTTCAAGGCACCAGGGTAAAACACTACTTTTAAAATGCTAGTATCTGGAATAGATTTTATACACCTCCAGCTATGTATTCATTGTTGGACAAGGCGGCAAAACACTGTACACTTCTGAAAGATAATACATGCCCCAAACATATTAGCAGCATGACTATGTCAGTAGAAAATGAGGGTTTAGATTCAAAAATTAGCATGTAAATGCAAACATTTATTTTAAATTTCAGTCTCCTCTGAAACCTACCTTTCAATTTACAAGACTGAGTGTGTAAAACTGACCAGGGATCACTGGGTGCACACTTAATTAAACAATTTGAGAATGAAATTAGCTTTTCCATGAAAAAGAACTAGTAAGAATGTAGAAAACTGGTACAGGTGTATTTGGAATATTACTTCTACTTCTTACAAGTAATTCCATGCAATATTTAACAGGAATTTAAAATCTTGCACGTATGGCACCCTTCCAGACAGAGATGAGAGTGATCTGGCCCACTCCATTATCTCCTCAAATCTGTTTGCTTACCGTTGGACCTTGTTTCAGTCAAGTCTTAGTAATGGACAGAATTCACAACTCACCTTTGTACATTCATATAAATCATGATAGTCATTTTGAGTTCCGTAAAATGTAGGTTGAAAGTCTGCACTGATGCTTGAACTTTGCCCATTAACCCCCAAAGACCATTTCTTCCAAATGGGAGTTTCATTTATTTTTAAATAGCAGATCACTTATTAGGAAGTTTTGTTTTGACTGTCTGGATGGAAATGGGTTCCACCTAAATGTGCCCAAGAGACATTGAGCTTCTTAGCTTGAATAATTCTCTGGAAGAAGTACAACTAGGTATCAAGTGACTAGGTATCAAGTTTGTGTACTGAGAGGTGGAAGATCTGAATCCAAGTGGAACACAGTGGAGAAAAAAAATGGTATAAAAGGGCTTAGCATCTCCAGGTAAGGTCCAGCTCCACCAAAGTAATATGCAAGGTAAGGGCCTTATCTTCAAGACTGGGTGAGTGCTGCTAAAAGCATGCAAGTGTCCTGACAACTTTTTAACCTAGTGAGAAAAGAGCACACCTTGCACAGCAGAACTAAAATAGACAGCTGCATGTGATTTTCTCTTGGTTTTGTACATCTGTCTTTACCATGACAACTAGTAAATGTTAATGCTCTACTACAGTAAAATATATTTATTCTTCTAATTTTCCTAGGTTTAGTTTCTGAGTGGCTGAGAAGTCCCTCCATTATAAGGGCTGGTGATTTGCAGTAAGTCTCTCAGTATGCACCAGTGCAAGCTAGGCTGCAGAGATGGAAAGGCCTTCTGCTACACTATACAGGCTCAGCTAAGAGCTAGCAACACAGCATCTCCATTTGGGAAAAGAGATTTCCCAGTGAAAAATATAAACCAGTGTATCCTTCACATGAAAGGAGACAGCAAGGTCTAGGCCTAAATCCCAAGAGGTTCCCATGAGCTGCAACAATCAGCAATATTATTGCTCGGGGAATAACAGAAGCATGTATGTCAAGAATGCAAAAAGCAAAATATTATTATGCCGGAAATCCCTTGCTGAATTTGTATGCAGTACAGGTTTTGGTAATTAGTATTACACAGAAGTAAGGGGTTGGGGGGGGGGGGGGGCGGGGAAGTGAGGATGTAATCCATTCAGTCTTTACCAAGAATATATAGAGCCCGGAAGGACCTGACTTAAACCCAATTATATAATATATCAAATCTAATAAGGGCACTTGACTGAAGATTTCCCTCAGACGGTACAACATCCAGACTACTCATCCCTTTCCTTTTTTTTTTTTTTCTTCTCCTTTCAGTACTAGGAAAAAAGGAGCAAGTTTGGTCTTCTTTTTACTTTATTCTGAATAAGTGGCTTAACTGTTTAAGTTCTAAATCACCAAAACCAGAGCGCAGAATTGCTTAAGGTAAGTTGGGAAGTCAATAGTGATCTCAGAGTATTCTACCAGATAAAGTAAACATTCAAAAACACTAGAGGCTACTGAACTTTGATATTCCTCCTATATTTGTCCTACATTAAACTGTACCTTTGTGTTTTTCTCCTTTATAGTTTCTGCCTTAGTTGATAAACCAGAAAAGTGCAAGTTGAAAATAGCCTATGTGATAAACTTGGTATAACCCCACCCACTGGCTGATTCAGGAATACCAACTGCAGCAATTCTGGCTAAGTAAATCCTAGAGTAATTCTTTGCCTTCTAATGTACAGATTAACCAAAAAGACCACTACCAGCAAAAACTGCTCAATCACTAGGAGTCACAAGGGAAATGTTAAACTAGTGTATTTCTTACTACAGCCTTCAAAGACTGGTAATTCCCAACAACAGTGACTGAAGACTTGACCAAGATTTTATACATACCAGATTTTACTCGTATAAACAGATACTTAAGGCACAAATATTCTAATATAATAGTCTTCAATAAAACTATTTAAACACAGACTGCTGGTGCTGAACTCAAGATTCACAAACAATAACCCTAGTGTTTCTGAAGTACATGAGAAATCATTAAGTTACAGAGCTTTTTCTTTATGAAAATAGCTATATCCATTTATATGCACCAAGAAAAATAAAGTCACGGGTTAATATTCACTAGGCTGTAAAGTTCTGTTACTAGAACACCATACTTGTATCAGTTACCAGCAGCAACAGTGCACTATATCAATAACCAAATGTTTAGTATTTGGGAGCCTGTGAAAAACTGGAAAACTTCTCTGATCAACTCTTGTACCTGGGAAGCACTTTTTGCACCATTAACATGGAAGGCTTGCAAAACAATAATTCAAATTCTTCTGCAAATTAAACTGTGCAGGTATGAAAAGAAATCAATTACACGTTAGAATTTATGGGAGAGATCCCAGCCAGTTGAAGTCTTTGAAGTAGAAATTTGAGCTCAAATTCAATTTTGACAGTATCCAATCAAGCCAAATAATTTCAGATAGTCTGGCAGGAATTTCAGAAGTTAATAGACTTCTAAGCATTTCAAATGGCACCTCTTGTGTGACTTTGGCATACTTAAAAAAAGAAGTCTTGTCCAGTTTTGGAGAAGACTTAAAAATGAAATGATTCACTTCAGGCGTGGAAGTACAAAACTCAGACTTACTTTCACGCCTTGGTCCTAAAAACTGAAGTCCATTAAATAAAGTTCAAAGCCTTTTCGTCACTCAAACTGTTCCCAGCAGGGAGAATTCAACCCTTTTACTTTCCCTTAAAGTTAAACCCTAATTCTGACAGGCAAAGAATAATTAGCAGAACCTACATTTTTATTTGACTCCCTCCAGTAGTAACAGTACATATGTGTATACACATGCACACTGTCTACTTCTCTGGCAGAAGGATGTATCACTAAGCCAATGTGGGCGAGTTCAAGTGATCTCCCTAACAGCAGAAAGTTGACACAGTTTACATTATTTGTTTAATAGCGTATCCTATAATTTTGTGATACTGTCAGAAAAAATAAAAGGTTTTAAAAGTCGTCATTTCTAAAGTTGTATCAGGTGTAGTTCAGTACAGACACACTTTCTTATGATGTTAATGAAGTGACACATCAATAAATCGGTATTAACATAGTCTGGTAGATTTTAAAAATGACAACATCTAAAAGCTTTAAGGCATCATTTCTTTTGACTTATCCTACAGTCATTAATTTGAAAACCAGAGCACAGACAATTAGATACTATGGCAACAGACCAAACTGAGATGTATTACATATATGAACCTGTGCAGACAGACCTTTTCAATTGTTCCTTCACTTGCTACTAAAGCTAAACATTCCCTCTGCAAGGTAACCTTGCTAGCAGACACAAAAAAAAAAAAAAAAAAAAAAAAAAAAAAGTTTAATATTATTAAATATCTACCTGAGAGCTTCATGAGGAGCTCAGATGCTGCCTTGACTGACATGTCCTGCCTCATCACATTTGCCTGCACTTCCGGTGGCTTGAGTTTCTCCTCAGGGATGTTTGGAGCTGAGGCTTCGGATTCGTGGCTGAACACATAGCTGGACTGAGACAAGGCTGAACTTGCAGCTTCTTCATCCTTAGGCTCCTCTTTCACTTTAAATTTAGGAGTCAAGGGCTCTTTTTGATTTGCAGCTGTCAAGAGAAGGAAAGAAGTGAGACTTAATGAGGTATGTAATATATAATCACAGAGCAGCTAGTAACAGGAAGAAACCATAACCCAAGAAATGTTAGAGCAGGTACTGAAAGTGAGCATGTCAAACAGCATTCAAAGATGCTTCAAGAAGTAAACAAACTTCTCCATCTTTTGTACAAAGGGACAGTTTTGAAACACAAAACCTGCATGTACCAGAGCTCAAGAAACCGTCCTTCTCTTATGTTTTTGCCTCTACTCCTCCTAAGAGCATTACCCTGATCATTGGTTTGTAGGTCTTCTATAGGCTCGACAGAAGTTTAAAACATCATTTCACGTAAGGGCAAATTTGGCAAAGCCGTGGGTACTACATACTGAGTTCTTTGAGCATGGAAAAGAAGCAAGAGATGAAGACTAGAAAGAGGAAACTAAGAAGGGAGTAAAAGGGATAAGACAGCAAATTCTTAGGTCCTAAAAGTTGGTATTTTCAGAAGACACCATTTCAGGTTCAACACCCATAAAAAAGAAAGTTTAAAATAATCCTTTCAAATACTCCATGTAAGCAGCTGCACAGCCTCAGAGAAGGGTACAGTGACCTTGGGGCTGCTTAAAATTTACGCACTGAAAAATGCTGTTCTTGAATGGTCTTTCCAATACCCCTTGACAGCAGTAGATCCTTGGCACTGCATTTGGTTGAAGGGATAAAACCAAGAACACCTCTTAAACAACACTTCCAAACCCCAAGCAATATAATTCCACAGGCAGACTACACGACAAACTATTTTTCAGCAGCTCTTCTTGTAATTTTTTAGGTTGGTCCAGTAAGACACAGTTCCTTCCCTGTCTCTTAGCGGCTTTTTCTTGTTCAAAATTTCACTTTAAATTCCCAGTAACACACAGCAGATGACTCGTTCAGTGCCCTAAACTTTGATGAGTTTACATCTTTCTTACCTCTCTAAACCTCTGTCTCCACAAATATGAAAGATAGAGCCTTGTCCCCATTTAGTTATCTTTCTGAGCTCCCTCACCATTTACCTCACTACCTCTCCTACATATTTTCCTCCTTCCACATGACAATCCCCTGCCTACCCTCATGACTCTTGCAGATGAGCTCTGTCAAATCTCGTTCGGACCCCATAAGAATCATGCATAAGAATCAGCATTAGAAGCTGATGTGCCTTGCCTGCTGCAGAGAACTGCTTTACAAACCCATTACACAAACAGGAAAAGCCAAGGAACCGGCACATCACAGGGAGCCATTGCTCCCTCACACTTCAGAGCTGCCACCCAGGATAACAATGCTAAAAACAATGTTGACAACAGATATTCTCCTCAGCAATTCCCTCAAAATCTGACTCCTAAAGAATGTGAATTCCTGCATCCCACTGTGAGCTCACCATCTCCCAGAGACTTCAGCCCTAAAATACAGGGTACAACTGTCATCTTTACCACAGATGTTTCCATTTGCTACTTTGAGCTTTGTTCATTTTCACACAGTCCACTGGTTTGTGGTTTTCTTTTTATTTTTTAAAGTTACTACATTACCCTGTAACACAACACTTGCATCTTTTCAGTTTATATTCCAGGGTTGTTTGATTTTTCTCCTTTCTTATTGGTTGGCAAGCCATTACCAAAGAACAAGATTAAAGCAAGTGGTATAAACAGTGTACACATAAGCAGCATGTACATACACATTGGTGCTTTTCACTACTTCAGAAATTAAATTAGCTTATATGTGTAATTTTTAATATGACCTATAAGCACTTTTATAAGTATCAGGAGTTGCTTTTTCCTTTTTACAAAAAAGAGTAAAAGCAGAAAAATGAAACATTAAAGCATGTTTTAATTCATCAAAATACAGGTTAAGGCTCTCAAACCAATCTTAACTTTACCAAGGTACTTCGAAAAAAACTTCCATCTGTCTTCTTTATCCAGGTCTACATCTTTCTACCTCAGTCTATTCTGAGGTTTGACCTGAGGTGATGAATGGTCAGCCAAAAAAAAAAACATAAAAAAAGCCCATACTTTCTATGCCACACTACCTTCTACATTCCTTCTCTTTTAAAACATGCCGCTCTAGCTGCTACTGATATGAAAAATACTTTCACCAGGAGCTGAGTACAACTGATACAGAACATTCTGCCTGAACTTTCAGAGAACCTGGAGGAGAATAAATAAATAATTAAAATAATCTTTCTTATTTATTAATTTCAAGAAGGTATTAATTCAAATTGTCCCAGAAAATAAAGGAAACATGAGTCTGAGTGAAGAGGTAAAGATGATCCACTGAAAACAATCATTAAGCTGTGAAGCCAGCTATGTTTCTGCCGATGAACGAGGGCAGAAAATGAACCAGGTAGAAGAAGCACTATCAACAAGGTCCAGCATACACTTTTACCATTTAAGATAGAGTGATATTAAACTCACATACACAGATCAGTGTAAGCTTGCTACCATACACCATGGTCCATGATAAACCAGATAAAGAACAATGTAAGAACATCGATAAACAAATAGAAGCACTGTAACAGAATCCATGTAATATCACAGTCAAACTATGAACTTTTTTCAGAGTCAGACGCTACAGTATGCAGTGGGAGATGCCTTATGGATTCCCCTACCACAAAGAGGAGGATCAAAAGGGGTGCTTTTAGAAGAAATTAGCATTTATTAAACGCTTTTATCACCATGCCAAAACTCAGCAGTCAATTTGACCTAATCCAAGGGCAGGTGTTAAGCAGCACCTCTGTGCTCTTCATCTCAGGATATTCTCAAACTCTACTGAGATGAAGCCAAGTTCTAATAGCTCAGAGAACTAAAAATGCAAGGTAGGTCGCATCAGAGTTTAAATAGCTTCATGACAGCGACACATCCAGAATGAGTTGAACAGAGTATCCGTCAAGTTTCCCTTCTTTCTTATGTCTCACTTTCCCTTTCTTTCCCTACCTCACACATTAACTCTCCTACTGTGACAGCACATGCTGCTATAAGCCATTGCTCCCTCACACTTCAGAGCTGCCACATGGGATAACAATGCCAAAACTATGTTGAGAACAAATCCATGAGCACAACATCAGACATAATCTAAACAAGCTCTTCATGAGATCAGTATACTCAGTTTGTCCCTGTGTGTCTACAAGACATCACCTATGAGAAATATAAAACATGGTTGGGGTCCCACAATCCAGAGGAAGTCCTGAAGACATGCATTTGGCGGTATTATATCAAGCAGAAAAGAAACCCAGACTACTGTTCTTACCTATGTTGCTGGTTCTGCCTACTCTAGCTGCTTTGCTTTGGACAGGAGATAGAATTAATATATTAATTAAAGTTTTCTTTCTTTAACAGACAGCACATCCTTTGAACCAACCATACTTTCAAAAAATCAAACATTTTAATTGTAGGCATATCACAAAAATGGAAGAGTTATTTATCTTCATTTTCTTCCCCTAGAAAACAAAACCAATTAAAATCAGACAACTACTGGGTCAGTTTTAATCCCCTACTGCTTCAATTAATAGGGCTTTCACTTTTTATTGAAATATAGTAAAGCAGATACCAGTATAAATTTAGCCTAAATAGAAGGACGAATTAAAAAAAAGAGGAGGTTGTCCAGTCTATCAGATGCATGCATTAAAACTACAGGGGGAAAAAAAAACCACCCAAAAATAATCCTCATCACTCTTGCCTCTGTCCCATTTTGGATCCACAATCATGGGTAAAATTGCTAACACATGGGAAATAGCAACAATGACGTGTCCACTAGTCATATTAGGGAGAACAATAAACAGATGTAAGAAATAACTTTTCAAATAAGGTGAAAAAAAAGTTGACTGAGACCAGTTTTTAAAACCTATGATTGAAGAATCTTTGAAAAATTATAACTAGACAAGGATTAAAAAGATGGTGTTGACATCTATCACAGTCTACTTGAACAACAAATTATTAGTCCCCAGAAGGAATAACATCTATCTACATACAAAAATAGATAAACATACATATACTTAATTTATATTTAATTTACATTCATTCTGAACTGCAATGAGAACAGACTGAAGGATGTGTTGCCTGCAGACTGAATCAAAAAAAACCCCCAGCAAATAAATTTTGAAATATACAGCAAAGAAAAAAACCCAAACAAACAACACAAAAACCCACCCAGCAAACGCAACCAACAGGCAGCAGTCTCTCAAGCAGGGTTGATAATTCTCCATTTGTTCCATTCCATATCCAGAAAAAAACCCAACAAAACATATCAAAGAAGATTCCAGACTGCTGATTTTTATCTTTCTGGCAACTGGAATCATTTGATCCATTTGGTGAAAGTAGATGATGAAAGTTATAACACTTTCCTCAAGCTGCCAAATGCCACAAGAAAAGCTTTGGGCATCTGCCACTAATCTGAAACACTCTGATAGAAGCTGCTAACTGCACCAGTCCACTTACAAGGTTTTCCAAATGCTCATAATGTTTATAATTAAAAAAGGAAAAATGGGCCGATTGCTTCAAACCAAGCTCAATGTTACAAGTCACCATCTGCAAGGAGTTGGTCACCATTCCATCTTCATGAGCAAAGAACGTGAGAAAGAAAAAAGAATCCACCACAAAAATGCTGCCATGAAACAGGCCATAAGAAAAAGCATCTACAGAGTTTGAGTCAAAAGGAACTGTGCTGAAAATGCTGCAGTACACCGCTGCACCATCTTATTATTTTACAAGTGATACCTGACTACAGCTTCAAAGATGAGAAAGAGCAAGCCAGTCAAGGCTGAAGGAAAAAGGGAAAGTAAGGACACATTCCAAAAAGGCACTGCAAATTGAACTGGTGTCCTTGAGATCTTGCAGGAGAACCTCCTTGCGATTCTCCTCAGAGCCACCACGGTAAGAGAACCCTAGTATGACTTTTACCTAAGGAAGAATGGACAGTGTTTTATCCAGGTCCTACTGGAGCAAGAGCACCTGAATGACACAGGGAGCCTTCCATTCCAGGTGGTAAGTTGTGAGCTGGCGTAGTTAAAAGAAACCAAGGACCTTTGCCAGATCAGTTCTACAGTATTTGGAAGACACGTTTCCCCAACACTGAGCTTCATCGTCCTGAAGGCAGCTGCGGTCAGTGAAGGGTATGCATTGAGTCATCCACTGTTTTCGCTCTAGTAATTGAAACGTGCAGGTAGGTGTTGGTGTCCTGCACAGCGACAATGGCTTGAATCTGGTGACATTCAAGAGCTAAGTAAGGGGTACAAACACCGCAGAAGCCACCACTGGTGAGCTAATTGCTTGCAAGAAAAATCTATGCCACTGGAACCTATCGGAGAATCTCCAGATTAAAATCCAATTGGTCTGATAAATTATGTCCAACTTATAAAACACAGAAGCTGTCTACACTGTAAGTGGCCCAAAAGGAGAAATACTGTTGTTCTGGCAGGACAGTCTAGCTGGTGTCTCAGGTTTTTTTTAGCGCCTTCTGCCCTGGAGTATTAATCTGTCCCAGAGCACCTCATGTTACCTAACCCTCCTGGGAGTGCTAACTCAATTACATCTCATTTTCAAAGTCCTCTACCCTGCCCTCAACCAAATAAACCAACCTATAGGGCTACAAGGAAGAGGATGGGAACTATCAACGTAAAAAGCTACCTATGACTCAAGGGTGCTCAGAATTGAAATGTTTCTTTTTTATCAAAGCAGTGGAATGGCAGGATATACAATCATGAAAAGTATGATGATGCCAAGACTTGCCACCAGTGGGCTTCCAAAGATCACTTAAAATATGAGGGCTTCCAAACCATCTTGCTGAAGTACATTAAAAGTGTGTAAGCAGAGGTTAAGAAAAGTCCAGCTAACTATCCTGATCGTCTCTAAAGCCGCTTTGCTTTTAAGGAGCTGTAGTCAAGCAAAATGAGACACAGCACAGTCCTGCCACTGTTCTCTCAAAAATCACAATGTTCCAGTTCAAGTGAAATGGAGGAATTAGGCAAATTACTAGGGCACCTGTAGGACCATACATCCACACACACCCCAAGATGTCTGTTATACAGCCAAAGTCCCACCTGCTAAACAAGGTTGCACTGTCTCCCAAGACCATCTTCTCCTTTCAGGGTAAAAATCAAAACAACAGCATAGGTAAAACTCTGGGGAAGCTGGAGCAAAGAGGGGGAGGAGAGTGAGAGGAGCAAAGGGAAATTTGCTGCTGATAGGAAATAATTGTTTGCAGTATAGAAATTTCTTCTCTCTACAAAGGAACAGAAACAGGACCAGACTGACCTCTGTATTTGTTTAAGAAAACAAAAACCAAAACAAACAATCAGAGATGATTGAACTACCAATGTGTTCAATTCCCATTTTGGACAGATGTGAGAGAAGGCTCATGAGCTAGGACTTCTGCCCAGAGTAATGGTGTAATCAGGGACGCAAAAGAGCCATCAGTCTAGTCTAGTCTTATACTCCAAATGTAAGCGTTCATGCAAGTATTAAAGCTAAATAGTAAGCAGAGAGCTGGTCCAGAATCATATTCATGTCTTCTTTTAAGTTGTATTGGGTTGAGTACACAAAAAAGCAGTTTGTTATCTTGCATTTTAAATGACTGAATTAAAACAGAGTCTACACTGTTTTATCTTGCTAAATTCTCCATATTCTTTCAAGGTTTAAAACATGATGGATATGATTTTAAGGATGTCAGATAATTGTGGATGTAAGACTAGCAATTGCTGAAAAAAGATTGTAAGGGTGGTGATAAATCAGTGGCAAAGATTAGTACAGGCTTGTATTTGCCCAGGTTTTAATTAGCCATGCTATTGCCCCTTTTCAGTTTTATTTTAAATTAAAGGTCTATAACGAAATTACGAAAACGTGAATCTGGATAGACACTTCAAATGGAGATCTTGATGACATCAGGGTATTTACACCGACAGAAGCACTACGGAATTCACAGTATTTGAAAACTAAGGATATGGCTCAATAATTGCTAGTCCTGTGCATTTACATCTTCTAATTGAAATTTTACATTCTGCATAAGCAATGAATCCTAAATATAGGCAGCATGGTCTTTTCTTTGGAACTTGCTATACAAATACATCAATTATGACAATTTAATTGGACATGCTTTTATTTTATTAAAAATAGCTGTTTGAAGACTTCAAGCCAGTCAGTTTAGTACTGTCAATGGCAAATGCTAAAACATTTCAAATTACTTGTGTTACCTTTAAGGAGTGTAGTAATTTTCAAGAGCCAAACAGAACAAATAATCTAAGTGATTACTTAGCTTATCTACTAATATTTTGTATGTAGCTGTCTGATGATTTACTATGTCATTATTCCATTAATGGAATCAGCTAATAAAACATGAATGCAAAGTCCAAGTACTTTGGACAGTCACCAGAATCCCATGGTGGCATTATTTTCCAAAACAAAGATTTGACTCCTCATGTGATAGTGACAACAGATAGGACTTCAACTGGGAGAAACATAGTTTCTCATTTATTTAACATGGCCAGCCCCAAACCCTCAGTACATTCTCTTTCATTCCTCCTCTCTATTTTAAAGTTTTTCCATGCAAGTAACTTGGGGGACATAAAAAGAACTGCAGAAGCAGGGCACACGTGGTAATATACACTGTCACAAGATGAAGAGATGCTTTCTAGAGTAATGCACTTGGTGAACACAGAGAGGTAGGGGAGAGAGGCCAGCACTGAATTACACTTTACAATTACTGTTCCTGCGCAGAATTCCTTTGAGATCAATAGTGCAAGAATCCCATTCATTTTGATGGGATTAATTTATTTTCGAATGTTATGAAAAGTAACTGCAGCACATAACACAGCCACAGTAATAACTTCACTAGAGTAACACCAGCCATTGTAATTTGGACCACTGTGAAATTCGGGTTTTATTACAAAAGAAAGCAAGCCTTAGAAGTGGGTGGAAGGCCATTAGTATTTAAAAAGATGCATTGTATAATGTCTGCCACTGAAACAGGAAAAGCAAATACTCTGCAAATTAAGATATGAATGCAGTTATAAAGTTTCAAAGCAAAAATAAAGGACTGGGGGAAGAAAACATTCTGGCAAAGCACAGATCCAGCAAAGTACTCTGCAACTTGAAGCATACAAACAGTCCTACTGAAGTAAGAGGGGGAAGATCTGAAGGTAAAAACATGCCAATGCTTAAATATTCTTCTGTTTATATGTTAAAGAGACATCTGCTAACTAACTTTACAAACAATAGCCCTTTCCAAATTTAAATAGCATTTTGGAGAATCCTTTTGAATTTCTTATGAATTTAAAAGCATCTCCTACCTTAAACTAGGGTCTAGAGAATGGAATCTGGAAAAAAAATCAAGATTTGTTCTTATTTTTAGATTTATATTGGGCGATTTGTGTTATGCTTTATTTCATAAAACATGTAACTAAAAATCTTTCTGGCAAGCAATGGCACAGAATTAGGGCTGAATGGATCTCAAAAAGTCACCCATACCAGTATTTCTCATCCTTTTTAAATCTAAGGCCTCCCTAAGCCTTTCTGAAAAAATTCAGAGGCCACTTTGAGCAGCGTCATCACAATTCATGCCTGGCCCAGCCAAAATCAGGTCTAACTTTGAACACCTATAAATTTTTTCCCCACTTTGCTTCTTTACAGCTGGCTGCTTGTTTTTGTTCAGCTGAAATTTCTTTCAACTGCTTCTCATGTCCTATGGTTCACTGACTGAGATAGACAGATCTAGTCCATCCTACTGTCTAATATGTGAACAACCACATCTGACAGGTAGTTATCTAATCCGTTTTTAAAATTGTCCGGTGGCAGAGATGCCACAATCTCTCCAGCCATACTATCATAGAGGTTTAACGACCCCAACTTTTGGAAAGGTTTTCCTAATGCCAACTTAAACCCTACAGCAATATAAACCTGTTATTTTTTGGCCTAATTACAATGAACAACCAGAGTTTATTTCCTTCTCCCCAAGGCAAACCTTTTAATGCATTAAACACTTATTAATGACTCACCTTAGTCTTCTGTATAGCCTTCACAACCTCACCCCTTTTATCCATCCTCACTGGACATGTTTTCTAAACCTCTGGTCATTTCTGCTGCTCTCCTCCTTCAAAGTCTTTCCAACTGTCCACACTCTTCATAAACTATAGTGCCAAAATCTTGGACTTCAGCAAAACTGAGAACAGCAGGATTGTTTCCCCCTTCCTTGAGGCCATTTCTCTCTGTATACAGCTAGTTGTTCCTGGGTTTGTATTTGTGCAACTGTTTGTTGAACATTTGCACATTTTTTACAGATCTCCTTTGACTGCAACTCTTCTCTTTTGACTGTGAACTACTTTCAATGTACTCTTTTCCAACCATCTGATATCCACTTCATCTAGACTAGAAAGGTACTGCACTGCACAATGAGAAATAATGCTGAGAGCCCAGATTATATAACATGCTTATTAAGATTCCATTTTCAAATTCATAATAGTTAATAACCACCAATTTTGTACCACCTTTCACCCTAGGTGCACCAGTTAAACTTTGGACACTATAACTCTTAGGTCTGAAGCACTTCTTTGAGTTCCACACATGGAAAAACAAAAGGCTGAAACTGCACAGAAGTGAAAACCAACAGGCTCTGAGGTCTACTATGAAACTGGAGGCATACAAACTGATACCAACCAAGAAGAAGACGAGCAATAAACATTGGCAAGCAAAAATAAATGTTCATTTAAACCATCAATATTCAATAAGAATAAATGCCAAATTCTAAGTCTATATATCTATCTATTGCTTCTTTCTTAGCCACAAGGCCCATCAGAGAAGAAAATTAGATTATTTTGACATAATTTGGTCTCAACAAATCTGTGTTGGCTGTTACAATTGGCATATACAATTTGAGATGTCAAAAGATTTATATCCTTGAAAAGGTAGGGCCAATAATTGAAGTTCCAATGGGCCTAACGAGAGTGTCATAATAAAGAAATCACTCAAAGGAACTGGGTTCAGCACAGCAAGCAGTCAAAAAACGCAGCTAATACTTAGCCAACTTGCTAAAAGAGAACTACTTCTACTCTAAATTTATGCACGGTGTATGGAGGAAAGCATGAGCTAAATGTATATAACACGATATAAATCTCAGGAGAAAAGAAATTCCTTTCCTTCTAACATTGCCTTTCTTGTGTAGTAAACTTGGTGACTGGCAGCACATTTTCATCCAAATATGCACACATACAAAATTACAGATACATCTCACTCCCCCAGTGACTTTATAACATGTTGCTAGGTAACAGTGCATACAAGTCAGGTTTCAAGACCTTTAGTAAGTCACCATAAAATAACTGCATAGGCCTTTTGCATGAATAATGTACATTTGTATCCTTTTTCTGATGCCAATAGATTAGACATTGACAACATGACCGTCTGCCAAACTATAAACAGTTCCCCATCAACTGCTACATGAAAACAACACATCAAAATGTTATTTGTTTTTTCAGCTTTCAGTCTTTCCCCACCTCCTGCTTTCTGCTCTCATTCTGCTACATGCAGCCATCCTGAGCGCTACCATCTATGGGTCAGTACAGTTGATGTGTAGAGCCACTTAGATCGCAGCAACGCAAATTTAAGATAGACATCAGAATGACAACACGTATGGGACAGCTGTCAGGCAACATAAAAAAAATGGATTTCATATTGAGTCCAAATTTGAAACTCAATTTAAAAAAAGTACAAGCAAATCAAAACAGACTCAACCTTCAATGTTGTTCATTTTTTCATTGAGCATAATAACAACTTGTATCAACAGATTATTTTTAAAAGAGGAGATTTCTGTGGCTTCTTCCAGCCCACACAGCAAACCATTTATGCCAGCCCATTTCATCTCCTGCTTGCCCTCAGTTCTCTTCCGTTTAACTGGTTGGCTCCATGAACCCTCAGACATGACTTCTTGCCTTTACCCATTCTACTTGACTCCCCACAGAACTGCAATCCCAGAGGTATAAAAGCCTGGGCAGACGGGGACCACAAGCCTTTTCAAAATAAATGGCTGTGGTTACACTGAGGCAATGGCATTAGGATAGAGCTAATTCCTTAGTTTAACTGACAATAAAATTTGCTAAAATGCAACTTACATTCCATTTAAAGGAAAAAGGTGACCAATTATTCTCTTTTGAAAAGAGTATGCACTATCTCCAAAGTCTAAAACTTGCCATAGGAACTGCC
This sequence comes from Falco rusticolus, assembly GCF_015220075.1. Lineage (NCBI taxonomy): Eukaryota > Metazoa > Chordata > Aves > Falconiformes > Falconidae > Falco > Falco rusticolus. The sequence continues at coordinate 112,868,110 of NC_051187.1, read as the reverse complement.
AAGTCCTTGTGAAACAGAAGTTTCTTAAGTGAAATTTTTCCTGGCTTCTTTATCTTTAAAAATTAAGGTCAATTTTGAAAACATTTAGTATACAACATTCCTTCAGCACGTCCACAATTCTGAAGCGTTCAGTCAACTCAATAGAAAAGCACATAAAATATAATAGATTCACCCTAAACACATCATCTGCTTCAGTCTCACATACAAATACCATTCTTACAGCAACAATCTCACAATGAAAGAAATCACAACACACACATGCTTTGCATTAGATATGGATTTCCATTAAAATAGTAAAACAATTCAAAAGCTGTTCATGAATCTCCAGGACTACCTTTTTTTAAGTGTTAATAATCAAGAAATGCAGTAACATTCATACTTCACATGTATCTACTAGTTGGACCTCAAATACTACTCTGAAAGGAAGGTGACCAATACTTTATTGGTCCTATTTAATAGAAGAGTTAAGGCAGAGAACTTAAGAACTGAATTGTCTAACTTGCTATGCTCTTGTGACCCTCAGTGATTTCAAACCAGAACTACAGGTATTCAGCATACCTGAAAAAAAACACCAAATGGGATTTGCCAAAGTAATTGTCAATGAACATGAAAGCCTGCAGAAAAGGTTCTCACTCCCAATTACAGCAATTAAACAGCAAAATCCCTCTCTTCTCTCACCATTTCCTCTCTTCCCTCCATCGTGCACCTCTCCTTATCAAAACAAACAAGAAATGACAAGTTAAGGAAGTTGCAACGCTTTTCTCCCTGCAATTCCATGACTTAGCAAACCCAAAGCAAAACATTTCTTAGCCCAGAAAGGAGCAGCTGCTGCTTGCTGTTCAATTACCTGACAGCTTCATAAGAAAATCTGATGCCATCTTGACAGAGATGTCTTGGTTGAATAGGGCTGATGCTGTACTGGCCACAAAGTCAGAGGAGTCTTTCAGCTTTGTGTTGTTGGGGGCTCTGTCAACAGTGCTAAGAGCAAAAGGTGCAGCTGAAATGCCATTGTCATCTTTGGGCTCTTCTTTCACTAGTAAAGGTGGAATGCCTCCACTAGGCTGCCCAGCTGCATCAGGTGTTTTAGATACAGATGCTGATCCCGTAAGGTCAGGTCCACCTCCTTCCCTCTGTGGTCCTGGGCAGGAGTCACTATTTAGCTGTGGTGACCCCTTCACATCAGTTTCTGGTATTTCCTCCTTCACTTTGGATTCTGTCCTGAGGAAATGTTGATGGCAACGCATATGGAGTTTCAGGCTGAAGTGGCGGGAGGAGGTAAAAGGGCATAGCTGGCATTGAAAGGTCTCACCCCTGTCTTGGTGCTGATGAACCTGGTTGAGGAAGTGAAAGACAAAAGCACGTATTAAGCAAAACAGTCTACCAGCATTATAGAAATTCCAACTCCACACTTCTCACACCGTTTTAAAAAAAATGTTAACTAATGAGTGAACTCTTCATTCTGACCACTTGGAAAGAGGTCAGACACTAAGGGCAGTCAGATTCTTTCACACATAAGTCAAAGAACATAAACATCAGACTCAACTACAGAAAAAAGAAGTATCAGGAAAATCAGTTTCTACATCATGGAAATAATGAAGCCTGCTTTGGATCAAACAGTCCTTACAACCAGATCCTGATGACCTGCCAGTGCATAAAAAGACTTCCAAGCTATAACTAGTAGCTTGCTTGATTAAAAAAACAAGCACACACACACACCCCATCTATTACATGATCTACTAAGCATCATCATTCTGTGCAACCTCATAAATAACAATTGTTTAGAGCAACCCAGCAAAACACCAAACTGCATTGATTCAAGTATCATTAGAGTAAAAACACAGCACCTGGCAATACCAAGGCACTATTGAAACAGCTTGTTGCAAATTAATTCTACCAGAAAATAAACAGTTCCATTACAATAAAATACAAACATGAGAGATGGTGTTGCCATTTATTCTATTTCATCAGTGAATTAATGATCATAGTTACTGTACTCTCGTATTTTGCCTGCAGGCTCTTTCTCATAGAGATGGTATGGTCCAGTATGACTACAACGCCTAGCATGTTCAGGCCCGATTCTGATTACTTTTAAAAAAAGAACTCTACCTATCCATCCATATCTAATGGTTTACAATTATTTGAACAGAAACATTCATTAATATGAACTCTATACTTATAACTATACAATTTCTTGTTTAACACAATACTTGTGAAAGAGGAGGAATAATTGAGCTTAGCATAATAGTGACAGATATATTGAAAAATATTTTGCTGTAGCTTCACAAATGATTTTTAAATCCTGACAGTAGCACACCCCAGGCTACTCCCTGTAGAAAGACTGGCAAATACATACATTTGCTCCTTACTAATTGATGAACATGTGATCAGGACAAACTGGAACCAGACTGAGCTCCACACATTCACTTTCACTTGTGACTCGAGTTGGTTGGAAACATTTCAGTGAGACAGATTTTTGTTGGAAAAAGGCAATTTGTTGAACACAAAACATTTCACCTGAAACATGGAGAGGTTTGATGAACTCTTGGCAAACGAGGTGTGACTCCCCTACCCTACTGAGTGGCATTCTACCCCCTGCTCCCTGGGCTTGGCTCAGAAGCAGTCAGCTGTGCTAGGGATCCAAGGCTCACTGCTACAGCCTGGGAGTCCAAAAGCCCTGAGAGCTCCAGCTCTAATCAAAGCTCAGCTCTACACCAGGGAGCCTGGAAAAACTAGATTTAGCTAAGGCTTTCAGCACTTTCCAGTTTCCTGCAGAGCTGAGATCTAGATCCTGAGAGTCCTGGTGCAGACACTGCAAAGCTCTAGGATAACAGTGGCATTTCCCAAACACAGCTCTGTCAAAATTCAGGTTGGGGTTTCCCATGATTGTAGATTTGGTCTGATTAGTTTTCTATATAGTAAGAGGAATTCAGTCACAAGCTCATATCAGCATTCCCAGCTCTACATACACAGGACCTGAATTCAGGTCTGCTAAAATGTGAAGATGGGAGATGTCCCTCTTTTAGTTCATTTTGCATTCAGTGAAGACTCATTTCATTAGTGCTGTATAACTTCTCATTCAGTCATTCTTCAAGGGTTCTGGAGATCAGTTACTAAACAAACAGATAGCAAGAAAGAATTTCTCTTGCTCGGCTGCTTTACAGAATGACATTCTCAGTATCATATAAATATGATATTTGCAGACAAAGCAATCCTGGAATCTTATAATTGCACCTGATGACAAAAAACATTAGAAGCTAATGCTAACCTAAGACAGTTTTAAAGCATTGTTGCTTGCAGAAGAATAGCAGCCCAATAAATTCTAAATATTAAGAGGTTACAACAAAAATGCCAACCAGATTGCCTGTCTACGTTACTGGAAACAGGATGGTCTGTGAGCACAGCAGTATGTAAGCACTCTTCTTCATGAAGAGCACTGAGATGTACTAATGGTAGCAAGCACTCTCACCATGGCAACTTTATCTCTTACACCCACCGAGATTCTGTGTGCCAGGGTTTCTCTCCAGGATCCCCTTCAATCAACACTTCCCTGCCTACATATTTAACCATCTCTTCTAGAAGCCCCTTATCACAATCATCAATACGATGCCTTCTGAAGGCTGTCACTGCTGCAGTCAGGTGGCAAAGTCTGTGTGTGAACCCTTCTCTCCCCAGAAGAGATATTGCCACCCCTGTAATATCTTTTGAGAATGGATGAGAAGGGGTGTGTGTGGTGTGATTCACCTGATTTGGATTCTTCTCCTGCCCAAAGACAATAGCAGAATCACCAATAGATTTCTCACAAAATAAAGTACACTTATAACTTGCAACCAAGAAATGATAGAATTCAAACCCAAATATTTACAGTTTTGAAAAGAAGAATTTTAGACCTACAAAAAATCCATATGAAACAACATCAAGCCTAGTACTTAGCCCCCCCAAAATCCTGGGTCCAGTTTCACCACAAGATTATTAATATTTTTTTAATTCACATAAATAAATAATAATATTTATTTTAAAATTTGAACACTATTAGAAATAGAAGCTAAGAATTAAAGTCCCTTTAAAGGGAAAACTATCCCTTGTTTTCTCACTTGACAGCAGCTAAAAGGGCCAAGAATTGCCATTCTATGATGTTTGGAGGGAAAGTCAAGGCAGCAACTATTTGCACAGAATAAGAAACAAGAAACCCTGTAGAGCTACACAGAAAGCCACAGGGTAAATCCAGATCATGCAATGTTGCAGTCCAAAAAGCTGCCTTCTCCCTCCATGAGACAGAGAATGGCTCTTACACTGTGCTAATGCTACCGAAACTGGCAGATGCCCTCTTCAGACTCTGCTAGGATGTTCCTGCAGGAACCACAGGCAGGAAGAGATAAGAGGACAGCTAACCAGTTTTCTCCAAAGTCCTAGTCTGAGCCCAGCTGCTGCCAGATTCAGGTCTCTGAATTATGCTGCAACCAAACACAGCACATAACCTGCTCATACCGAACGGTTCTTTCAAAATCTTACAAAATTACTGTTTGACTTATGTCAGAAACACTAAGGACTTCTGCCTTCTGAGTTATTTCATTTAACTGTGGATGTTCTCCTTGACTGTGCAAAGTGCTTGTAACACCTTTCTCTTAACCATACAGTCTTCCCAGTCTCATAGTATTTTGTGGTTCTACAGTTTCTTTTCAGTGTGTGCTTGATATGACGTACACAATAATTTTCAATAGAACTACATAATACTTACAAACCTTAGGCCTAGTTTGAGGACTTGCATACAAATTATCTATTGGTCAAATTTATTTATTTTTTTACTTGTTTCTTTCAGTTTCTCTTACTGCCTCCTCATTCTTACATTACAAGAAAGAAAAAAAGAGGCCATTCAATTTATGTTCTCTATCACATACATTATTTTGATCACACCTCCTTTCTATATCTGGCAGTCCCATTCTTTACAGCTTCTTTCTTCAAAGGGAGTTCTTGCCATCCCACTAATCATTTTCATTGCCAGCTTTTAAAATCCCTTCTATTTCTGATACACCTTTTTTGATGCAGTGACCAGAAGTGACTATCATAACTGGCAGCATACCATATGTTAATAAAAGCATTGTAATATTTTCAGTATTATCACTGTTTTATTCTACAGACATTCAAGTATCTAATTGTACTTTTTAATCACTGCTGCACATGCCAAGTAAAGGTTTTCATTTAACTGTCTTCAATGATACCCAGATATTTTCCCTGAGTAGTTACAGTTCATTATATCAGACAGCCAGGTGCTTTATTATTATTAGACTCCTGTTTCCAAAGTGCAGTACCTTGCATTTGTCAACAATAACTTCATTTGCCCCCTTGTTTACCTGTCAGCCAGCGTCTTTTTATTCCCTTTCAAGCTTTGCCTTTTCTAATCTCAATTCACGCACATAAGGTTGTATCATCTACAATTTTCTTACGTACAGTCATCATTTTGTGCAGATTGTATTTGCTAAAACATACACAATTCTACCCTTAGTAATGGAACACTCCTCTGTTAGCCTTTTGTCATGCTTAAAATTGCTAATTCCATCCTACCCTTTGTTTTACTGTCTCTTGGTGAATTTCTAATGTGCCATAGTACATCACATTGCTTAATTTATTTGGCAGCTTCTCAGTGAGAAGCTTTGCCAAAGGCTTTTTTAAAGACCAAATAAATTTAAACTGATTCTTAAGTCCATGATTTTCCTGACATGCTCAAAACATCTTAGTCGAAGAACACATGATTTTCTTTTACAGAAACCACACGTCCCTATCATACCACATAATTTGTATCATTGCATTTTTTTTCTGTTATGTTTTGTATTGACATACTAACATTTCTGGTATCATAATCAGTTTCTTAAATCAACATTTCATACTTAAAAGTAACATCTCTGCTTATTTACCAGGAAATTTAAGTCATGGGAAGTACACACTGGCCCATACAGATGTACCACAGTTACAAATACACGTGATCTCACCTAACAGGATACAATGGAGAGTAGGGTGAGGGCAACAGTGATACAGGTACGTCCTGCAATTTTGTAGTACTGTTAAGGTAGGTCTTTTCTTTTCCCCTCCCTTAAAGTTGGGGTAATGCTTTGCACAGACTCTTCCTTCCAGTTATGAGGCACAGGAAAGGAAGGACTGGCATTCACCTTTCTTTTGTGGGGCTTAGCAGGGGTTTTTTGCTATTATTTTTTAAACACTCAGAATAAGAGGAAAGTTGTTCGTTTTGTTTGTGTTTTTTTTCTGAGAAACTTCATCCCTAAGCAAAATCAGAACATAAGAGGGTTAGAGGGCTGAATCCATTCACTGCTAATTTGCCTCTGGCTACTCACTCTTTACTTACTTTCTATGACCTAATTATCACTTTTTTCTTTGCCTACTGTAGGTTTTATTTTTCTCACCAACTTTCAAGTAGATTAACATTTCCATGAGGGGCATCTGTTTAAGCAACTACTACAATCAACCACTACTACAACCTGGCCACTTAGGCATACCTGTGTCAAACCTGTGTAGCCACTAATTTCTGGGTTTTGGTTTGATGTGGCTTTTGTTTTGTTTTGTTGTTGTTTTTTAAATCTCTAAGTAAAATGCCTTCTTCTGCAACTGCATTTGAGCACACTTGAGAAGTCTCCATTTTGCACCTATTTTGTGCCCTTTGCTTTTTTATTCCATGCTCTTTTCTTACAAGTTCCCTCATTTTTAAAATACTGCACTTTCAAAAGTTTAGTGCTACAGTGCTAGTTTTGATATGATCCTCACCCTCAGGATACATACATTATTTATATAGTATTTTCTTTTTGAAACTATTTCCTTGCTTTGCTTGAAAGCAAAGAGGAAAAAAAGCCTCTCTGCAGGGCTGGACTGGACTAGTGTTCCAAAAAAAATATTTTTTTCTTTTTTCTTTAAGATTTAAGGTATCAATGCATAGCCCTTATTATCCTTGTCTCATATGCGAAAAGTGACAAGATTAAAAGGCAGATACTTGAAGTCACTTGTGGTACCTGTCTTTAGATGCAGGGTACAGATTTCACTTGTTGAAAAGCTGTGCAAGTTTGCATTACCTCCCCTCCGCTGAGAAGAGAGAATGGAATCACAGGTGCCTCCCAGGGCTCTTAAGGGTTAGCTTAAACCAAACTAAATAAAAACCCCTCCCATAAAATACAGTCAACCTCCTTCTCCCAATATGGTGAAGATGCTTTAAAATAACCTGTCTTGTACTTCACCAAAACGGATTAGGAATGCTTATTCTGTTGTCTGACCCTAGCTGAGGAAGAAAGAGGGAAAAGCAAATCATAAGAGGTAGCAAGCACCAGGCTACATTCTTCAAGCCCCTTCTTTATTCCCACTGTCACGTAATTAATAGCCTCTCCCTAATCAGGAGGCTGATTATAACACTCTTCATATTACAGAGGAACATTACCCTGAGATCTCGCTACATGGTTGCTCTTCGTAAGCAATAGAAGCAGGAAGATCCTATGGTTGCCCATCACATGACCTGTCTGCCATTGCATCTAACTTTTCTGCTAAGCTTAATCTTCCCTTTCCTCATTTTCTGTCATACCATCATGCTTCAGCATGTGTTCACAATGCCAAACTTTTCCACTGCTAGAAAAGCTGGCTCACCCATTTCTGCCTTATGTCTATATAGCAGCACAAGGAACATTTATAGATATTATTTTTGGCCATATGCTCCTCTTCCTCATTCCCCCTTCCAAGCGCTCAGGCTAATATCCTGTTGCTTTCTTGGAACATATCTGTATGATCTCACAGCCTAGCCGTCCACCGATTGCTGAGGAATATATGTGCATGATCCAAAGACACCAATTGGCCATATCTGACTGATGCTTGTGGTATTGCTCCGAGGTAAATTCAATCCCTACCTCCCTAGCAGGAAAAATAGGAAAGCCTGAATACATCTTACTGGATTATACCACCCCTTTCTGTTGCTTTCTGCAGAAGTAGTACGTAAGAGACTCTCCCGCTCAAGAAGAAACCAACATATTCCAACTGAATGTATGTTTAGATAAACACAGAGAAGGACTCAGGCACAACCCTTGCTGCCTGCTTGGACAGGACACCTGTCTCAGTTACCCATTCATTTTGTCCAGCTTCATTTTCAGTATTCTCAGCACCCTTGGAAACCAAGCTATGATACCAGAATAAAGTCCTGAAATGGTACCCCCAGAGTCCTGGGAATAAGGGCCAAAACTTGTGGTTATGCATGTACTATAATTTGTCTCCAAACCAGAATAATAAAACTCCATACTGTGTCTATTTTAGGATTTTTATAAGGTGCCTACCACTGTGAAATCTAAACGCAATGTAACAATTATAGATAACACTGCGTGCCTTAAAAGGCAGTCTACTCAGCCTCCCTTGTTCATGGTGTGCCTGTGTGGAAACTTTCCTTCTGCTTCCCTTCTTGCCTTTCACTTCCTTGCCTCCAGTTGTGAGTCGGTCCTGGCAAAGTGCCCTTACTGGAAGAATGCTTCATCAACATGGTGGGTAGCACATGTAGATCTGAATATGGGTCAGGGCTGGAATTAATCCAGCTCTCTAAAGATTTTATCTAGCAGGGGAGGACAAGACACCAAAAATGCTGGCAATGTTGCGTTCTGGGTCAATCAGTTTGACATGTTATAATTACCATAAAATTACACATTATTTGTATTATATAGTTATTATTCATTAACCTAAAGATACACACAATAAGGAAGATCCATATGGACACACACAAACCAGTCATGGAAATTAATTCTCTAAATGACCAGTTTCAATGGAAAATGTGTACAAGAACCTAGAGAAAAAAAAAGAGGAGGTGCTTCAGCTCACAGCTATGCTGCCTAGGAGGAAAAAAGGCAACACTATTAGATTTTGAGGACTGCAGCTGGACAAAACACCCCAACAGGTTTTGTCTGTGATCCTTACCAATAGAACTTAAAACATGAAAACCAAAGAGCACCAGCAGCATAAAAGGAAAAAAGCTTGGCTTGTGATAATATCCTAGAATAAAAATTGGTTTATAATGAATGACAGACACCAGCCTAGTACCCTAATTTTGAGTAGCATTTTTAGCTTTAAAAGACATGTCTTCACCTGTAGCCACAGCTGACTCACAGGGAGTAAGAGAGGGGTGGAGAGCTAGAGCAGCTCTACCTACGTGGGTTGCCCACCAGGAAGCAGATATGGCCAGGTAGCTCCCAAAGGATCCTAGGACAATGAAGAGAACTGAAACATCCAACTGGCATAACCAGAATGCTGCATCCTAAGTAAGTCCCAGCTGTGCAGTATCATTTCTGATGTATATTCATTCCAATTCGAACACTGTTGGCTTGTGTATGTGTCAGTTATTATAATCTCATACTTACTTACACACAGATTTAAAAGCAGCACTTTTCTATAATTAGAAATCTGATGGTTTTTATTTTTAATCTTGTTATCAATTTATACTTTCACGAAAGGGAATTCTGATTATGTCTGATACTGTTGGACACATGACTAACACACCCCCTTATTCACCTGCTTCAATTTTATGTGATAGAAAGTATTCTTACATATGGCTTACTCAATTGAGAAAAATATATGAAACCCATTGAAATTAAGGTAAAACGTTATCTTTCAGATTCTCATGCTTGTGATTCTTTACATCTGTCCATAAGACTATAACAAGGGCAAAAGACCAAATACTGGCCATCTAATTTTGTAAGACAATTGCCTTCATCTTAAATAGGCAGCAGCTTTACCAGCAAACGCTACCAACCAAGTCCATCATGACCTGCATGACTGGGCTGCATTGACTGGGGAGACATCAAATCTTATCTCCATAGGCTAAAGGAGGCTGCAATCTCTTACACTGTGTCAAGCAGCTCTGGGCCTGACTCTGATCTCAGTGATGTCTAAATGAGCATTACTTGATAATAATTAGTATATTACCAAATAATTAACACTACATATTACGTTTGTACAAGGAGTCTGTTTTTGAGATTACATGGGCTCAGTTAAGGAAGGGGTTTATGTTAAGTGAGGAGCAAAAAAGAGCACAATGGCTTCAGATAACCGTCAGCCTGATAGCACACAGAGACAGTGAAAAAGTCCCTAATTTTCTCCAATATCCTACCTGTGGCCACCTATGGAAATCACCATGCCAAAAAGGAAGAGATAGGCCCTCAACCTGCAAATAATTCTTCCAAAAAAAAAGCAAAAAAAGCAGACAGCAAGAATTTCTGCAGGGAATAATAGGGATGTCCTTTACAAAGCAGGGGATGACAACAGGTCTTCGCCAAGGAATAGCAAGTTTTTAGGTGATGCATGCTTCTGTGCAGGCTGTCAACAACTGAAAACTAAAAACCATTCTTAGCATGCTGTGTTCCAATTCTTTGTACTCATCTTCTGCTTGGAAATGGCAATCTGTGCCCCGCAGTCAACATGGAACACCAAATCTTAAAAGCGGGAGCCATATACACCAAACCTACTTGTACCTGATAAGGATTAGCATGATACACCAAGGATGCCTGGGAATAGCGCATTGATCCACAGTAGGAGCATTAAGGGATGAGCCTTCAGACTTTAAGGGGATGATTTCAGACCTAGCAAAGACCTGAAATACAGCAAGATCTGCTGTTGTGATCAGTGGAATCATCTGAATCATTTACAGTGAAGCAAATAGCTACTTGGGTATAAGAAGCAATGTTAGACTCTTGTCTAGCGATCTCCAATTCTGCAATAGCACACATAAAAGCTGAACAGGCATTCTGTCCCCCTCCACACCAGTCTGGTACTCTTACACACATCTGTCTAAAATAGACAAAATACTAACTATAATCAAATATTTCACTGTTATTATAAAACTCAACTGCATTAACAAGGGAAACTTTTTGCACTTCAGCTTCTTCATCCATGGGCTAATGGGACAGGTACCATTTTTACTTCAAGTATGTTCTACAGCTTGCAAAACCAGGCACTTTGTATGATGTAACCATGTAGCACTTTAGCTAAGCAAAGAGTTTCTTTACATTCATATATTTTTCTGTATCAACACAGATGTTGCTTCCTTCAAAAGGTCATCTTCAATTTGAGCCTAAAACTTAGGGTGAGTTAAAAGCACACTTTAAACTTAATGGAAACACTTGAAAATGAAACATTACAGTATAATGTGTCATTCATTTTGGTTTGGATGCTTCACCGCTGAGGTGCTGCAGTTAAAAACTAAAGCAAGAAGAGTTAAAACTGCAGGCCTATCTGCAGAAATTAATGGAGACATCCCCTGCTAGTGCTGGCCACGTTGGTATGCCCACTTAGTGTGATGCAGTGACACTAGCTGGCACCCTGAAAAGCAGCACTGCTGTGTTTGCATGATGTCACATCTCAGCTAACATCCCTGCTTTGGTGGTTCCAGGTCTAGAACTAGACCAGTCACAGACAGCTTGTGCTGCATTAAGTTGACACAACCCAAGGTAGTTTCCACATTGTATAAAATGGAAAAGGAAGCAAAGGGAAAAAAGCTTCTTCTTTCTCTTTTTACGGTCTCTTTATTTAAATAGAGGCATCACTGGTAGTACAACTAAGGAAATTTTGTTCTTGCAAGTAAATAGGTTTGTTATACTATCATTTTCTGATTGATGATTAAAGTGTTTTGGTTGTCAGTAGACACTTCCCTTACCTTCATGTGTGATTTGAGATTGTCCTTGCGTGCACAGCGAAATGGACAGAGTGGACACTGATGACTTTTTAAACCTGTATGAATCACCATGTGCCGTTTCCAGTAACTCTTCCTCTTGATAACCAAACCACAGATCGGACACTGGAAAGGTTTTCCTCCTTCTTCTTCTGAAGCTTTGCAGAAGAGGGAAGAAAAAGAGAGGATCCTTTATAGCTAGTTGTTGAATACTTTCCCCTTGTAAACACACTCAAGATACCATTTTTCAGTGCTAGAATTTAATCTGCAAAGAGACACATCAGTTAAACAACATGTACCAGAAATTTCAGTTCCTCCCCTCTGCATATCCCTTTTCCCCTTAATCTAGTTATTCTCCCTTTGAGAAAGGTCACCATAATTTATAAAGGTTAATGTCCCAAACATCCTTTGGCTAATCAGTAGGGGATGGTACTCTATCTCACCTGGTTCTAATGTTCCTCATAATTTAACTGAACTGAGATGGATGTCTCTCATAATCATCACTTCACAGCTTCATTTCCTATCAAAGGCCAGTTGTAGCAGGGTATGGAAAATAAGCTAAACTGTTGAAAAAATGATACATTTCCTGTATCTGTTGGTCCTGTATTCTGATAGTTAGCAAGCAGAGAAGCAGGATATAAAGCATAGAACAATCCACAGCTTAACTGAAAAGCATGCTAGTATTGTGTATCAGATATATTTAACTCCAGAAGTGAATGACTTCAGAACCCCTGCTGCTGAAACTGTTTAGTTATGGCTTAAGCAGATGCTGCTGCAACTTCAGCCATCAGGGGTCTTTGGGTCATGGATTTCCTTCTGCTCCTCTAGCTGCCAGGGCTTTAAATCTACTGCCTTCCTAAATGTTTGCATTCTGCTTTACTGCCCAATTCACCTAAGAAAAGAAAAGGATTTGATGCATTTATCAAGCAAATATGGTTAGTCTGCTGAGCGTGGAATCATCATAAGGGTGAAGAAAAGAGAAATTCCTTGCTGCTGACTTTAAACAACTAACCATCCATCCATCCATCCATCCATCCTCTCACCAGGATTTCTTCTGCTTATTATAAAGACAGGCCTAGTGTTACTGTGAAACTGGAAGCCTTCCTCCTCACTGTAAAAGACAGACTATTTTCAAATATCCAGACCTCAGCAATGTGCATCCTGCTACTTAGAAATTCTCAGAATATTTAATCTCATTATTATCAGGTATTTCCTACTGATAAGGATATAGCAAACATCAAATTCCCTTGATGAGGAACTAAATGATAAAAACCTCCAGAAATATTTGTCATATCCTAAAATATATTTCTTGTTATTAGATAGGAAACAAAACCACCGTAATTCAACTGATTATGTAGTCATTTTGTAAGTACAAAAAAGGACACATTGTCAAAGCATGCACTTCTGCAAGTTCAGAAATTCTCCTTGTGAAATATTCTATCACACTTAATGTATTATATGTATTATCGAATTGTTCCCCTCTGTACCTCTAAGACGCTCTATTTGCTTGTGTTCCAGTTTTTAAATATCTTTACTTACTTCTTCACAAAAGGCAGGAGAAAGATAAACCACAGAAAAAAAATACTGGTAGTATTTTTACATATCATTTCTTTTCCTTCTATCACAGCTTTTCTCCAGTCTCTGGTTATCATCACAAAGGATCCAGAAAAGTAACATGTAACCAAGCTATTACCCGTTTTCTGCCCCATTAAAAATAAATCTGCAAACAAGATGGATCAACAGTAATTTAGCACATTAAAAAATATGCAAAGAACTAGACTGAATGCATGTGACTTCACCAGTAACAATGACAATGAATGGTACACAGGAATTTGTCAGCGCTCTCCAAAGCTGAAACATGTTAGCTCTTTACTATACTACATAAACCTCAGCCCACAAAATCATGGGCTTCAGCTTTCCTTCATTTATATTGATGTCTATTTTATGTCACATGATGTCAATTAGTTGGAAAGAGCGACTTCAGCAAGGAATCAGCCAGTGTTTCCCAAAGAAGCTCCAGGAACAAAACTGCAAGCATCACAGGCAAAAAAGTTACACCAAACAAGCATTTAGTCAGTAAAAGAAGGGTCTGCCACCACACGCTTTCAAAAACGACATCAGAAGCTTAACAGAGATTCCAGGCTTCCTTCTAAATTTCATTCCAAACACATGAGCTCTGTATAAAACTGGCATTATTAACAGATTGCTAGAAAAGTTAATCTTCTCTGTATCACTTTACTATAACCTATGCAAGTAATGATTAGGTCCACCAAACCTGACATGCAGTTTCAGAGGTGACTGTTCAGATAAGCCATGGCTCCAGCTTCTTGCCTGAAATAATTCTGAGCAAATAGTTCAGCATGGTGGACAAAAGAGCTGAGGCATACTCTTGTTATTAACTTATTCCTCTTTAAATAGACTCCATCTTTGCTGTTCCTTACTTGTCGACATCTAATTAATCTCACAGAGTATTGATCTCATAACCAAAGCTAGATGTTGTTGGTGGGTGAATCAGATTCCTAACAATAAAGTAAACTCACCAGTGTCTTTAAAAGTTCAAAGTATGAGAGGGGAAATAAAACACCCCACTTCTCAAGCTGCGCCTACTGGGAAAATGTGTCTCTCTCCAGGAACAAGACAGAAAAAAACCCATGACTCAAGGAGCAATCACACAGACATAAAAAGACAAAACATTATCAAATGAAATACTGCTTTTTGCTTTTAGTGCCATAAGGTTGTATGTGCAAAAGGAATCAGGAATGTGTGACATTTATTTTCATGGCAAATATACACACTCAGCTGCCCTACTCAACTTTTACAAAAGTGAAGTCTTCAATCAAAGGTCACTAAACAGTGACCTGTTTTTGTAAGCTGCTTTTCTCCATGGCTGAAGGAACCAAGGAGTCTGGCTTTCCATAATCAACATCCAGATATGCTAACCAACAGCTTGCTTTTTATTTTCAGTCAGTTAATAATAAATAAATAATAATAAAGCTTAATAGTATATCAGAAAATGGACTTAAAGTAACTTTTGTTATGAACATTACACTATAAAGTTTATTTGGATGCCAACTGGCATTGGCCCAGCGCGTATAAACTGAAAGGAAACACCCTTCCTCTTGGGATACTAGTCTCATATATTATAAAAAATGAATACTTGTTCCTTGGTTACCAAGGACCTGAGGCAGTCGGCCCCCATTGTTATCTTTTAGCAGCACACTATGCTTGAGCCTTCAGCAAAGAGAATAGTTGCTAGAAATTTGCTGCATGAGAGCTAGTTTATAAAGTGCCAGTATTACCAGCACACTCTCACGCTGGTACAGAGCACTCCCCTAGTACAAGCTACACAGAAAAATCCCCAGTTTGTTGGTAAAACACAGAACCTGGACTTTACTACAACCTTTCCCCAGTAAAAACTTATGATGTGAACAGCTTTTCCTCTAGCAGAAAATAAACTAATAACTTCAAATAAATTTTAATCTTACTCCTTTTCTATACATTGCTGCTTTTCTTATGTGAAAGCCAGTCTTCACGGGGAAAGTTAGATTAAATTAATGCCCACAGTCACACTGGCATAACCAGTGTGGGTACTCCTTTCCCAAACAAAAGGACCTTTTTTTTGGTTTAGCTTATGCTTCTCCAAAAAGGACTTTATCTGAACTAATGAAAACCTTAGGCCAGACACATGCCAAGAATTGTTTGCCACTTTAATTGCCTTTGCAAAACACACCAGCAAAGCATTTGTAGAACACATGTAACTCAGAGCAAAAAAACTGCTACTGGCTGCATCTCATCACATCCCTCTCCCTCCTCCTCCAAGGGAGGAATGAGTATTGCTGTCCATCTAATAGCTTCTACCCTATGAGCTTTTACCAAAAGCTGCACAGGGACAGATCAGACCTCATAATATCCCTAAACAAAAAGGTTAGGTCAGAAAGACAGCAGTGCAATTATACAACATGTCAGGCTTCATATCTGTACACTGGCTTGCTACACCTGTACAGTCAAGCTACTATTCCTGATAAAATACTCAAAAACTAATGTAAAAACTCAGCTCTAATATACTGAAAGACTTTGTGTGTATTGTGAGGATAGCTGACATGTCCTTCCCCTCTGCATCAGAATGCCACTCAAGGGAGAACACTGACAACACCTGAAGCTGTACGTTCTACCAGAAATAAGAATCCATGATGAGAACTTTGTATAGAAATAGATGAAAGAAACCTTATTTTTCCTTATTTTGAAGATGGATCATTTAAATTTCCCTGCATGGCTTGCCTGCTTTTGAAAGCTTTTGTTACCAAGACTATTTCTTCTTATTCCCTATAAGCCTGATTCCCTGACTGCCAACAGCTGGAACTGGTGGAGGGAAGTCAGAAGTGTAAAATGGCTCTTGTTGAGGAAATTAGAGAAATTCAGTTCACTTTTTTTTTTTTAATGACAAAGGATTGTAAAATACCAAACTGCTGCAAAAAAATTTAATGAAAAGTGACAACATAATAACATACTCTAGTAAATTAGGACAGGGTAGTAAGCGATTATACAAAAGTCTATTTGTGACAGAGACAGCAGGAAGGAGAATTCTCCCTTGTCCAATATTTCAAAAGCACTAGTTTTGTACAGGCTCACTGATACTGTGAGCTTCCTAACAGAGATTGTTTGATCTTCTCCATTAAATATTTTTTGTGGACTTATTCTGAACTTGGTAAGAGGGGGAAATATCATTGTATGGAACAAAAAAAAAAAAAAGCACTGAACTGTACACACCCATATCTTTCAAATATGGAAACAGTTGTGATGGTTTGGTCTTCAAGTGGTATTTTAAGAAGCTTTTCTATTATTTACCTAAAGTACCTATTTCTTATTCACATAACACATGGAATCAAACCAAATCCGGATCCATTGAAGAGATGTTATATAAGCCTGTAGCAAAACAAATACATTCTACTTAGTGACTTAAACTTTACCCATACCTGTACTAGTGGGTTTGGATGCTCTTCCCTTAGGGACTGGAAGTAACAATAATTCCAAAGACTGTGGTGGAGTTGCTTTCTCTTGCTTCATCTCTGAAAGCTGCAGGGGATCCTCAGCAACCAGCGATTTCTTTTTCTCAGCCAACAGGGTGCCTGCAGCCCTTGCAGCAACTTCCTTGAGAAGGGCAGCTGAAGAGGTCATGGAAGCCAGAGAAAGGAAAGAACTAGCCGGAGGTGGGTGCTCCTGCCCAGGAGTCATGCTTCTTTCACTCACTTTCTTAGATAAAGCTGCTAACGTGGAGCTGGCTGACTGAGAACTAAAAGGTGAGGAAAAGGATTCAAACCTTATAGTGTCTTCAGTCCTTGAGAGAGATTTGTCCTGCAGAACGGCATTGGCTGCAGCTTTCAGTTTCAGGATAGCTGAATCAGGGGACAAACCACAGGTAGCGGTTGAGTTTGGCAACCACTTACCTTGATTCCATATAAAGTGACTACCTGCATTGTATTGGTCACTTTGTTCCTGTTTCTCAGCAAGCTTTCTGGCAAGAACACTTAGCTGCTGGGCATGATGAGCAGGTGGAGAGAAGGAGAGGTTTGAGCCAAGATTTACAGGGGACTCGACTCTGCCATTGACTGTAACAGCAGCATCCAGCTTGAGGGAGCCAGCCTCCAGCAGCCGCCTCAGGTTACTACTCAGTGGCTTATTTGGACCAGGAGGTTCTTCTTCACACAGAGATGACACATCAGGAGAAAGGTGCTCTTTGCTCTGTAATGTGTCTCTTTGCGCCTCACTTTCAATGGATCCCAGCTCTGCTGTGTTGCTGCTAGGAGTCGCACTTCCCAAAGAAGTATCTGGGGAAGTGGACTGCTCTTGGATTCTGTCCTCAAGAGACAACTTAAAGTTCTCCTGGACTTCTCCATATGATGCTTCTGAAGGAGTTTCTGAAGAATTTCCAAACCAGCGTTCTTCTTCACTAAGTTCACCTTCCACTTCTTCCTGTCTGGTACCATCTGTGTGGAACCAAGAACAACAGTATTATTCCCAAATTTGTGTAAATCTGTGAGACCCTCCTGAACAGTCACCTAACATCTCTCTAAAGTGCACAGACTTGGCATCAGCCTGGATTGAACGACCAGGAAAGAGTTTTTGGAGCATAAGTCAGTCTTTCTTTGAAGACAAAATCATGACAGGCCTGTCATCTTTCAGCATAACTAAAACAGCTAAAACTGCAACAATAGAAATATACATAACACATGTTCATATATTGAAAATATTTCATTATTGGTATAGTCTGTACACCTGCAAAATATTACAAACTCTGTAGTGTAGAGCAGAGATTTAACAGGCCCAAAAATTACTGGATACTTGTGTCTTTGTACAGCTAGCACAGGCATGCTTCAAAATTCAGTCAGGTGGGTAGCTACTCAAAGTAGTTTCTTCCAGTCACTTCAAATCTCAGCCCAGTCCTGCAGTAACCCCTATCTAAAATAAAATAAAATTTGCACCAATAATACACAATTCATTCCTGAACAGCTGAAACGACTAATACATTAATGCAGGCTAAAGCTCTCATCTCTCCAGCTATTTGGGAAAGGAATATACACACAGCACTAAACTTTGGGGTTTTTTTCTTCTTATATAGACACTACTAGCTTGTCATTTGCTTGTCACTCTTCGTTAAAGTTTTAAAGACCATCCTAAATTGAACTTAGTTCAGCAGGAAAAAAAAAAAAAGTGTTGTTCTCAATGCAGTTAGTTATGTTTTCTCCTCTCCAGTAACTGCAACACGTCTTAGTCTCTCCCGAGACCTAACTTACAGTGTTTAAAGCACTGTGACCCTGCATTGCTCTTCTTCCTGATAGGTATTCAGAGTCATACAGACATGACCAAGACTTTTTTTGCAGATCTTGCTGACCAACCAGAACGTAGTTAACAGCAGCAGCAATGCTCAAATTAAGGTCATGTTATCTTCACTTGACAGATACCTCTCACATTTCTTGCTTTTAGACTCCATGTCCCAAGCTACAAAAGAATCTTTGTAATCATACTACAGCAAAACAAAAGGATTTAATATAACCCTCCACTGACATTCTGGAAATAAGGCTGCATGATATGTATTGTATCTATAATAATGTATTATTCCCAGGTTCCCTATTTAATTCCAGCAAATTACAAAACCTGGAGAGAAGTTGATGAATAAAAACTTAGATTTATATTATTGCTTTGATCCAATGAATTTAAGGAGGAAAAACACAGCCAAATGTATCATGAGTGTAGAGATACCAACATACACTGAAAGCAAAGATTTATTTCTTTAATGTTGTACAGAATATGAGGAATAGTCTGTCACAGTAAGTTCCTTTTACTCAAAACCCTTCAGAAAAGAATTCACCAATGTTTTAAGAGCCCACAGTAAAACCACTCAGCTACCTTAGATTAGTAATTCAAGCAGAAGAGGGCTAGCATCTTTCATCTTTCCTATTCAAAACAAACAAAAGCCAAGCAAAACCCAAAGCACTTACCTAGAATTATTTTTACGTTATCAAAGTTAACATCATAGACACAGTTATTAACAATAACATGTGCATAAAGGCCAATACCATGCACATTCAAATAAAGAAGATAGGTGCTTATCAGTTGAACCAGCACTTACGCAGGTTAAAGGAGAACTGAATGTATTCCCTTTTCACCCTTGAACATTAAAAAGTAACTTGAGGCATATCTGTACAGTTGGGTGCACTCAGATGAGAGATCCGTCCACTCATCCCAGATGCAAGCAAGTTCTAGATTGGAAGCCAACAAAGCGTCTTGCTGGCATTTTGCCCAAACCAATACACCAAGAGCAGTGAACACCCTCTGGGACACAGCCTAGAGTTGACACCACAATACAGCTCCTGAGCCACAGCTAGCCTGCATCCTACCACTTACATCCATATGTCTGTTGACATCTCTTTGTGTTAAACAACCCCTCCTCCCACACCCCACCCCCCAAATCCTACTCTCTCTCTGAGTGTCTGCTCCCCATCCATAAATAGGGAGCGAGAATTGCATTGCCCTTCAGTCAGCATGTCATCC
Organism: Falco rusticolus; assembly: GCF_015220075.1. NCBI lineage: Eukaryota > Metazoa > Chordata > Aves > Falconiformes > Falconidae > Falco > Falco rusticolus. The sequence continues at coordinate 112,848,375 of NC_051187.1, read as the reverse complement.
AAAAATTACAGTTTGAGAGATATTTAAGTGTAAATGGTTACAAAAGGAAGTGGGTTTCTGTTTTAGAGAAATCTCCAGCTTACTAAACCCCCAAACTTCTCTGTTCCTTGCCATGTACCTCAATTTCTTAATGTTGATATGTTTCCTAGTTGTAACTGGCCTTTAAAACACCAGTTAAACAACACTGTTTTACAAATCTCTCAATCTTGTTCATCCTACTTGCACTGGAAATGGAGTCTTCATTCTCACCTGAACCAGTTTTTGCTCTAACCATAAAAGTTATGTCCCACATATATTTCCACTATGTATCCCTCCTCTCTAAAGCTGACATCTCAGGGAACACTCACAGTAGCTGAGGAACAGGACGCTAGTATTCGAAGTTGATGGTAAGGATGCAGGGAAAGGAACTACATCTGCTGTGGCAGAACTGCAATACAGCTTTCTTTGAAAGTAACACAGCTCAACTATATTATGCACAGAACCAAAAAAAATAAGGTAGCAATAGAAGAAGAAATAGGGACAGGACACAAATTGCCTTTCTTTTTCCAGACATGCACACTCTCCATTGGTCTTGCCTATATGAAGAGCAGTCACGACATTTTATTGACAGGGAGCCGCAGAAGTGCAGTATTCTTCATTTAAAGGCTTGCAACCAAGTCCAGAAGTTCCCGTCTCTTTGGGTAATGCAGTGAGAGCTCCCCCTCCTGTTATTAGTCTACCTGTAACCACTCAGATGCTCAAATCTCCAAGCAGTCTCCATGACAAAGGGCAAATTTCCTTTGCAGCATCTCTATCCCAAAAGCCAGCTGGATTTTTTTCCCCCACCAGTGCAGTTTCTTTCTGTAACCAGAAACCAGACCTTTAACTGCTGACACAGTTCTAATTTTCCTCTTCTCAGTAATTCCCTCAGTTGCTGCAGTATCAAGCCCACTGTATTTGCAGGCTGTAAGGTTAATGCCAAAAAAAGCAGCATCAGTGTCTTATCATGTGCTCAGTCAAGCATCCTTTTAAACAGTGGTGAATTGGTTTAGAAGCATAATGGTGAAGCCTGGCAATTTCATTTCTAAGCTAAGCTGCCATCCAAAGCCTTCAAGGCAGGACTTTAATTCCCATTGATTTGTGAGCCTGTGAGTTTGAACAAGCTTGAGAACTCCAGAAGAAATCAGCCCAATCCACCAACTTCCTTATGATTTTGAATTAAATAAAACCTTCCCTCACAACTCTTATGGTTCATGGGACACCCAGATCAGGTTTGTCAGAAACAGGAGTCAACCTCCATGTCTGTCAAGAAGCTTCAGCTGTATTTCACATCTGTGGCAGAAGATCCGCATGACATGTTTTTCCTTTCTCTTGCAATACAGCTAAGAAGCTCCAGTGAGAAGCCCTTGAAAGCTAGGAACAGAAACGTAATGCCACATTTAAATTTCTTCTCTCCACCATAAACATACCATAGTTTGTTATTGCAGAATTATTTATGAACACTAAGCTACCGGCATTTCATTTCTATTACGGTCCAAAATGCTAAACATGGGTAAGAAACAACGTGGAAGTTGCAAAGCAGGAAAAGGTAACTTCAGAGTTCGAGGCAAATTATCACTGACTTCATCTGGAACAAGACCTGGCTGGAAATTTCACCAGCTTTTACTGAGTACCCACTCATCACATTGCCTCTTCTCAACATGATTCAAGGGTCAAGACCTGTCAGCACTTCCCTGATTTCCTTGGCAGTTCTAGAAGGAGAACAGCTTCCCAAACCATTTGCCACTGGCAGATGCTGGTGGAAGTTACAGGTGCCCTGCATGATCTGGGACTGCCCCACCACACACATCCAGGAGCCTCACACAAGCACTACATGCTCTTGTCAGCAATGACAAAAGGCACCAAGGTACTGTTGGGTGATTGCTGCCACTGATGTAGTCCAGTAGCAGACAATCTCTGGCAAAGTCCCAAATGTGTGCAGAAGCACTGTTCAAAGAAGCGCCAGTTTCCCTTGCTCACCCACTCATCTGCTTGTTTTCAAATATGGAAAAGTTCTCTTTCCTCTTCAAGAGATCAGTTTGGCAGACAAAGTTTATTGATCCCAAAGTATGTTATTTCACTTTGCGAGCATCTGCCCTTTTACTAGGAGTGGTGATTAGAATTTGACCCTGATATCAATAGAAATGTAAATATTAACTTGCCCAAACTACTTATATCTGAAAACTGAAAAGGACTAACATGTTTGTTGATTCATATACTGAGCCACCCAATTCAGATGCTGGAAACTTTAACTGTATGCAAAATAATGTACACATGCTATTCCTCAAAGCGGCAAGTGTGAAATGATCCACAGTTCCACTTCATAGGACTTGGAGTGGAGAAACAGGAATGTAGCAGGCTAGATCTAGAAACAGCCTGTGCAGCACATGTAAAAGGGAAGTCTCCAAATTGTGGCACTGAGTGACAGACATAGACAATGAGAACATGGTTGAAAGAACACCATTTGGATCACCAGAGACTGTCTGAGAAGAGGCTACAACTAATGAACCCACCCTAAAGAGACCGAATTTTCATACTAAGAGGGATAAAATTTCACTTTAATCATTCACTGTAATAATTAAAGAACTTCAATACAAAATAAACATTGCAAATCCATATGCTACATTGATATGAAACATAAGGAAGTTGTAATTATGGGATTACAGAATGAAAATTGAAACAAATATAAAGCAGGTAGAAGTCAAATAATATCAAAGAAATGCATACAGAAAAATTGCTGATGAGATGAATTAAGTAAGATTACCCTAACCTCAGCAGTTACATTTCAAGAAAAATCTGGGAATCTACAGTACCAGGATTTAAAGGGATAGGAGAGCAAACCTCATTTTTATTATCTTGATATCAAATGATTTCATCTATATAAGGATTTCAGATATGATCATTCAAGTTTGTGTCAATCTAAATAAAGTTACAGTTGCATTTGTTGACTATTTGGCACCCAGGTCATCTTCCTAATTTGTTGTCCCAACAGCTTATCTTATTCCATCTCTAATGCCCACCATAAACAATTCTCTCCGTATTATCTTATACTAAACACTATACCTAGGGCTACTGAAAGAGCTAGGATTAAGTAATATGTTTACGCTATGGAACTGAGGAGCTCTGCAAAGATACCTAAAGAATTTAAAAAGATGCATTAAACTTAAATGAAGCAGTAAGCCACCCATAAGTTCCGAGGAAACACAGACTGACTCAGAGCAGCCATCAGTTTAAGGCCAAGTAAATAGGCAGATGCATCAAAACTAAGGCAGAGACAACACCTGAGCAACCTAGAACTTAGCCTTGTGTGACTTTTAGCAAGACTTGTAAGACAAGGCAAGTGAATGAGAAGAAGCAGCAGCTGACAACTGAGAAGGCATGGACAACTACAAAGGCATTAACCAAGAAGGCATGGACAATTATAAAGGCATTCAACTAGTCATGGACAAGGAAGAGGTGTGCTCATATTTGGCCTCCAGGGTGGCTTCTCATGTCTTACTCCCTCCTGCCTGCTTTCTCAGAACCCTCAAACGACGTTAGGGATCAGGCCACAGCCAAAATTTGCTTTTGTGGCAGTTCATTTCAGAATACTCTCTCTTTACAGGTGCTGTAATCCAGGTTCCATCATGGCTATTACCATCAGCATCATATCCAGGTAAGAGGAGCTTCCCATCACCGCCAATGGCTGTGCATCCAGGAAAAGAACACAGGCCCACAATGTCTCCGTCTTAGCTCAGCAACAGTGAGTCAACTTACACCCTTTAGAAATGCAATATGGAAGGATGCTCACTTCCTTCAGCTGAGCCCCATAAGTACCACTGGCACAGAAGCCTTGAAACTTTCCAGACACTGGTTGCTAGCCACTCTGGGCAGAACAGTTTTAGTGGAACAAGGAAAGCAGAAGCCATACCGGAGAAGCTCCATGATGAAATTAGAGGAAAGGAACTTGAAGTCCTAACTGCAAATGGCACATTCAGTGAGAATTACCAGCCACAAGAGTGTCACATCAGAATTTAGTGCTGACCATAATACAGAGGAGAAAATAATGAAGGAGCTAAGGACTGAATACAGTAGATACCTTTAGGTAAACTATGTACACTGTGTAAGTGCATCATTTCAGCAATGGTAAAAAATAATTACAAAAGATCACTTGCTAATATCACATCACTTTCTAATTCACACTGTCTCTGGGTGTCAGCTTCACATAAGCCCTTGCTGATTTCATGAGGCACTACAGAAAGCAACATGCACAGGCCTAAAAATGGCAGTCATATCTGGAAAGTCTATTCTGTGGTATCCTATATAAACTGCTCAGTCTAGCTGCCTACAAACTATCTGTTTTGTATTCAGGCTGGGTTTTAAGCATTTCAAATAAAAAAGAGTGAATGTTTGGGCTGAGCCCTTTCTTTGGGCTGAACAACTTCCACGGGTTCCCACACCCACAGCGCCACACGGATGTGTGTGCTGTAGGACTACCTCTGAGAAGCTGGGCACACTGACCGCTGACACCCCACAGGGTCCACCACTAAAAAGCACCTACAGCCACATCCAATTAGACTATATACCCATAGCAGCAACTATGTTGATTTTCCAATAGGGATGCTTGTAAAAAAATAATTTTAATAAAGACACGAATGCCTGCCTTAACTCCTTTTATTATACCAATAGCAGCAAATAAAACTTAAAAGTCACAGTTACATAAACAGTCATGTGCTAGAGAACTCTCAATCCCCCATTTTCCCTTCATGATTTCTGTGACCTATAATAGGTAAGCAGCACAGGAAGTCACTGTCCTCTTTGAATAGAATTTCTGGCTCGCTCACTTATCAACGGGATGATTATTCAACTCTTGACCTCTTCACAAAATGGTTTAGCAGTGTTGCTGGTGCTTGAACCAAATTTCTGTACTGCAGGCTGACCTAGAGAGAGCAGCACAGCTGCAAAAAGGAACTGCCAAAAAGCCATAGCTCTTCTGTTCTGTCCTTCTCCCCTGTGTTTAAGATGTGTGAAAGTACTCACACAATTAGACAGGAAAAGAAGCCCTAGGTAGGACTCGGTATTTCATCTCCACATCTTCTAAAATAATGATTTTCCTAACTGGAGGGAAGGAGGAGAGGGGAAAGGAAAGACACAGCTTTTAAAGACAAGCCATATATCCTCTACTTTTATCCCTAACTTAAAGTGACTTTGAAAAAAATCCACTTACAAGAAACCCCCAGAATATTCACCCAGCAATCTCTCTAATACTGTTTTTTTAAAAAAGGGCTCCAAGTCTAACAAGATTAGAGAAAGTTAATTACCTTGCAATAACTAGAACTCTTCAAGATGCTTTGCCCATATACACAGGCAACTGTGAATGTGCAGAAGTACCATGCATTCAGGTGAGCCAACTGCTAGACAACCATAGAAGGTCAAAATGCATGTACAGCACCTCCGTTTCCTCTCAAAGGCAGAATCCAGGTGTGATGGACTCTTCTGAGGAAGAAGGGAAGCAGGATAGATTACTGAAAAAGCTTGTCACAGACACCACAGATCTGCCTTTATTTCCTTTCCCTCAAAGGACAAGAATTTTTTGGTAGATAAGAAACAGAGACAGTGGCCTTTTTCTTTCAGCCACAAGCCCCAGAATAAATGTGTCAAGTAGGTTTCATTACCTGCCAAAAAGACCCTTCCTTTACTAGCTAAGAGGACTGAAATACATGGTTTCTCCTGAGATGAGCAGTCACTACTTGATGAAGGTTATCAGGGCCATTGAAAGATCACAAGATAGGACCTTATAGCAACAAGTCTGATCTTCCCCAAAACAAGTTCTTCAAAAGATAAATTCTAGTACGATGGATGTTGGACATCTTGCCTCCAAGAAGGATTAACTGTTCTTCTGTTCTAGGCAAGAGGTTATAGTTAGTAGCTGTGGAATCAGTGTTTGAGGAGTGTTGCTTCCACTATGACTCAGAGATCTTGAGCACCAAACAAACAGGTGTTGCCTTAAAGCGCAGTCAGAAGACACTGTTAAGCTCAAAGCTCAAGACTGACGGAAGTGGTGGTCCTGTGCCCTCCCTTACATTTGCTCTGTTGTTTGACTGCTTGGTGAGCCAATTTCAACTTGCTCATCTGGCATAAAACTACTCACTCTGCCAAGAAATCAGAACAAAACTGATGCGAAAGAGGCAGGAATGGGGAAGCACAAGGAGGAGTCAACAATCTAAGCCACCTATCTCCTGAGGTCTTCTAGGGTGCAAAATATATCATGTCTTGTCAATGAAAAAGACCAGAGGATTCTCCCCTCCCATCCCAAATCTCAACAATGTACTACACCTCTCACAGAAGAGCTGGTCTGTGCAGTCAGGATGGCCACACAGTCAGTATCATGCAGGCTGCTTTAGAAGCCTTATCTGGGACATCTGCAGCTGGGTTGGACACCATCAACTCTTTTGATGCTAATTAAAAAAAAAAAAAAAAAAAATCTCCTCTAGAATTGATTGTCAGTGTCTTCATGGGAGAGGAAAAGCCCTAAAGACCCAGAAATAATACCTTACCAGTGAGGCCCAGTAATCAACAACTGTGAAAAGTAGATGGGCAGAGCAGTATGTCTTATAGTGTAATACAGATAATATTGTAATATGTACTATTACATTTAATACATAATACTTATGTATAACAATGTTAGATATACATACATAGGTACGCATATATGTGTATAATAATACATGTATAATATTTATCTCACTACAATTTAGAATTACTTTGTTCTAGCTGGATTTTGCCACTATTTGAAGCTCAGTGAGGTGAAGTACTTGAGGTATGCACATGAAAAAATGGAACACACACGGCCTTAGAGGAGGAGAATATTTTTGAAGACCATGTCTCAACTAGTATGCCACAAAAGAGCATCCTACACAAAAAGCTTTCATCAGCTGACTTACCTAAAATTCCTGGAGAGAAGATAGACAAAGGCAGTTAATTTTTGTGTTTGAGGTTTTCAGAATAAACGGATATTTCTGGTCGGCTTATGCTGCAAAGGTTGACTAGTAGCCCCATGACAGATTCATAAAGCGCACAAAGTGTCAGTATAACAATAGAAAATCATGTTCCTTACAGGACGTATTTTATGGTACCAATGTTGCTCTTGTAAGACTTTAACAGAGACTTAGCAAAACACCACAGCCAGCCTTATTGAAAGTTCTTCCTACAGGCCCTTGTGAACATCCTATAATGACCTATAGCTGAGTTTGGGCATACCTTTCACAAAGCACAAGATGGTGATCAGACTGACACTAAAGGAATATGGCCAACTGAAAACTTCAAGTCTGTACATTAACATATCAAAGGTGTACACCTCTTTTGCCTGATGAAAACAATGAATGTGATAAACTACTTGCTATAAAACTAAACACTTTTTAAAGCAGCAGCTTCTGAGCTAGATCTCTTACCAGGAATTTCAGGCTTCCCTGGGTCTTTTAAAACTAGCTATAATATCACATTAAGACTCTGATAGAGTATTATAAATTTGAGGCTAAACTAAGTATGTGGGAGCTCAACCATTATTCCTACAGCTCTATTTGAAATAGGAATCAACTTTATCAAACGTTGATGGTTCAAGTGGTCCACGTGCAAGTCAACCCAAAGAGATTCCCTGCACCTTCTTCTGTAACTTCTACCTGGAGTGGCCGTGTATCATTTACATCAATGCACATTTACCACTGTGACCTCACTTAACATGTTAAGTTCAGTGCAGTGATTAGAAATTCTACTTTTTCTTAGTTATAAGGAAGTTTAGAAACTCCTTAAGATTATTCCTAGTTAGCCAAAATTCACTTTCATTGTTCACTTGTTTTGCTCTAGATAGATGTCTATGGCAATAGGCTGATGCAGTAAAAAGCATCAAATGCCAAAAAGGGATGCTGGCATCTCCAAAAATAAGAAGAGTTAAACATTATTCTCAAGACTTCTATTATCCTTAGCATACAGAGTCAAGACCTTTCATCTCCATCTGCTTCATAAAGGAGGGGAAATATTTCAAGATTTCCCACCATGGGCCTTCATTAGAAAGGAAACCCCAAACAATTCTAGCAAACAATTTGGAAAAGCTGGCTACAACCAGAAGATACCTAAATGAGAGAACTAAGTTTCCACTAAAGATCAAATTGTTGTGGAAGATAATCACATGAATGTCAAATGGTCAATATAGGAATCCATAATATTTCAAAGTCATCCTTGAATTACAATTAACTCCATGAATGAGAGGAGATTTTATTCCTTTGGCATGTCATTAATGAAGTCTTCTTTGAAAAATGGCTGGAACACAGAACTAATGTCTCTATTAGGAAATTCAAAGCAGAAACACAAAACTGCCTTATCTTAAACATCCTCTATCTGCAAACCGGAGGCTCGGTTACTCATTTCCAAATGGCTAGTTGCTTTGTAGTAGTTGGATTCTAGGTCATAGTCTTCTATCGTATATCTGAGGTAGAAGACTTAAAAATACAGATTTTTTTTTTCTGATGAAATCTCAGACTGCAATTATCCCTGACTTACAAAAGAAAAAGAGATGGAAGGAAAACCATGGTCAGACTACAATCACTATGAGCTCAAGCAATGAAGTAACTCAGCACTCTCAATCCATCATCATATGGTTCTGTTCAGGTGTTATGGAAGACAAGATCTATTCACTTGGACAATTCTACTTGAGAAAATGGAAAGATCATACAATGTTATTAAGATATCTAAAAGAAAAAAACCAACGTCAGTTCTTTATACCTTTCATCCCTTAAAAAGCAATGGATTTCAAGAAAGGAGGCTGGCACACGTGAATGATCATGGAACTAGACAAAAACTTGACCTATGACCTGGAATAAAAGGCTCACAAATAAAGGAAATGTTTCCATTTTCAGAGAGGTAAGCCTATGCCTTGAACAGCTCAAGCAAGACAAGCAGAATTTCCTTCTGCATACCCTACAATTGTTTTTGGTGCTGTGATGACCAGTCTCCAAGACAAAGACTAAGCATAAGACAAGGTTTAGAGAATCTATTTGCTGACCGGGTGGTTCAAGGCATTTTAAAGTGATTATCTGCTTTTTGGCTGTCAGTGGTATCCACAAGGCTTTGGAAGACACCGGAAGAAAACTGGGAGAAGCACGCTTAATGATATCACTTCTATATAGCAAGCACTTTGAAAGAAAAGAAGCCTCAATCGCAAAACTGAAGGCATTAAACATGAATAGTTCAGTCTGTTACATCACATTTTGTATGATCTAGGTGCCAAAAAATGCAGGAAAGCTTTGCTTTCTAATCTTTATTTAACTTGGTAACAAAAATTGGTGGTCCACTCTCTATTTTGCCTACCTACGTTCTCTGGTTTTGAGCTACATCTATAAACTGCCTGCTCATACTTAGTGCCTTCATCAGCTAACATCCTAATTAAGGCCTGCACCTGACATGCCACCTCCCCAGAACTGGCTGCAGTGATAACTGTCTCAATTCTTTACTGAGAAAAAAAAGCATCTTAATTGCCAAAAATGCACTGCAAGCCACAGTCACAATCCCAACAGTAAAAAGTAGGCACAAGAATCCTCACATGTTCCTCACAATTTACAGCAGCCAAGAATAAAGTGATCTGTTTATGCTATAGATTATTGTAACACTGATTTACCCTCAACACACACAACTCATTTTAGTGTGGCCAGCCATTTAAAACTGACAGGGTCACCACAGAAACATGATTTTAGTCACCCTTACACTCGGAAAGGAAGCGGATGAGAAGTTGCAAGTGTCAATTCAGCTGGCAAAAGGGACTGACTAAAGTGAGAAAAGTGTTCAAACATGCTACATTGTTGCATACAAACAATTTGCAATTAAAATAAATAACTCCCTGATCACAACTGCAATTTAGCGTTATGGCCTGGGAACAGCCATAAGTTTACAAAAAGTTCTTATATTACCTGAAACACTACAATTGATCTAAAAGCTCCAGGAAAATGCCATAAATCACCTATACTGTGAGCTGTGCTATGCAGGGCAATTCCAAACTTTCCTAGGGGACAAAGCATTGACCAAAAGGCTAACCAAGGCACCAAAACCACATTGGCTGATTACTTCCTCCTTCATCCATTCATTTCAAGAAGTTGCCCTCATGTGTTGCACACACTGTATAGGATCATGCCCTTAAGCAATCCAGAGTAAATTTACTATAGCTACCACGATGTATCAGAAAAAATTGTCTGCTAAGGTTGATAAATCAGTCAATTACCTGCTTCCTTGACTTTTATTCTTGTGTAAATGTTTTCATGCTTACATTACCAGTACCTATGAGAAGACAGTCTGTATGTTGCCAAAACCAACTATTTAAATTACTAGCAAATCCTTAATTACTATAAACAAGATTACAGCAGGCTTATTTAAAAAAGGTTTCTAAACACCAAAGTGATAACTCCAGAAGATAAAGCTCCCTTGCTGTCACTATTTGAGGATGCTGTCTCCATGTTTACTCCTACTCCATGCATGACTCTCAGTGCTCCCTCAGCCTACCTGAATGCCACAGCAAGAGCACCTGCTCTCTCTCCATCGATACCACCTGCATGGCCAAGCATATACGCTGGGCCTGAAGTTCCCAGTCTACCCTCAGCTTCTCCTATCAAGTCCAAACCACCTTCCTCCCCAAGCCACACACTCCCCCAACTCCTATAAAATAGAAAAAAATAACATACAGAATAAGATAAGATAAGCAAATATTACTGAAGCACTGCAGTTACTTACTTCATCTTCAAAGCACAGATGCTTTAGTACTGCTGGTGAGAATCTAAAGAACAGTCCAATCCTCACAGATGCCAAGAGAGTATGGGAAAACCACAGTGGCCATTGTCCTTGCCAGCAAGCTGGTTTGGGCTCAAAATGGAACATTAAATCTATGGCATGGTCGATGCACATGATCTCAGGTAAGATCTCCCTTTCCATACTTCTCTCACTGGTAATAGCAAAGGATTTCCAGAAAATACCTGACTGATGACACAGAAGCTGAAACCAAAAGGATAATGATGTATCATCATGCTTCCTCTACACACAGAAATTATTAAATACGAAAGACTGTGCAATAGACCTGGTTTCCTGTATCTCTTCAAAGGTATAGTCAAACTTTGGAACTGAGAAGCAGAGAACTCCCACCAAGGTTTGTACAGGGGCAGACTAATGTAAGCCCAACATAGCATCAGTACTCGAGGAAAGCTCTTAAGAAGGTTTCAGCAGCACTGTAAAAACGTACAGCAACATCCAGAACATATCTAGTCATTTCAAGAAGCATGTTTTCCATCTCTTTCCGCACTTACCTCTGTTCTTCCAAGGGACAACTGCACTACAGATGCACAACCTCAACCACTGTTACCTTGGTTTCCCTGAGAAACTGCCAAGTCCATCTTTCCTACAGGACATCTAATCAGAATATAGGCTCTTTTTCAGGCCGAAACTATCTTTTGTTGGATCACACGTGCCTAAGACAGCAGGCTGACTTCCTGGCTTGTACTCCTATGCACTATACAAATATAACAAAGGAGATAGAAACAATATTTCCTTGTTTCCCTCATGCACAAGTTAATCCTTGAGAGCACTTTCTGATGTCTAATCACTACTGTAGAAAACAGAAGTCCCGGAGACATTCAGCTGAAAGGGTAATCAGAAATCCTACAGAAGAACATGGCATTTCTGATGTACCGGCTCTAATTTCCCAAGCCAGGCCAACAACCTTGAGGATAAAATGGCAACCTTCACTTTTCCTCTTCTCTCCAATGGATTAAAGACATGCTGTGTCTTCTCTTGAACCAGTTCCAAATAACTTCTCATTCTATCAACTTCTGAAACTGCCAGTAGTCTTCAGGGAGTGACACTGATAAAGCAGTGATGTCACCAAAATGAAAAACAGGTATTACTCTACTTTCCTACCTTTCCTAATTATTTTCTCCAGCTGGTCAGAAAAATTACCACAAATATTGACTGGCAAAGAGTGAAAAAAGAGAAGAATTATCAGTGATAAAAGCAGTGATTATATCACAAGTGGTTTTGGAGAAAAAGGAAGAAAACTAGTCTTCAGTATAGTAGCACTACACAATGATTAAAGCTGGAAAAAAAGCTGTGCGAAGCTCTCCCAATAGGTGTGAAGAATCTCTGAAGAGAAGTTCCTGTTGAACCACAGGAAAAAAGAACCCAAAAAAGCTGGGAGATTTCATGTCTGTAAACTGTCCTGCCAAGCCTCCAAACACCTCCACAAATATCATACAACTCAATAGCTCTGCCATTGCAATCTAGAACTCTCGCACACAAAAACTGTTCCAAGGAACAATTATAACTTACAGCACCAGTAAAATAGTAAAAGAAAAATTCTTCCTTGCCAAAGAGAGGTTTTCATCTCCTGAGCACAAAGTTAGCCCAGCTAGCTTCTAAGGAAGGAAGGAAGAACACAGCTTCTCCCTCCGTGTCTCTATCTCTTTATTGCTGCAGGAGGCTGGCTGGCTGTTTTTCATATAAAGGACACACTGGAGGAGTTTGAAAACCTGTCAAAGAAGTGGCTTCATTTGCCTGCCTTGATGATATGATGTACTGTTGTACATTCTGACTTATGCTTACATTGACTTTTTTGGTCAACTCATTATTTCCTTCTCTGAGCACAAATAAGACATCTCAACTTCCCAATAGCCCCAGTGGCATTCTGGCAAAAGCAATTTGGTTCACTTCACTCAGACGAATCACTACCGCTACATATTCAAATAATCCAGAACTTCCGTTCAGTTTACATGTTCTCTCCTGTGTGATATGAGTGCTTGGCAAAGGAAGAACACAGCATGAACCTTTACAGTGCTCCGGTTCTCCCTTGCGTTTTCTAATGTAGACTCAGCCTGGAGACTGGCTTATCAATAGCAGCTGGAAATGGCTGTTAACTAGCAAGAAGTAGATCCAAGTGCATTCCAGCTGTGGCTTCATCTCTGACCCTTTCCATTTCTGATGCAGAGTCTATTCTAAGTTGCAGTGATATGAAGATGTATTAAACAACAGTATTATTTCTCTCCTAGAATCCCCATGCAATGAGAATCCCTGTCTGGGAAGGCCAAGGCAGCTTCCATAATATTTGCATCACCCTAGCAGCACAAGGGAGATCCGAGGATGGCTGCAAAATTGGCCCATTGATGACAATAAACATTAAGTCCTGGTTTAAAAATAATGTCAAGTGGAACTCAGTGAAATCACCTTAAATTATTCTAAATATTGAAGTTGGAAAGGTAGTGACAGCAAATACTGTGAACTTTCCCTTTTATTAACATACAGAAAGAGAAAACCCAACACTAACCACTCAAAACATTGACTCATAGAAAAAGACTTAAAATATATGGAATTGCCACTTTAGAACACATTTATGAAGGTTGTTCCAGTGATCAATAAAGCAAAAGAAACCACAAAATCAACCAGAAATTCCTGTTGCCTTAGTTTGTAGGATGCAATAAACAAAACATAGGAAGCCTCAGATCAAGCCGCTACGGTGCCTTTAATTATCCCAACTGTGTTTACAACCTCTGTCAAGGGGTCACAAAGTGAAGGGAAGAGCTCACAAACCTTATGTGGGACAATATTCAACCATAGCAAGTGACATCAGACCAACATACCTGCTTTAACAAAGGTCTCCTTTGTTTTTTACTACTTTCTATTTATTTTTGCTACATGCAGCTTCTCCTGTTCTATTTTTGGTAAATAATGTGCTCTTGATTTACCATGCCCTGTTACTCACCTGAGGTGCTTTATGCCCATTAGCTTCCCGACTGGTTCAGAAACAAAAGGTTTAGGTTTCAGATACTGAAATTATTCCTTCCTGTGTCACAGGAATCTAGTTCCCTATAATGTATTTTTTTTCTCTCCCAAAGTCAGATTAAAACATGGCAAATTATATTCTCTGTGTTTCTAATTTCTCCCACAAGGACGATATTACAGTAACGCATCTAAGGGAAGCTTCAAGAAGTGTTTGTTTTGTCATGCTGTGTTTGCTACCAAAGACAGCAGCTTTCTCTGTCCCTGAGAGGATTGCTTGGGGTTAACAAGCAAAGCCAAATGAGAGAGGATTAGGAAGCTACTCGTAGTGGTAGGTGAACACACAGAAGCAGACCTTTCCATGTGGAACAGGCACTCCTCTCTCCTAGACACACTGCTTAAGGCACTGCCTCAGCTTTCAACCTTGAGGAAAGTCAGAGGTCATATAATTAATGTGCAAGTACTGAATAAAAAGTGGACATTCCTCAAACCTTATCTTATTTTAAAGAGATTTAGGATTCTGTGCCAAGCTCCTGGTACAAGAAACTAATGCTATGGCTACTTAGGGCACAGACACAGCATAAATGGCAGCAACCTATTTCTACATTCTGCCTAAAAATTCACCTAAAATCCAGATGCAGAGAAATAGCTAGACACTAAGAGGAAGTTTTGTGTTCATGTCCATTGCTGGCTTTTCTGCTGAACAAACAAAGTGTGCCAATGGCAGTAGGATTTGATTTTATTTTTCCAAAGTGCATTTCCTGGCTGAAAACTCTGGGCTTTACCAACACTTTTTATGCAGGCCAGTAAATGCTTTCAAAGACAACAACTCTGATTCTCATGAGATTATGTCTATACTAAATAACGCAATGCTATGTAGTGATATCTGAGCCAGTTTGAGTATACCCACAAGTATTATAGCTGAATTAACCTGGGTAGACTGCTGTGATAACTGCCTCCTGTACACAAGGTAGCTTATTTAGAGCTTGCTTTGTTATCTCAACGTGGCCCAGCACTGTGCAGGAAGACAATATAAGCAATTATGGTGAAGTCTATTTAGACCTTATGGGCAATGTAAAAGTACCTCAAGGTGGGCAGAAGAGCTCCCTTCAGAGTTATTCGCTGTACAAAGAACTCCCTTTGGCAATGCAGAATTGACAAAAGGATTATGTCAGCCCTTCCTTTCCAGAACAAGGAGCAGGGTGAGAGCCTAGAGACAGCAGAAATTAGAGCAGCTCTAGGCTGTTACGCTTACACTGGTACCTGAGAAGGGCTCTTCATGGACTCAAAGTGCTAGAAATATAGAGGTAGATAAGGGGAAGTTCTGCTCCAAACACAGATAAAGAAACGCATCCTTAGTCATTAGTTGCCAGGTCTTGATTTGGCACAGTGGTCTATAAGGGGAGAGACTCTGGCTGTGCTTCAGGAAAGTAAGCAAACAAACAGCCACGACCACCAACTGCTATCTAAATCCGCTTGCCTGCCACCACCTCTATTCCTTACCTACTTTTCACTACATGATTATCTGAAGATCTGTTCTTATCTTAACTTTTGAGGGTGGTTTATTTTTATTTTTTTTTGATAAGTAATTATTTGTACTACTACACAAGTCAAAGTGAAGTCTAGAAGTATCTTCCAAAGCATCTGTGTTCATTAATGAAGTCACACATGGGGATCACTCATTAAGCTAAATACATACTTGTTAAAGCCATTGATTTTTTTTACTGTGTTTTTCTAAAAGCTACTTGCCATTTATTTTTAAGAATTTACCAGAATTCTCCTTTTTGCCCCGATACAGCATCTTACAAATTCTAACAGGCACCAAGATTCAGGATACGTCCAAAACTTTCACTTAAAATAGGAAGTTGTAATTTTAAAGTAAGCTTGTGCCAAATCTCCTTCCTTACAGAATCTTTCAGAAAAAAACTTAAGAACATGCAGGGAAGAATTCTTCGTACCTGCATAGAAAGCTCCCCAACAGAGGAAAAACACATCCAAGCAGCAAACCCCAGATGAGGGCCAGCAGAGCTATAAACCTTCCTTGAGGAAAGGAATCCCTAGAGGTAGGACCACGCAGAATTCAAAGGGATGATGACAATAGCTCGCTTTGAGTTGCTTAAAAAATGTTATTTCTGCCCTAGTGAGAGAGCGTCCCATATAAAAGAAACCAAACAGTGCAGATGTTTGGAACTTAATTTCACTTTCTGAAATGGCTGATTAAACTATTCATTACAAGACCACTTGGTAACCCTTTCATTTTTAACACAATTTGTTCTAAACAGCAGCTAAATCATCAGTCTTGTATAAAAACTTCTCTCTCTTGGTCTACTGTACCATCAGTACTAGTCATTCTTTCCCCCTAGCTTCCATCTCTGCTGCCTAAAGAATGAAGGAAAGGACTGAAAAGAATGAAGGAAAGGACTATTTCTGCAGTCCAGTTTTTCTCTCCTTACTGCACGCCTCTGAAAAAATGTCCCTCGTAACTCTTTCATGATTCCAAATTAATGAAACTTGGGTGCTGTGCAAATTCTTCACTTGCAAAACGGAACAGGCTTGTCTTACTGTTAGGCTTAACTTGGGATTCTACTACTCAGTGTAATTACACCACAAGCAGGAAATCCCTTGAAAGGCAGGAGAAACTTTAAGGAATAACTAACTACTAAGCCAACAGGTTCAGACCGAACAGTCAAAATATTTGGAGTCTAGACCAAAGAGTATACCAGCCTGTAAACGCTACTGAAGGTGTGTGAGGAAAAGAGAAATTGTCTTTGGGACCATAGCCTTCCATAATTGTGACCCTAAGTTAGTCTGTAAAAAAGAAAAACTGAAAGACAAGCTCTCATGTGAGCTTATGGATACATGTTGCTGAATCCTTCGTTAAAGTAGCCACAATGCAGTGTATATGTGTAGAACCAATGCTGACTGCACCCTGAGGCATTGATCGTTTCAACTGAAGTATGGGTCAAGTCACAGTTTTTATTATTTACCTACATTAAAAAAAATAATAATGCTTAAAGAAAGGGATATTATCCACCTTTCTGAAGGTTGTGGGTTTTTTTTCATTCAACCCAATATCACTTATTATTCTTCAAGCCTATATCAGCCCATATAATTTATTATTCTTCATAGAAAATATTTTTTTTTAAGTAGAATAAAAATAAAGTTTTACTTTGGGGGGGCAGAAAGAGAGAGGAAGAGAATTCCCCCAACCCCCTTGAAAACTGGATTCTATTACATACTGCTAGCTACTTTGTGGTCCAGATTTTTTGCATATTATTTTTTTGTAAAACACACAATACTTCAGCCTCCATACATCCTGCAGGCAAACTAACCAACAAAAAATGGTATACTACAAACCAGGACAAAATATTCTTTAGAAGATACACTCTTCAAGCACGACCCTGGAGTACTTTAACAGCTGTAACAGTAACAGGATTCCAGGCACAAGCCACATTAGCTCTCCCTAACCATCTGAACTAATGCCTGTATTATGATTTCTTAGCAATTTGAAAGAAAAAAAAAAAAAAGTCCTCTCTATATGGTGCTTCATGACAAATCACATGCCTTGTGAAGCTACATGTTAGAAATCCTTTTAACTTCCAAAAAGTCCTCTTTTGTAGGTCATGCTCTCATTATCTTGCTCTGGGATCTGGTCTGATTAAATTATAGGAAATTACTAATACTTCACTTTGAACAGCCAGCTCCTCCTGGCTTTTCTTTTTTTTTCTTCCCCAAACTTAATTCCTCCTCCTCCTGCCTTCTTACATATGAAAAAGACAACAACTACTCTGTTACAAAGATTAAATCATACTCTTTCTTCATCCATTTTAAAATTTAAAAGTAAAAATGCATTCTGTCTGCATGTTCTCACATTACCCATTCCATTGCTCTACCTGCAGGTTTTCCTGTTTGGCCAGCTAAAAAGTTTGTGGGTTTGCTCTATATTCTTTTGTACCCCCACCCCCTCTAAAATCTAATTCATAAGATCCTAAAGACTTAAATAGCTTAATGAGCACAACACTGACTCTTCAGTAGTCCAATTTATACCCCATTGTGATTTATTCATATTTTGTACTACCAGACAACACTAAGACTTAGCCTACCGTTGAATAGCTTTAGACGTTGATCATTAAATGATTTTATACAAGTGACTTAGTCTATATAAGGGGGTTTGGAATATTAAAGAGACAGAGACTTTACATGTCAGTGAGAATCCCCAGCAAGGGAGAAGGTGTCTCTGAAAAGCCTACGAGGACTCACTATCATGAGAGGGACAAAATAAGAACAGTGTTTTCAGGTGGAATAATGTGGATGTTACTCCATCCACCAAAAGGCTGCTGTTCGTTTGAGAGTACATTACAGAACCACCAGGACAACCATGATGATAGCAATGAAATTATTAACCTAATCATACTAAGAATAGTCATTTTCCCTACGTGGATCCTCTTGTCTACAGTGAGCTATATCATGATCCCTGCAGTGGTAAGAGGTTAAAAATAGTAAATAGAAAATATGTTAAAAGCTTCCCCTTGTACATGCAATGTCTGCTAGTAAGGTAATAAACTCTACTAAAAGAGAAAGATTCCTGTTCCTGGCAAAAGCCTTTTGTCTTGAAGGCAACTCTTCAATACCAAATGATAGTAAAGGGCTTTCTAACATTGGGAAAATTTTTGGAAAAACCATCCAACACATCCTGTCTTCCTATCAGAAAGTATCAAATGAAGCAAGCTGCAAAAATAAAAAAAAAGAAGGAAGCTCTGAATCACTGTTAATTTACCTGTTTGACATTATTTTCTTTACACTCTGATGATATAATCCAGCAATAAAACCCAAAATAATAAAAAGAGTCACAAAGTTTAAGGGTGATTTTTTTTTTTGTGGTGGTGGTTTTTTGTTGGTGTGTGGTTTGGTTTTTTTACTGTATAGAAACAGCTAAACATGCCAACACAGTATCTGGAATTTCTAACCCTATACCTGACCATGAAAGCAAGAAGAGTTACGCCCTCCTCATTATCACATATCTAGTTTTTGATACTGAAACTAATATTCTATCAATTCTGCATCTCCTTTAACAAAATAAATCCAACAGAAAAAAACACTGCAGTTTGTCCTGCATTAAACACATTCTTCAGAAAGCGGTAGTAGTTCAAACTTCTCAGTGTAGCATCTAATTCTGCCTGATACTCTATAACAAATGCAAGCTTTGTATAAATGGTATTGTGGCATTCATTCACAAACTGCATTGCTTACAAGCCTCTGAGACAGAATCAAACCCCAAGTAGTATTGATTGCTACACTTAAGGCAATGCAGTGGTCTAAGTTTTAAACTTCTATTTAAATGCCTCAAAACTCCCCAAAACCTTTACTTTTCAGGCTGAACTCTTCCAAGTCACATTTGTGCAGTTCAGAGGAAACAGACTTTCAGGAATTCTCAGAAAAGAAAATAATAGTGTGAAGTGGGATAGAAAGTAAGGCAACAACAAGAAGAAAAACAGAGTAAAACTGTATTTATACATGTATTTTTAAAGATTCTGATGATAACTGAATAGATGAGGGAAAAAAATGAAATTTTTAAGTAGCTGGAAGGGGGAAAAAAACCCCTAACACACACACACGCTAAGGAATTAGCAAAATTCCTTTAAACATTCCAGTGAAAATGAATTGATTTGTCTGAGTCAGTCACATCCAAAAGTAGTCATAAGTCACATGTGCACTGGCCAATTTTTTAACTTATGGACCTAACTCTGTCATCGTAAACTGAGTCTACACTGCCACAGTATTTAGTCTGGATATGGATTACCCACTGTCTATCCAGGAACTCCTGAAGGCCTTTCCTCATTCACTCATATCTTAAATTTAAAAGAACGCACTTTCTCTTGTATTTCACCAAGTGTGAAAGAAGACATTCTACTGACATCTGTGCTAAACAGTTCTCAAAACCTAACTTCTTTACACAGAAACTCCATTTACAATACATGTTAACGCTGGAGTCTCAAGGGCCCATCCATCTGACTCAGTCCTGAAGTTCATCCTGTTTTGAGCAGGGGGCCAGGCCAGTGGACCTCCAAAGGACCCTTCCAAACCATATTATGTTGTAAACAAATCCAACGACTAAAAGCTCAACCTTAGCTCTGCCCTTTTAAGCAGATGCCACCAAAACACAGTATTGTTGCATCTAATAATATCAAGCCTTTCTTTCTTCAGTCGCTGAAGTATCAGTATCTAGCAACTCCCTTGAAACTGAAGTGTTGCAACAGCCTGATATATCTCTAGCAAACTCTTGGACAAATAACTTCTTCACCACAGCATGCATTTTGGTGGCACAGTCTTCTCTTCTGAAATGATCTCTAAATTTACACTAGGGCTTATCCAATGAAGTCAACAAACAGAAGTATAAAATCAGGGTGCCAAGCAGCAGCTGCATACTGTTGCGTCAAATAGCATGACAGTGTTCTTCAGGTGTGTTTCAGGGTATGTAACAATTTAGAAGAAACTAATTAAGGCCTAGTGATCCTGAGAACACAGCTTCCTGCCTAAGCTATGCTAGGCTCCACGGGACTTGCCAGACTAACTTAAGTTTGCTCAGTTACAATGTAACACTGGTAAATGATTCTGTAGATCAACATCTTGCTACTTATTTCCCAAACAATTGCAACAGAATCCAAAATATCACAGGGTGGTTCAGGAAGATGCTACATCATTTAGGTGTACTGGAGAGCATCCAGGCACCAGCAGCAACCTGTAGTGTAACTTAGGGGCAAAGCACAGCGCCATACCCACAACAGGGCAGAGTTAAAGGTGAATACAGTATTAGCCATCTTCTTCCCAGTTGCGTATGGTGCACTTTACATTCTTCTGCCATCATTAATACAAAAAAAAAAAAATACACACACTGTGCCTCTAAGAAACGTACTGCTAAAATCAGCAAGAACCGTAGAATAAAAATGTATTTGATACTGAGTACCCATTAAAGCAACATGTCGCTAAAAAAAATCCAAATCACTATTTATAGCGTTTGTACACTGAATACAATGGATTCCAAGGCATTTTCTGAATCTGCAGGACTGCAGACTAGAACACTATTCCTGCAATTCTTCCTGAATTATTTAATATATTATTGTTGTCAAATAATAGCTTTTTTGATCTAGTGCAATCTAGTTGTACAAGAAATTAAAATAAACAAATCCCATTAAAAAGTAGCATTCGTGTGGGACATATAGCATGTGCATGTTTTGCACATCAGGGAAAAACAATCCCATGAATTGAACTTAAAAATTATCCAAAAGAACTGCAAATTAGGCCGTGCGTTTAAAAATTAAAAAAAAAAAAAAGGAAAAAAAAAAAGAAAAAAAACCCACGAAAACCAAACAAACAAAAAACCCCAAAACAACACCCCCCACCAGCACATGCACAACTCCATTTGCACAATGAAGGCAATTGTTCCTTGGCCCAGGAGAAGCCGTGACTTCCCCCGGCGCGGGCGGTCAGGAGGTCGGGGCCGAGGGGAGCCTCGGCCGCAACCCGGAGGCAGGGGCAGGCGGGAGCCCGGCGCCGGAGCCGAGCCCCCGGAGCCCAGCCCCCGAAGCCCAGCCCGGAGCGGCACGCCCGACCGAGCTAAAATGGAACCCAGGTTTGATGTCAGCCCAAGAGGCAGGCGGAGGGCAGCCGCACCGGGGCGGGGGCGAGGGCAAGGTCAGCCGCCGGGCCGGCCGCAGCGCCCGCCCCACCGCCTCCTCCCGCCCCGCCAGCCCCTTTTCGCCTCCCCGCTCCCGCAGGGCTCCTGCCAAACCGGGGCGGCGGCGCTCGCCCCCCCTCCCGCCCCGAAGCGCCCCTCCACGGCCACGCAAGGCCCTGCGCGCCCGGGCTTGGCCCCTGCCCCCGCCCGCCGCGCCGGGGCCGGGGCGCTGCAGAGGCGGCCGCCGCGCTCCCGCCGCCTTCCCTGTGCCAGCCGCCCCGGCCGGCGCCCTGCGCGGGGAAGGAGCGCCGGGGCGGCCGGCTCGTCTCCTCTAGCGGGCGGACTGCGAAAGGGCTGAGCGGGGGCAAACGGCGAGAGCAAAGGAAAGGGGAAGGGGGGGGGGGGGGAAGGCGGGCAAAAAACAAACCAAAAAACCCACCATCGACACACACACACACCCCCCCAAACCCCACCGCAACTCAGGCCCTTGACTCCGGCGGAAAGGAAAAGGAGAGAGAAATATCTGCGGGTCTGCAAGTGCCGCCCCCCCGCGCCGTCCCCCCATCCCCGGCCCGTGTGGCGGTGCTGGAAGGGCGGGGGGGAGCGCTGCCTCAGCCCCTTCGCCCGCATAGCGGAGCGGGGGGGGAGCCGGGCTGCGCTCCGCCTGCAGCGGTGGTGTCCCCCCCCCCCCCGCGGGGGCAGAGGCCGGGGCTGCCCTGGTGAACTCCCGGTGACCGAGCACGGCTCCGGCACCGGCGGCTCAGCTCTCGCCCTGCCCCGAGCCCAGCGCGGAGGGGCTGCAGGCACGCTCGGAGCAGATGTGCCGGAGGCAGACAAATGACCCCTCCATCCACCCCCCGCTCTCCTTAAACCAACCCTGGGGCCAAGCAGGGGCAGGGTATTTTTAGGTCCCTACCCCTCCCCTCCGCCTCCCTCTCAACAGCTGCCTCGCACTTAATACAAGGGGGGGGGGGGGGGGGCGGGGGGGCGAGCGGGAGAAAAGTTAACTGTTTTGCAAAGAGGGGAGAAAATAGGCAGGGAGGGGGGAGGGAGCGCGAAGGAGCAGGGCAGGGTGAGCTGTGTCAGGGGATGTGTGCGTGTGCGCACGGGGTGCCCGCAGGCGGAGGATCGGGATGCACTTTAGCCCTGTGCTCTGCTGCTCTCGTCTGGGGCAGCGCCGCCGAAGCCCGAGTCTCGCCTGGCTCGCCTGACCCTTCATTTCACTGCGGCCAGGAGGAGCCCGGAGCCCGCCGCCGCCTCTCCCTGCTCTGCAGGGACCTCGCCTGCCACGGTCTGCCTCCCCGCCGCCCCCTCCCCCGCCGCCGCCGGCGGCCCCAGCCCCCTGCGGGGTGGCCGTGGGGTCGGTGTGGGGCGCCCCCGCCGCTGCCGGCCCCCGCCGCGGCTGCTGCCCGCCTCCCCCCGCTCCCGGGCCGCCCAGCCCCGCCGCAACCTTTAGCCGGGGACGGACCTCTCGGCTGGTTCCGCACAAGACGCCAGCAGCCGCTTCCCCTCTCGCCGCCCTCCCCTCCGGTGCTAGCCCCCCTCCCCACCCCAATAAAACAGACACCCCCCCCTCCGGCCCCAAAGAGAAACCCACACCGCCCCCCCCCCCCACACCGCCCCCCCAACACAAATGCACAATCACGGGCGAGGGGAGGGAGAGGGAGGAAAGGGCGAGAGACGCGAAGAAAGAAGGGGGGAAAGGAGAGAGAGGAAAAATTAAAAGGGCACAAGGCTGTTCATCACCAACATGGCTGCCTTAGCTCAGACCTAAAAGGGAATAACCCAGGCTGTGTCTTTGTCAGTTTCACCTCTGTAACCCTAAACTAATGCACGAAACGACGGAGGCGGCTGCAGAGGGGAAGGAGACGGGGAGAGGAGGAAGGAGAAAATGGCAAAAAGAGGGGGCACTTACGTGAAGAGAGGCGCTTGGGCTGCTCCTGCTTCCTCCTGGGCATTTTCCCCCTTTTTTCACATTCTCCTCCTTGGTTTAACGGGAGATCAAATAAGACCGGGAGGGGGGGGGCACAGACAGGCACAAAGCCGGGCCCCCCGGGGGAGCTGCTAACCGGGGCGGGTTTTCCCTCTTCGCCGGGGTAAAGGGGGCTGAAGCCAGCTTTCCCGGAGCCACCGCGAAGGGCTCCCTCTCCCCCTCTTTCTTTTTCCTCTCTCTCCCCCCCCCCTCCCCCCCCCCCAACCCGGTCGTGCACCTGGCTTGTCCCCGGTCGCAGTATCCCTCAGCGGCCGGGGATGTGTTCCCGGCGGGCGGGCGGGCGCCGGGCGCCGTGCCGGGGCGAGGGCTGGCGCGGCGGTGCCGAGGGCTGCGCCCCGCGCGCCTCCCGGCCCCTAACTAACACTAACGGCGGGATCAAAGGGCGGCGGCGGCGGCGCTCACGGCTCGCCCGCGGGCGGCAGGCAGGCAGGCGGCGGGAGGCAGGCAGGGACACGGGCACACACACACACCCCGGCGGGCGGGCACGGGCACACGCGCACACACGCACACACACACGCGCGGCCGGGCAGAGCAAAGGGGAAGGTGCCCCCGCTGCGCGCCGGCGGGGTGCGGGCGGAGGATGCGCTGCCCCAGTCCTGCACCCGCTCCTAATTCGCTCTTAAAAAAAAAAAGGGGGGTGGGGGTGTTGTCTCGACCATTCGCAGCGTAACTGCCTTATTTCTGGTGGGAAAGAAAATAATAACAAGAAGCTTTTTTTTTTTTTTAAATTAAGACGTTTTGTCATCCTGTGTTAGAAAGAAAAGATAAATTGTACCAGCAGCGCAAAGCTAACCCCATAGAATTTCTTGCATGTGTTCAGCTATTTCTTCACAAAGCACAGGGGCCGGGGGGCTTACTGGAACTGAACTTCAGTATGGGGGGGCGAGGGTGGTCATACACAACTCCCTCCTGTCAGATTCAGTGTACAAAATAAGCCAGAAGGGAAGGTGGGCAAGTCAGGATGTGGATAGGCTGTTTCAGTACCAGGTTCTGACAATTTCTAGCGTAGGTTTTAAAAAGTGGAAAGAATGCAAGCAGTATGAACATCACAACTCCTTGAGAAGTGTGTGTGTGTGTGTGTGTGGAAGGGGGGAGGAAATCAAGATTAGGTCACCCCTAATGGTTGATTTAACTGCTACATGATACTTCTACAGTGCACACAGCAATCTGGACTTCTGAAATTTACTTTTTTCCTGCTGTAATGCAGGTATATGAAGCTTTATCCTGAAGCAATTCTGGCGTGCATTATGAAGCCAGGATAGCAGTTTTCATTAACTGATACACACTTCCATTACTTCACAAATCACACATCTTTCTTCAAAGACAGACATGAAGGTGGGGGAAAAAAAGAAAAAGAGGGATTGGGTCTCACTAAAGCACAAAAGGTACTTCGTGAGAGAGAAGTGCTCTCTTTGTGACTTGCAGTCATTTGGATAAAAGTTCACACAGAGGTTGTTAATGATTTAAACTCTAAAACCTGTTATTACAATTGAAGTAAAATGGTTTGAAGCATGGTTGTTTCATATAGCTCTCTCTTTGTGTAAGGAAACTTTGAACTTAGCAGAATACATAATCTAAATCATCAGTCAGATGTTGCAATAATAAAAAAATGCATTATTCTAGCATGTATACCTGTTAGAATTTTTTTTTTTTTTTTTGCTTTTGACAGCCTGGCTGATCATTTTATCACATAATTTTTTATCCTAACTTCAAAATACTTTAAAAAAAAAACAATCACAAAACCAAAAAAACCAACTGTCTAGGAAAACACAAAACTGCAGATTTACAACCTAAAATCTTTAAAAGAGTCAACTTATACTATTAATCACCTCAAGTTACAATGTTTTCAAATAATATGATAACCATTTTACAGCCACGACTATATTTTAGGGGGGGAGGGGATGTGTGCAAAAATCATAAATAAGATTTAAAAGATTACATATATGAGAATCTCAGGTTCACAAGCATGCATGTGCAAGTCTGAGTTTTAAAACCATGTGTACAAAGTACACTTCTGCTGAGACAGACTCCCTCTGACTTCAGCTAGTCTATCATCTCACAACACAGGTAAAATAATTCATTTTCATGGAGAGGTTTACTTACGTTTAATCCAGAAGTAAAAATCAAAGCGTATAATGGACAGAAACAGGGCTGGAGATTTTTGGGGGTGGAGATGTATCCAAACAGCTTACTCTTACTGATGATCAAGAAGACTAGAGTCAGAATTCCCTCAGTATATTTAGGTCCAGCCTTTTCCTTGAGTTCTCCAGATTATGTTGGGTTTAGAGATTTGTATAGCATTAATAACTATAAACAAAAGTATCAGAGGCATTCTCTACTGTTGCTCACAAACCTCAATTTTTGGCATGCCTGGGACTAGCAACAGAACTTCGTTCCCTAGTAAGAGTTGCAGTGCTAAACCCCTTAATTATTTTTTAAATACGGTTTAATGGCAATTGTGTTGAACTAAGCCAGCTTTGTGAGCAGTAGCTTTCTGCCTGTCAGAATGATCCTATCTGTGCAGGTGGCCGCAAAGTAGCCACTTCAGAAAGGGAAAGAATACTGGCTCTGTGCTCTGATCCACCGCTGCTGTGGCAGCCCTCCTTCAGGTGCTCCAGGAGAATGGGTTGTAGGAAATAGTGTTCTGCATCATCATTCTTTCCACCCTCTATTCCTCATGCATTTCTGGCATAAATTAATGTTGACACTGTCAGCATTAATTTACAACATGCTGTGTCGTTTTTTCCCCCCTCCATCATTTGAAACCGTCTTTAGGGGAGTTGAGGTGGCTGCAGCAAAGACACTACAGGAACACAGCTCTTTGAAAAGGCCATGGGGACTGGCAAGCAATAGAGCAGCACTAAATCTCTCCGAGGGTGACCTTGGCTTAGATAGACATCCCAACAGTTTGCCTAAGAGTTTAGTGGGCCAAGACTTAAGCCTTTTCTGCAGTGAAAGAAATCCCAATGGCTGAATGAATTACCAGGGAGAAACTTTATATACTGTGGTTTTGAAAAGTTTCTAATCTCACGCCTGAAAACGCACTATATGGGAAGAACTTGATTCCTCATACCTATCCTGACTAATTGCATTACTCCACATACTGTCCTCATCAGCAGATCGTATCCAGCCATCACATCAAAATCAAAGACACATCAGCCCTAACTTTACATGTTTTTATAGATTGGTTTAAGGAAGATGACTAAGGGTATAATGCCATTTTTTAAATAATCTTCCATTATATGTTTCATGGTATAGTACAAAAAAGAATGAAGTCAGCTGACCATACTTTTGAACATTTCTAGTCCAAACACAAGAAAATAGTTGCGGGTCTTCCAGAGATAACATAATATAAATAATGCATTGCTTCTGCAGGTCTCGCTATTAATAAGTAATGATTGTATGGCACCTTCCAAACACCAAACCTAGTTACACATATGAATTAAGTTCAGCCTCAGAAACTGCTTTTGAACAAAGTAAATATTTTTTTCACTTACACATGAGAAAAATGAAACAAGTTGAGTAAATAAGATTTTACACAGTAATAAATGATGTAACATTCTTAAAACCTTTGCAGGATGTCTAGCATCCAAACTATCTTTATGTAATGTAGCAAATACTTGAAAAGGTTGCTAAACAGAAACTTAAAAATTAGCTGACATCCTTGCACTATTCTTTGAAATTTTAAAGAGTTCCGTTCCCAGGCTCAGATTTTTTTAAAAAAAGCATACTGAGTGGACAAACAGGACCATTTTAACCAGTTCTTGGGCATCAAACCAAACTACGTTATTAGGCCACCTCTGCTTAAATACAGCCTACCAAAATGATGGTCAGGTCAGCTGTGTGCCTGTGAGCACACAGAGAAGAGCTACTCAGGCTCCATGGGCTCTCTTTAATGGTACTATCTTCAGATTAGTTTTCTGTTGAACATAGAAGACACTTGCCTATAGCCTCTGTATCTTCAGTATCTAATACAAGGCACACTTTTTCATCAAAATTATGCTCTCCTTCTCACATCTCTTGGAGGGATACCCTTAATGGCCTAAACTCCTCTTTTCTATTTTAATGGATGTCAATACCTCTATGCTCAGCAGTAACTATGAATCAATCATGTAAACAAGTTTTGAATACAAACTTATCTTTGTTCTAAAGCATTTAAGAGGCAGATACAAGGGGATGAACAAATCCATAGGATAAAAGCTCATGGATACCTCCATCCATGTTTGCAAATGCTCTGTAAGCATATAACATTAAGTAATGGATTTGTAATATAAATAAATAACGACAAGTTAGTGACTGGCAAAGCGACCAACCAGTTTCACAAAGGCCAATAAACAATGATCAGAAGTCATTACTATCTGACAATTATTATCTTGGGACAGATAACAATTAGAAAGTGGGAGGTGGAGTTGCACAACTAGTGGATCCTAAATGACAGACAGGCTTTAGCTTTTGTAAAAGGCAACCAAGTTCTCCTTCCCCAAAGTCCTTAACCTCTTCCTTCTTAAAATGAAAGGAAAATGAAATGACCACAGTCAGTGAACTACCCAGCAACCTAGATGAGAACTTCTTTTGCAAATCACTGGCAGTGCTCTCCCAACTCTTTAGCTGCCTATGCCATGCTTGTGAACAGAGAGCAGATTGAATCGGGAATATTCTTCAAGACCAAGATTCTTGTGAACTCCAATACAATCTTGCAGCCTCAGAGTGCAAAGGCATCAAGAAACAGGAGTTCAATATATCCTGCATCTCTTAGCTAAACCACAACTGCTTTTCTAAGAACCTTGTCTAAATCCTGGCAAACAAACTAGCCATAATCATTTTATAGTAATTTAAAGACAAGATGCTTCTAGTTGAAATGCAAATTTAACATGTTAATACTTCCTCAGAAGAACCATGATGTTTGTATCTTCCCACTGTTAGCACAGTGTACTACCTAGGAAAGGTGATATAGCTGCTAATTTCAATTAAAAAGGCTGCTAGCCTTAAACCCATGCTGATATATAATCCTAGATATTGTAGGCCAGAAATGCGCTGTCTACAGGTCTGGAGAGGAAATACATTAGAGTCCACATCTTTTTGTCACTACTCAAATCCTATGGGATGTTTTTTCAGGTTTACCAAGGATGTCCTGTGATTCTTATCTTACCGTATGTGCAGCTGGCTTTTCAGTTCTGTAATTCACTATACCATCTCTTTCACATCCCTTTTCCATAAGCACGTTTTGAAAAAACACTCACTTGAGCCTATGACTATTAGACTCAAGTCTACAGATACTTGACAGGCAAAATTTCTCCCCCAAATCTCAGCCAGCAACATCCTACCCAGCACAGATTAAATATAGAAAAAATAAATTAATATTTTACAACATAAAATACTAAGCAATTTCTGAACTGATGAGAAAAAATCTGTTTAGTCGACTGAGGACTGGAAGACTTAGCTCAGGGCTATTACAGTTACAAATGTGGAAATAAAAAAGGATAAATATCTGCTCCCATCCTGACCTTTTTGCACCATTTTCCATTATCCATTTCAATGCACTGAAATCAGTAACTTTACCCCATCCTAAGACTGATTTAAGTTAAATCAGAGTAAGACCCAGAGCAGTCCCTCCATCATTTTGCTTCCGCTTAACATTTTGTTAGTCACTGGTTAATTGAAGGTTTAGGCACATACTCATTAGCAAACATCTGCCAAGGTTTAAGACATTACTGTCCTCCTGGAGAAGTTAACTGCTTCTGCCCCCAAACTGGCAAAACAGAATACATTTGGCCTCCTCATCTGCTTCACTGTGAAGTCTTTCAGTTTAGTAAAGTAGCAAGGCAATAGCATTTTAAGCCACAGCTGTCTGCTAAATGAAAGTGTGTCTAAGTTCTTAAACACCTTGTTACATACACGTTGAGAGGCAGAGTCTCTGCTGCACCAGCGAGGTGGCAAATTCCTCAGGGAAATCAATTCTGGTTTCTCAATTAACTAGCTAGTTTTCTGTTAAAACACTAGAGTACTACTTGAAACTGCTTTGGACCAGAAGAACTACAGGATCCCAAGGAGCTCATCTACCATCTAGGACTGTGCATTTTCCCAACTCATCTCTCTGACATAGCACCTTACCAGAAATACAGCAGGAAGAAGGCAGGCACAGAAGCAGGTGTTAGCAGTACTGATGCCAACTATGCCCTCTTCGCAATACTTTAACATCTTAGAGAAGGGTAAGTTAGAATAGAAGGGCAATTGGGACACAACAAAACATGGTGTTGCTGAGATTTTACATTGCCAGGGAAACGAAACACATAAAGGTAAGGGAGAGGAGGAGTATGTGGAGATCAAGCTTCTAGCAGACTTCACCTGCCTGGTGCAATGAATTTCACGTGGCATTCAGCTATGCTTCACCATGCTGCATGTCCTCAATAATCAGCCCTCACCTACTGGCAAGCAGAAGGGTCTGGGCTACAAGTCAGCCTGCTGTCACCACTGCCTGCTGAGCATGAAGTCATGTGGCCAGTCCCCTCCTGTAAGGAATATCTTCTTGCATTGGCACTTCCCCATTGTACCAGGCAGCACAGAAGAAAAGGTTATTTGCCTTTTGAGATACTAGGAATAAAGTCTAGCTTCCTCAGCCCCTGCTGACACTGATGAAAATACTGTTTCTAGTCCCTACTTCTCAGGAACATTAAGGCCACCCAGTGTTTTCAAGTTTGTAGTTTACAGTAAGTAAATTATTTGTCCATAAGAAGTAGCCTAACAACAGTGAAAAATTACACAGAGTAGCACAAAACTTCCTGAATGTGAAGAAAGGAGAAGAGGTAATGCCTGGAGGGAAGCAGCTTATGTTTCCACACAAAAAAAGCTGAGGAATGCACTCTCAACAAGTTTGCAGATGATATAATACTGGAAGGACTGGCTGATACACCAGACAGTTGTGCCACCTTTCAGAAGTACTACCTTGACAGTCGGGAGAAGTGGGCAGAGAGGAATCTCATGACGTTCAAAACAGGAAATGCAAAGTCCTGCATCTAGGGAGGAATAGCCCCAGGCACCATCACATCCTGGGTGCCTACCAGCTGAAAAGCAGCTTTGCCAAGAAGGACATTGGGATCCTGGTAGATCCCTTGCAGCCAAGAAGGCCAGCCATCAGAAGACTGCTGCTAGCAGGCCTAAGTGGCTGATCCTACACCTCTGCTTAGCCCTGGTGAGGCTACATCTGGAGTGCTGTGCCTCATTCAGGGCTCCTTGGTACAAGAAAGATCTGGACTTGCTGAGCAAGTCCAGCACAAGGCCACAAATATTATTAGGGGACTGGAACATCTGTCATATGAGGAGAGTCTGAAAGAGCTAACCGCATAGCCCAGAGAAGAGAAGGCTTGGGCTGGGGGGATCTTATCCATTTGTACAAATGTCTGATGGGCAGGAATGAAGTTGTAGGAGCCAGACTCTTCTCAGCAGCACCCACTGACAGGATAAGAGTCAACCGGCACAAATTGGAGAAAAACAAACAAACCCGCAAAACAAACCAACAAAACAAACCAGAAAATTCCATCTGAACACAAGAAAACAATTTTTTACTGTTAGGATGCTCAAACACTTGCATAGGTTGCCTGAATAACCCGCTCCAGTTGACCCTGTTTGAGCAATGAGGTTGGACTAGACGATCTCTAGAGGACCCTTCCAACCTAAACGATCCTGTGAAAGTATTGTAGCATGAGGGTTTACTGTGTCCTCAACATGGTGTGCATGTCTAATTTTATGGGAGTAGTTTACAGAATACAAATATTCTACTCTGCTTTTTTAGCCACCAGGACTCTTCACTGACAATATCCAGAATTCTTTAATGTCTAAATATTTGAAAAATTCCTACTGGTTTATGAGCTACTTCCTAACAGAAAACATTGACTAATCATTCCAAAACCACGGTTGGTGTTTTACTCCCTCACTCTTCTTCCCTCAGTGTGGATCCTACCCTGAAGATTTTACAAACTAAATGAAGCTATAAGACAACTGCAGAGCAGGTAGAAGAGTGCCTGTATTTTTAACCCCTCTAAAATATATGCATTGGAAGTTTGCTGTCTTCTTTCTTAGACTTAAGACTTTTCTTAGACATTTGCAAAGCATCATTACCTCCACCTTTCAGCTGGTGATATGCATTCTGCCTCCAACAACAGCCCATGGTAGTTCACTAACAAAGCTAGATATAGCATTTTAAGGCTGCTGTTCCCATCAAACCATTACCACCAACACATACCTGATGTGTAGGTGATGTGGCCACAAGATTTAATTGCTTTTATCACTAACCAGCGCCCCATGCTTTCTTTGTGCAATTCTCTTCTCTTAGCAGTAAGCATACAACTTACCCATATATCCCCTCACATATGCTGGCT
Source organism: Falco rusticolus (assembly GCF_015220075.1). Lineage (NCBI taxonomy): Eukaryota > Metazoa > Chordata > Aves > Falconiformes > Falconidae > Falco > Falco rusticolus. Next base: position 112,816,535 of record NC_051187.1, on the reverse strand, counting down.
GCTTGCCCTAAAGGTTCCCATGTCATGGAAGTAAAATTCATGAGATGCTCATATAATTTGACTTCTTGTTACTCTTACTCGCATGTAGGTTCTGGGACGGATACTGCTATAGAGAGAACCACTCGCCGATTCCAGCGGCGTTACCCACCGAGGCGCACGGCGCTGCGCGGAGGTCGCGGCGGCTCCCGGGGCGCGCAGCGCGCTCCTGCCTGCAGGGGGAGTAACGGCCCCGCGCCCCGCACCGCGCTGCCCCCGACCGAGCACCTCACCACCCAGCAAACAACACGAAGGGGCTGTGGGCCGGGGGGCTGCTCTTCTGTACGCTTCCCTCCTCGAAATGCATGAATGAAGAATTTGAGGGTCCATTTTCAAATGAAAGAATATGCTAGAAAGCATTTGAGTGAATGTGCTTCTCCCTTTGATTATGCCCCACAAACCCCTCCACATTCTTGTATTAAAGAAGATAAGCAGGGAAGAGGAGAAGCTGAAGTGTTCTTAAAGTAAACGGGAGGAGTAAATTTTCCATATTTCCTACACGGGGAGGATTTTGCACGAGCCAAATGGATGGAAGCTTGTAGGAGCCTGACCACTAAGTGTTCCCCACCTGGCCAGAGAAGGTGTGGATCTCCTGCTTAGTCTTGTGAAGGTCATCAAGCAGAAGATAAAAAGTTGAAGTGAATGGCTATTAGAGAAGAGGTCCAGAGAGGCAGCTGTCTTGTCAAGGCATACCAGATTGAAGATGGTTTTGTTGGGTTTTCTTGGAAATCTTTATTATATTTGAGATGTTTGCTTCATTCCAATGTGTTGAATGGCAACTAATGAGAAAAAAAGTAAGCCTCCTTGGTCTCAGTAACCATTAAGTTAGGTGGCCTCTACCTCAAAGTTCCAAGAACAGTGGCCATCAGAAACAAAACATTTTGGCTGCCTCGTGAACCCTACAAGAGCTGTATCAAGTCAAGTCAGAAGGGAGGTACTGGGATGCTTTCATTTACATTAGAGAAAAAAAGAAAAATTAGTGGCTTTTAAATCATCAGCCGAGTAGCAAAACAATTGGGAAGAGGGCCAAGAAGGTACTCAAGTGCAGCTTTCCAAGAGAAAACAGCATTGGAGAAGGTACTGCAGTGAGCTGAGATTAGGAAGAAAGAGTGTGGAATGTCTTTCTGATCTTCCAGCACCAAAAAAAAAAAAAAAAGTCTGCTCAGCAGAGAACAGTAATGCAGAAAATGTGACAGGAACTCTTCTGCACAGGGCTTATCAAGTTTATATGATCATACAACCCTCCAGTCCCCACAGCTGTGATACCATGTCAGACATAATTATTTCCGCTGCCCAACTGGGTATGCTAATCAAGGTAGCTGGGTCAAGTCTGACCCCCACCTACTTCCCTCCCTTCCAAAGCTTTTAATCAACTTACTAAAAATGTTGAGAGCTCATCACACCCATCACTGGATGATATAACAATATGAAGACTGTCATCCTCCATCGCTGACATTGTTAGAGATCTTCACAGCACACAGTATTTTGCCAAAGGTCCTGCTTTATGTTCTCAGTGACTATATATTATTAAAAAGAATAAAGCCCAACAAATTACCTGGAGCTAGAAACTCCAGGTTCCAAAATACAACACAAAGAAAAACAAAGTTAAAACATCACCCACAAACCACCCAACACCCCACCCCGAAGATGCTAAAAAGATGAAGACATTTTAAGTTGCAAGGGAAGTCTTAACAGTTTCTGGCTTGACAGCTCAAACATTTCAGCTGACTGAAACTGTTATCCCGTCATGTAATGAGACTATCTAACTTTCAAACCTTTGAAGTTTAGGGGCCCTTTCTCTTCCCCGAGTTACCTCTGAACTGTCACTTCATCCAGTTCTCTACCCCTCCCTGTTTCTCCCCCTTTTATCTTTACAACTGAGGCACATCGCTCTCCTTCATCCTGACCCAGAACACTCTTCTAACCTACACAAACACCTAAACTTTATATTCTTCCTCTAATCAACCATCCTATCTGATTACAAGCTTCTAGCTTAATTTCTTGCTAAAAATCAACTGTCCTTACCAAACTCTTTCCCATTTCCAAACTGCACTGCCTTCAACAGCTTCCTGTACTATGAAGAGTTCTCTGTCCAGTGTCTTTCAAAATTGGTCTGCCTATACTTTTCACACAGACCTGCTCTGACAAATTGCTCATCTCCAGGCTCTGTTGAAGTCTCCCATTACCTCAGTGACACTGTCCCCAGTGAGGCTTCCCATACTACTGAGCATCTTACTCTTTTTAGCTGCTCCTTGTACAACCAAGCCTTGGGTTTTTACTGGCACAGTAAAGCCATCTAACATACAAAGTGGTAACGTGATTTTGCCACATAGTTAGGAGGAAAAAAAATATTAAAGAAACCTTAAGGGCCTTTAAAGCTCTGTCCTAAGGTACTCTCCTCAGACTCCAGACTGAGGCAGCTATGCTAGCAGACACTTGGAATGAAGCTGCTTCTTCCTTGGCCCACATCCAAGAGGCAGGCAACTCTTCAGGCCTTGCTCACCCATCCTTTAAGACAGGCAACATCCTACCTCCTGTACTTGAAATACTTTTCACAAAAGGCAGAAAGGCTACTGAGGGAAAGGCTGCGTCAATTTACAGAGGATGGCAAAGTCACAAATGCAGGAAGATTAGGTTACAGGCCAATACTTGTTTCCTAGTGATAAGGTTAAGAATACTGAAGATAAGGTAGCCACTTACTTATGGGTGCAGGAATAAAAATCCTGCATGAATTTAAGTGATTTTTTTACATCTTACTAAGCAAGGACAAGCTCATCATTCAATCATCCCAAGACGCAGCTACCTTTTGAAACCCCCCACACCTTTTTCACACGTTTTAACAGAAGGAAACGGCTATCAGGTGAGAAGAGACAGCCCATCTGCCGCAGCACCGACCCTTCCAAAGCGCCCCTTCGGCTCTGAGGGTCCCTTCCCGAGGCCTGCGGGCAGCCCTCCTGGCACGGCAGCCCCTGGCAGCAGGCCGCCCCGGTGGGGGGCTCCTGCCTTGGCCCTCAGGCGCGGGGCGGCGGCGGGGCCCGCTCCCCTGCCCTGCCCGGCGGGCGCGCTCTGGGCATGCTCGGCGGGGCGGCCGCCGGGCCGCACCGGGGCGCTGCCGGCCGCCGCTGCCCTGCCCTGCCCGCGGGCCTCGCTGCGGGGCGGGGGTCGAGGGGCGGTGGCCGGTGCGGGCCGGCGGCGGGGCATCGTTGCGGGCGCTGGCTGAGCGCAGCCGGCAGGCGCAGCGCCGTGTGCCCTCCCGGGACGGCAAAGCTGAACCGGAGCCGCGGGTGGGCGGGGGCGTCTGGGTGAGGTGCAGGGGGCAGCCAGCCATCTCCTTAGCGTGCGCTGCAGGCAGCGCGTTTACAAGGGCGTTACGGCTGTGCCCCGTTGTGTGGCGATGTCAGAGGCCGGTGGGGCGATTCCGGCCCTAACTTCAGCTTTCCTGGCTTGTGTTTTTATCTCCGATTCATACAGAGTGATTCTTAACGTGGTTTTATGTTTAGTTTCCTTTGTGTTTAAAAAAACCAACCAAACAAAAAAAGTATCATTCAAAAAAAGAGAAAGTCCTCTGGAAATACATGCAACAGTCTGTTATGTTAGTATTTCTGCTTCTTAAAGTTAAATATGCTGAATCACTAAAACTTAGATGATTAAAGCAAAATTTCAGGCAGGCCTGTAGCTACCATGTTGTGGAAAGTGTAGTAATGTCAGCTTTTCAGTAAATTAATACAGAAGCTAGGTGGAGAAAAAAACCACACCAAACAACAGCCTAGAAGAATTCATCAATGCCATCTTAAAAATAACCCAAACTGGCTGTTAGTTTGTGTGGCTCAATTTGTGCCTCACTGTGTGCTCAAAGATGTTCTGTTTTGCAGCCAGCTTTTTCCTTTTGCTTAATTAAAACTACAACATGAGCAGCAAGGTTTTAAAGAAAATGACACAGCACGTCCACTTGCGCTTTTAAAGTCTCCCCACATACTCTGCTAGATCCTTGGTGAACCAAAGCTGTTGTCTGTCCCTCACCACCTCCCCACCTCAAGAGTTTCCACGGTCCCATATCATGTAAGGTCTGTCACTGGACTTGAGCAGTAGCTTTCACTTGGGCTATTTTCATGTGGGTTTAGCTGTGGAACTGCTCGCTATTGATGCAGAAGTTGTGAATGAGACTCTAGAGGGGTTATCAATTTCACCCATTCAACTCAAACGTGTAAATGCTAATGCTGTTAACCATTCAACTGCCAAAAAAGTTTTCTGGGACTGCAATTTCTATCCCAGACCTTACTTCACAAGGTATTTGTGAATGTTACTGCCACCAGGAAAGCACAGAAAACAGCTGCTGCTAAAATGAACACTCTGCAGCAGTGTCAGAGAGAGTTGGACAAAAATTTACGATATAGATAATCCTGGATGATAAATTACTGTGGTTTAATAAGTTGCTGCTCATCAGGTGAGCTTCCCTAACTGCTCTTGCGCACCCTCTTAGACTGTTAAAATGGCAAGTACAATGTGTTAGATTAAAATACTTTTGTTTCACTTCAAATGTGTCAAAGATGATAAAAGCACACAGTCAGCTACCTCATTATGCCACTGTAACTCAATAGCCTGCAAAAGTCAGTACAATTCTCAACCAGTGGGTTTTCAAAGTTCTGAACTGGAGGACACATACTGGAAATGAAGGAGGCACTCTGAATGCACCAACTCATCCTGGATCCAAAACCCAAGTTTTCAGTTGTTGCTATTAACCTTTACTTCTACCATTTTCACTATCTTTTTGATGGCCATTTCATTTACTGAGCATCTAGAAAATTGCTGCTTTTACCACTGAAAACAGAGAGTGATTTCCTCAAGTCTGCACCTTCTACTCATTCGTTTGATGTTATTAAGTTGATCACAGCAATAGCATTGCTGATGCAGTCATGTTTGAATGTGAGAAAAAGCATCACATAATGCATAAATACAGAAAAAATATAAAATACATTTAAAAAAGGGCCTTTTTGTAGTCTTACCTCTAGGGCAGAATCTAGAGTAAGGTTAGGCTGCTGAGGTCCCTACATAGCTCATGACAGTCGGTGCTGCAGAACCGGATCTGTGACAAACCCCATGCTGAGAAGCTGCCTAGGGCCAGTAGAAAATGGATTTTACTCTTGGTAAAATCTTACATTTTCCTCAGGAAGTTTCCTCATCCTACATAGCCAAATATCAGGTAATATGGGTGCAATTTATACAGACTAAGTCATGGACCAGAAACAGTTCCCTTGAGAAAGAAACTGAAGTTAACTTACCTGTGTACTGGAGTTCATTAGCCGGTGGTCTGCAGTATGAGACTGTGTGTCATCCACTCTTTTTTTTTTTTAGCTTCTTCCCTTCTCCTCCACTTCTTCGATCTGGAAGAAAATGGTAGCAACCAATGACTTTTCTGAGCAGCCCAATTGCTTAGCACTGCCTCCATCAGTGGAGGCTGGTAGGCATGTTCTTGATTCAGATCAGGCTAAACTACAATCACTGGTCAAACTGTGTACTATGGTTCAGTCTCAATTTGAATCTGGAAAACTTTTAACAAAGAAAGCTAAATTTAGGTGCTGCCAGAGCTGAACAGCAGCTGAGTCTTTTTTCCCTAATTGCAGTCTCAGGTGTAAGTAAGGATTAGTTTTTGGGGGAAGAAGGCTGGGTAGGTTTGGGCACTTCTTTTTATTATTTTTTGGGGTTTTTTTAACAACTGTTGAACACTAGCCCCTGAACATGTTCTGGGCAGATAGAAGTGTGGGGTAACTCATTGTATCTTGCCCCCCCCCTTCAATCGTTCAGTTTATTTCCATAGGAGAGAAATAGTAGTAACCTTTACAGGATGTTTCTATCAGACACACAGGAAAGATATAGGACAAATGCTAAGGAGCTAAAATAACAGGATTGCACTGTTAGTCTTAAGCTACCTTTTTGTCAGCCTGTCACAAACTGTACCTTCACTGCAGAGAAATTCTCCTGCTCACCAGTCTCTCTGCCCCTCCATGCGTTAGTTTCCTTCTGAGTGAAACCAGGCAGGCCAGAAAACAATGCACACCAGCTGTCATTCCAACACAGACTCAGATGGCAACCAGGCTGCTTATCCAGTGACCCAGACTTACAGGTGCAGCTGATCAAAGTATGGTTTTTCCTCTCCTTTTGTGGAACACCTCAACTTCCCACCCTTCCCCCCGCCCCAAGGAGTGGGTGTTAGGGAAAGAGTGTATTAAGTCCTGATGTTGAAATCCTGTCAAATATGTTCCTGTTCTGCTTTAGAGGATGGGCCTACTAGCCAGTAGATACATAACTTCATCTGAGGTATTCTGCTGGTCAACTATGTCAACACTGCTAGAGAAAACTGACTTCTGATAAATCAAGAGTCCTTTGCACACTTTTCCCAAATGAAAAACAGCTTGTCCTCAGACTTCTTAATAAGCATGATCTGAAATTTTAACAGTTTCTTTTCAATTGTCCTGATGAAGCCACCAGTTCTGTGAACTTGTTTTCTAGGCTTATATATCTTTTACTGACTATCACAGGTCTCTGTAGACCAGCTGGAATGGAAACAGAAGAGAGCTATTCTGCAAATAAAAATCTCCCCAATAAGTATCTATAAACAGAAATCACTGTCATGTCAACATGAGATGAGAATACTCGAATTACCACTGACATAGTACCAGCATTTTAGAGAAAGACCCTTTTCCGCTACAAGTTCCCTTTTTTTTTTTTCTTTAAATCAGGTTTTTCTACTGTACCTGAGTACCCACAAATATTTTATGCAGTTATTTAATGCACTTAGGTCAGCAAGCAGTGCCTGAGGGCCTGAAGAAGGAAACACTCACCATTCATTTGCTTGAATGGTCCTTCAATGCATCAATCCTTATCAGCCAAATCCTACTTTTAAAATCACACATTTTAAAAGCAAGTAGCACAGGGATTTATGAGTCCTGCTTCCCATGTTAAGAAGCTGGGAGAGGGAAGGAACCAGTTTCTAACATTGACCAAAAAAACCCCCAGAAGTAAACAGTTTGCTCTAAGCAGCAGCACAACTGTTGCACATTTTTCATAATTAGTAATTACAGTGAAATCCTGATCCCAATTCAATCAATGGCAAAATCCTCACTGATCTGCTCATAGCTGGGGTTTTGTCTGTAGAGGCTAATGATTCTAGCTCTCATGCACCAAAGCAAATTGTTTCAAGGCTCAAGCTACTTCATTGCCCCCAAATGCTCTTTCCATCCCTTTGCCAGAAGTCAATTTTCCCATAACAGGGTCAGCAGAATTAATCATATACCTTACCCTCAGCCACTGTGTTTTGCAGTCCAGGTGTTAAGACACAGTCAGACAAACTCTGCTAGCTGCTCCTGATCCAGATTAAGTGGTTGCTGACCCATTTCTGATGCCCTGGCACCCCCTCCCCCTGCTTTTGTTCTGTTGATTTCACTTTCTGCCTTACCATTTTCCAGTTCAGATTTTCAATCTTATTGTTTCAGGGTGGGGTTTTTTTTTTCTATTTTAAGAAACACAAAACATAGGGTGATACAGTAAGCTTTTGCCAGGGACTATGCTGTGTAGATAGGAGCCTGTACCAGGAAGACAGGTAAACTGTCAAGAGGTTGTGTGTCACCTCACAGTTCTCCCATCTCAAGCCAATTCCAGCTAACCTAGCCACTTTGTTGTTCACAGTTTCGGACATGCAGTAGTGTCAGATTTTGTTTCAAAGCTTTTTGAAATTAATGGAAGATACCAGCCTTGGGGAGTTTTAGGCAGTAGATAGCAAATGCAAATTCTGCTAGTCTTCACTATGATAGAGGGACAGTCATTTAATGTAACCTAGATTTCTAGGCTACCTGTTGTCAAGAGAGAGAGTTAAGCAGTACCAGTTGGCAATTGTTCCCTATCCTGTGGAAGGTAGGATGAATTTCTCTGGAGAAGCCTTGCTCTCTCTCCATGGACTACAGAGGGAACTGAAAGACTAGTTCAACACAAAACATCAAATTTGTAGGTACATAATCCTAGCTCAAAGGCAAACTCCAACTCTCAAAAATCAATTATCATTCCATCATTCATTTAACTAAAAGGAATGCCATTTAAAACTAACTGGAGTGCTGTGTTCTAAGCCATCACACAGAATCTAACACAGCCTTGTAACATGGTGCGGTTTGACATTCAGTGGCAGTACAGTTTGAGCAAATGTAAACTGCCACCCACCTTGTCTATCATTCCTGCTTTTCTGTACCACACTAGCAAAAGCATTTGTGTAACACACAGTGAACAAGATTGGACAACAGATGTTGCCAAAATTAACTCAGAAAAACAAAAACCTGAAGTCACGCATCATTCAGATGGGTTCCCAAAGACCCCACAAACTGCACCTCTAAAGTAGAAAACAAGAGCTGCCTATGACTGAATGGCCATTAAAGCCATGCTGGGTAAGACCACACACTTTGCCTGCAGTCCCCTAGGCTGTTGTACACTGTTAAGCACTTTATTCTCTTTCTCTATTGCAGATCCCCACCTCGTAAGAAAAGACTAACACCCTGCTACATTACTAGGCTGTTGTGACCCTAAATATACGACATATAATGAGCTGTTAATGTGTATGTTATTGTATAAGTTTTGTAAGTATGTATATAAGAAGAGCCAGAGTATGAGAAGCCCACATGCTAGTGTCTCCCCACATACCAAATCTGCCCCTTCCAATCGCTCAGCACACACAGCAAGTTACACAAAGGTCTGTTTGCTCACCTGCAGTTTATCAAAATTAACAGTTACCATGTTTGCTAATAGTGCTTTGGAAGGCTTCTGTCATAGATCAGACTTCTACGAGGAACATACCAGACCCATCACAACCAGGAGGCCAACGCTACAGAAACTTTAGCTGCCAGATCCAGTAGATTTTCAGGACTGATGAAGCCTGGTAAATACTCAGTGAAACAACCAGTTTCCTCAGATAAGAAGAGCAGGAAAGGTTGCAAATATCCTAGTACAGTGACTTGATCAATTATACTTTTAGGTAAAATACTGATTTCTAGCCTGGCCCTAGAGATCAGTCCTACTGAGGTTAAGGGTTTCTTAGGTTAGATAAAGAGGATGCTTTCCCCCTCCATCTCCGAACCCCCACCTCTCCCCTAAGGTGCAGTTAGGTAACTTGCAGGTTACTTGATCTAAATAAATCCGTCACTGTCTCTTGCTGAAGGACCCTCTTTTCACTGCAGCCATTATTTCCTGCATTGCTATACTAGCAGGCTGCTTTCACCTCTGAGAGATCAGTTAGCATAGCCCCACCCATAAATTCCCAGATTATAAATGAGATTACAGTATAAAAAGAAAAAAATCCAACAAAGTGTTTCACAGGATGGTGACTGGGCCACTATAGCAACCCCCTTTCAGACCCTGACTTTATGAACCAAGGCTTAGTTTGACTGTGATAAGCCTTCTGACAGAAAGGCCCCCACAAAGGCCACTGTCACTGCCACTTGCTGCTCCAGAAGTTCTGCACTGATCTGTATCTTGCTGCCTCATTTGCACAGCCACAGACCTCGCCCTCTACTATAACCTGTTACGCCACCTTCTGCTTTAGCTGTTCCATAACACTTACATGATCTATTCTACTTAGTCTTGTTCTACCGATGAAAGCAGTTTACTTCTTGCATCTGACTCTTAAAAAGACAGCTTCTGCTCCTTCATCTCCCCGTGGGGCAGGTCAGTAGTTTCCAAACTGGAAGGTCACATGTCAGCTGATTGACCTTGGAGGAGTAGGAAAGTGGAGAGTAGGATGTTCTGCATCCATCATACTGTATCCCTATTTACAGCTTATGTGAATTCAGTTTACCTAAATATGTTCCTGAAAGTTGCTTTAGCAACGCTCTCTGCAAATTAAAATGATACCTGTCACTAGCAATGAAGCTGAAGATAACAGAAGAGAAAGTTATTTTTTTATTTCCTCCTTTATTTCCTCTTTAGGAAGGAAAAAATCCATTATTTACATACTATAAATACTTCACCTGTCCTTTTTTTCCTTCATTTGTGTTACTATTTGTTTGGGGTTGGATTATTTGGCAAAAATTCTAGAGGTACCTACACGTTTTCCCTGCTCTGATGAACTGAAAGAAGCTGGAGGCCTTAGTGTTCTACTAAGCAACATTCTTCATACTTTGGTGTAAAACATATTTAGAGGAAACATAAAGAAACAAATCAATACCTCATACCTCAGTTAAATTACCACAAGCCAAAATGTGGTTCTAATTCTCTTTCTCATTTAGCTTGGACACAATTAGTGAGAAAATTAAGACAGAGGGGAAAAAGTTTTGAGCTTTGATTTTTTTATATTATTGGCTTATGTTTTTTCCCTTCTTTACAGTGAAAGTTTAGAAAGTAAAGCTTGCTTTTTGCCACAATCTTTGTGTTTTGAAATGTTTAATTAACTTACTATACAAAGCAATGTAAATCAGACTGAGTTAATCTGTTTTTCAGTGGCTAAAGTAATGAAAAAAATGTGATGGTAAAGAAAATGAAGGTTGAGATTAAAGAGGCCTACAGTTAATGACAGGCTGAAGTTCAACTGTCATGTAATCGGAAATGTTTGAGAATGGACAATAATTAAAGTCAAGCAAAGGATGAAGCCCAGATTATTATAATGAGATATGATATGTTCTTCAGACTATTTGGAGGTTAATGTTACTTGGTTTCATATGGTTACGGGTAAGTAAGTACTGTACTACTATATAGTAAAAATAATGTAACTGGATACAGTCTGCTTCACAGTGACCCAAGGTTAATGGTAGTTGCTCTTAGTATATTTAAAAGGTTTAAAAGAGATGTAACAACCTCAGCATTACAAATCTAGTGCAATGGCACTAGAAAATGGCACCGAACAGGCTAGCTTCATACTGGCGTTCTTGGTTCCATGAAAGCAGCTTCCAGGACGTCGGCTTTTATCTGTGTAATTATACTGAATATGTCCATGAATTCTTTCATTCCTGAATGGCACCACCTTTTGGGTAATAGATCATTGGTATGCATCACTCTGATAAGGTATTACACTAATATATCATTAAAGCAACAGATGTATTAGTGTAATACATCACTGGGACAAAGCACTCTGATGATGATATATTCCTAAAAAGATGGCACCATACAGAGAAGATGAGGCCCAGGAGAAGACTTTTGCTCAGTTTAATAGAATAAAAGGTATGCCTTCCTGGCATGAAAATGTGATGCTCCCTATAAAGATATGGCACCACTATTAATTGTATTCCCATTTGTATTGGTAATTTGAAGATCATATGGCTTGGAAAAAATTTACTGTGGTTGAGGAAAAGATATCCACCTATCAGACTATTTTGCAGTCTTTTCCCATAACGTCTGATCTCCTCAGCCCTACAAACACCTCATCAAAAACCTCACTGTGTTGAATGCCTCAAGAAGCCTATCCTGTTCTGGAGCAATGAGGCTATGGGAACAGTTCAGTGAGGTTGGTGATGACACGGCCTTGCAGAGTTCACCCAAGGAATGGGGCTCAACTAGACAAACGGGCAGAGGCCAGGGAAATCCACTAATACTGACCTCGGAGGCTCCTGCTGACTCACTGCTTCTGCAAGCAGGGATTATGCCACAGTCCCTGTGCCAGCCAGCACAGGAATTGTACTTAAATAGTTAGAAAGCCACACACAGCTCAAGAGGCACAGATTGGCCAGTTCTGTTCCAACCTCTGTGTATCAGCCTGCCTCAAGACTTCCCACAGCCAATGAATAGCATTCAAACTTTTGTAAAACCAAGGTGCTTTTTGGGGTGAGTCAAATAAAAGAATATGTGCTTTGAAAAAAGGTTCAGGAAGCTAAATTGTAGCAGTTCAGTTATTAGCATTTACAAAACCTCTCCCTGTATTCCAGAAGTCCCACGTTATCTCACTTACCAGGATGTGTATCTGGGCAGGCAGTGCAGGGGTATACTCTCTGCCTCATGTTATTTCAGAGGAATTTCACATATTTAATTACAAAAGGGGCATGCTGATGTATGAAACAAAGGCGAGGACTGTGAACCTCTGAAGCAGTTGTCCTTTGTGAGTCCTCTGAAGTAGTCATCCTTTGTGTTTTACCCATTTTCAGTCCATAAAATTTCTCACACAAATTATAATTAAAATTATAAATGAATTAATTAGAAACTTATTTAAAATAATTGTTTAAACACAAAGGTCCAGATTACAATACCTGTAGTGATGTAGAGTTGTGCTGTATTCCTTAGCCCCCATAAGGCAAGTGAATGTTCAGATTCAGTGGTGATCATAGTTGGGTCCTAAATGAAATTGATTCGAGATGTAATAGTGAGTATATTGGCCATTTTCGAAATTAACTCTGAAGAACTGGAATACTAAGGGATGAGAGCAGGACAGCTATGGAGGAAGAAAAAAAGAGGAGAAAAATAAGCATGGAGAATAAAAATAAAAGTGGTGGAAAGAAAGGAGACAAAAGAGCTAAGGGAAGAGTTGGCAAGGATAGATAAAAAAAAGGGCAGAATTCCTTCCCCAGTTTATAATGTTGACTTCAGTATTCAAAATTTGTACTATATTGGTTATAGGCATACACATGCACATGCACACACACACACGTATGCTTTTCAATGTATAATAGAAGGAAATGGGCTCACTGGACCTGATTTTACCATTTACCAGAATAACATCATAAAGTTTTGCAGGGCCAAAATGACTACAGAAGGGTTGAGGCAGATGGAAATCAGAATCATGAAGTTTTGGATAGCTTTATTCTAGTAGTGTGGTATTGTTTCTCTTCAAAGGTTTTAATTTCAAAATTCTAAAGTGATAAGGCAGTGGTATTAAGATGAAAAAACAGCCTAACCAGATCTGTCTGTCTGTCTTTCAATAGGACTGATATGTGACGGGACTATATCAGGCTTACATGCTGTAGTCGGGGGAAAGTGGGTGATGTAAAATAGTGTGGCATGTCTTCATATAATTTAGCTTTACAGACAATTTATTATATAATTCTTCTCTTTGCCAAGTGCTCTGCAGCAATCTTCTATTATTTTATCAGAAATATTTGCATAACTGTTAGCAAAAGATACAGGGTTGGTTTTTTGTTATTTTGTTTTTTTAAATCAAGTTCATTTATTTATCACATGCAAAATACAGCACCAAATTCTCACTCCCTGTAAATGAAATTACCTTTAATGGACCTATGTTGATTTATTGTAGCTGAAGATCTGTTTCACAATGTGGCATTTGATTGGTAACAGAGAAAGGCAAACAGATGCATTCATTATTTTGGTACAGTAGCACCTGGGAATCACAAAGAAGAATAAGCAGTTATCCTTAATAGGCCCTGGAGAAACAAAAATTACAAACCTACTTCCTGACATGTAGGCCTCACTGTCTAGGATTTTGTTTTGGTTTGTGACCCGCTTTCACAAATGATGACAACCCAATGTCTTGCAAGTCTAAGCTGAACAGATGCACCATGGGGGGAGGTCATATGTAATATTTGGAGCCTTCCCTCTGCTTTCTAAACAGATGAGCATCTACCTAAAAACTTAAGCCCCAAAGTCAGCTATGCATTGTACAATTACTCAGCTCTACAAAAGAAATATTACTAAGGTGTGATCATTAGTATTATAATCTGGTCGGTCTTCATGCAGATTTGCTCTTACTTTGCAGAAAGAATCTAGAAACAGGTAACTTCCAAGATAGCGGTTATCAACCTGTGGTCTGCAGAACTCACAGAGAACTAAGGGATCTGCAAAAGGAAATTCAAAGCAGCAAACTTATTCTAAGTAGGTTAAATTTGCCACACACTTACACTGGAAATCAGAAAGGATTAAAAAACACTGATTTATGTGAGCTACAGCTTTACATTATTATATCCATCCTAAATATTTCCCTTAGCAGTTTCTTCCACGTATTACTTGTCTTCTATCCAATACCCTATACTTTTCTTTCAGTTGGAAATTGAGGCTGTGCTTTAAAGTTGTTTTTTTTAACACAGAAACAAATTATGCAGTAAGTCTCTGTAGAACCTATCACAACTTTTTCCCTGAATTCCAGGATGGCCAAGAATGCCTCCAATAAAAGACCATTCAAACATAAGAAACACCCTCTGGAGTAAGACCAATGATCCATCCAGTCTGTTATTATGTCTCTGACAGCAGGAAAAAGAAGGGGGGGGGGGGGGGGCGCGGATATTCTGGCAACCATTTCCATTATTTCATCCCTGGAGCTCTTCAGGCAGTAGTAGCACACCTGGGTGCTTTCTTCTGTGTTTCCCTCCACTTTCCTATCTATATATTATTGATACTCTGACCCTCATACCTCTTCCTTTTTTTTTTTTTTTCCTGTTGCACCATGACTTGTTTTTGCATCCTCAAACAGTTTTGGCTTTTTTTCTCCTTTATTTACTTTTCCCTCAGGTTTTTCTCCCTGGGAAGCATTATGGGGTTTGGCTAATGCCTGGCCCACAAGGGAGATGGCAGTGGGGATAACAACAGAAGGAAAAGCTATTTAGGGAAAGCATGTGAATTTGGCAACTGTTGGCAATATGTTTCCTTTGTACCGGTCCAGCATCCATTGTTGTTGCAGAGATTTTAAAGATTACCTTCCCACATAGTCATTCTATTATCCTTTTATGTACATCCTGTCCATGAAGTTGTCTAATTCCTTTCTGAGCTTTCTGATACTAGTAAGATTTAGCTAATACATCATGTCTGTGATGTTGTGAACCTTCACCACATTTCACCTCACTCTTCCCTCCAAACTGAAGAATATCAGCTTTCTTAGTCTCTCCTCGCAAGGCTGTTGCTCCATCATCACAAGCGTTTTGACTGACCTTCTCTTATCTTCTTTAATTCCACTGCCCCTTTCTTAAGATGTGGAAACCAGCACTGCACACACTACTGAATATGTGAGTGCACACAGCTTTGTATGGTGACAAAATGTCATCTCTCTTTTGTACTCAGTACTTCCCTTGGGGTCTTTGCTTCGGTTTGGTTGGTGGGGTTTTTTTGGGGGGTGGGGTTTTTTTTTTGGTTGCCACAGCACCTTGAGCTCATGATTTCAGAGAGGTGACAGTAATGACTCTAAGATCTCTTTCCTGAATTCAGTAGTTCAGCACCTCAGTTCTGAGTTCAACATCATGTAGGTAGGGATTAGATAATTTTTCATTAGATCACATTTGTCTACACTGAAACCTGTGATGCAAAATCAGTTAATATCACCTGCAAACCTGAAGATTTCATTGTTCATTCCCTTCTCCAGCTCTTGGATGAAGACACCAAATGAAATTGGTCATAGGACCAGTTCTTGGGAGACCTTACTGCTGGCTCTTCTCCATCCTGAGAAATGCCCATTAATTCTTACTCTTGCCTTCCCATCCTTCGTCCAGTTTTCAGTTCATACGGGGTCCTTTCCTCCAATCTTAGTACAATTTACTTTCTTTAGTAACTTTAAGCAGCTGGACTAGATGATGCAGGTCCCTTTGCAATGGGAACTGTTCTGTCCTGTTCTATTCTATATTCTATTCTGTTCTAATTCTATTCTATTATTTGGAATCTTGGCAAAGGCATTTTGACAATCCAAATCCATTATATCCAATATATCCTTTTAATCCATTTTTTATTGTCACTATCAAAGAACTTCAGCCTAGTGAGGCAGGATTTCCAGGAGTCAGGCCAGCCTGACTCCTCAACAAGTGAAGTTTATCTACGTGCTCCCTGATCTTTTTCCTTATTATTATTATTAGAGGTGGTATTCTACCATTATGCTAGAAATGACAGTAAGGCTCACTGTCTGTAGTTCTTAAGATCCCAGCCAGAGCCCTTTTGGTAGATGGAAGCTTTTGTAGATGGAATTTTGTAGATGGCCATGCACCCACCCTCCAGCACAGTAGCTCTTTGTTATTATATTACACATCACAGCCACCAGTTCTGCAATTTCATATTTGAGTTCCTTCAGGACTCTTGGGTGGATGTTATCCAGTCCTGGTGACTTACTGACATCTGACTTGTCTATTTGGGCCAATACATCCTGTGTACTTACTTCAAATTGATCTATTTTTTCTGATTTATCTGCTACAAAGAATGCGTCAGAATTGGGAATCAGACAGTGCCTGCTTTAAAAAACACCTCAAAGAGTTCATTGAGCTTCCTTCATCTGCTGCAGCCCCTTCTATACCTTGGCCATTGTGTGGCCCCACTAATCCTCAGCTGGCTTCCTGCTTTTGGTGTATTTACAGAATTCTCTACTATCAGCTTCAGCATTCTCTGCAAGGCTGTCTTCAAATCCTTTTTAGCTTTCTTAATTCCTTGTTTGAAAATGACTTGCCATTTTAATGGGCTTTCCTGTTCTCATTGGAGCAAGATTTCAATTTCTTAAAAGCCTTCCTTTTTCTTTTGGTGGTCTACATAATTTTCATATTGAGCCATGCAGGGGACTTTTGGACTGTTTTGTTTTCTTTTTGAATTGTAGCACAATTTTTACCTAGGCTTCTAACACAGTAACTTTTAACAGCCTTTAGGGTGCTATTAGGTTTCTTGTGTTTCAGATTGCTCCTTGTAAGGGTCTTTTTTGAGAATGTGCCCCATTTTTATGTAGTTCCCTGTCCTTAAAGTGAAAATCTGTGTAATGAATTTATTTACTTACTCTCTCCCACTATAATTTTAAGTTTGATTGTATTGTGGCTGCAGCTATCCCACTATTATTTCATGAATGAGGTGTTGCATATATTCAAGACCAAATCCTGAATAGCTTCTTTTCATTGCTTTCTGCTCTATTATTTTATATTCAGCTTCTTATAACTTGACCAAACATTAAGTGATTGAGCTGAAATTTTCCATGTCAGATGACTACCTCATTCAGCTCTTTCTGAGAATGAGACTTGCAAAAAATATATTACAAAATATGTTTGAGACTTTTGTTTTGAAATATTCTATATCTACTGGCTCTGGAATAGAAAAATCATTATTTGCAAGGGAGAACTGTTGGAACTTAAAACACCTAAAGCCTCAGAAAATTCCAACCTCATTGCATACTTGAACTTAGAGGGCTGACCAGACAACTCATACTGTGAAGTATATGATCACAGTGCAGCCCCAACACCTAGCAGCTCAAGAGGACATTCTTTGTAATGGCCACTCTCATCTTGCTGAACACCAGGAGTGAAAACAGGGTCTCAGTCACATCAGTGATTTGTAGGAATCCATGCAGTAGAGGAGAGAAATTAGTCTAATTAAAACACAGAACAAAAACTACATCCAAGGAAAGATGGGGAATGGATTGGGAGAAATATGCCTGGTTGTGGAAAGTGAGTGAATGGGGCAGACTGAAAGCATATCCGTAATGCAAATTAGGTCTAGCTTGATGAAGAGGCTGGGATTAGGATGAGAAGCCTCAGGAGTTAAAGTTAAGCGGAAGGAACTGGAAAGGAGGCCATGAATGGAAAAGTGACAAGATTGGGACAGGGGCAACTTAGAGAGGATGAGACATGTAGGGGCTGAAGTTTGTTAAAGAGAGGCAAGAGTACCTGTGGGCACTTTGGTATGCTGCTGACCACTGTCCAGAGTTGAACTTGAGTTTCCACTGGTTTCCATTGAAATATGAGTGTTCCTTTGCTGCATCCCACTGCAAAAATAACGATCATATAATTGAAAATTATCATAAGACATACATGCTCAAGAACTGAGATAAGGTTGCTTTGCAGCATTGGTACTGCCACTTCCTAAATCCTGAAGGCTTAATTCCAGGGTCTAATTGAACATGCTTTTAATATAGCTTTCTGTGTGTTGCAGAAGTAGAGGCTGAAGAAGGGTAAGGTTGTACTGCTCTACCTACTGAAATGAGCTAGGCCAAGCTGGTATGGTTATGATAAATGACCAGCTCTGGTATGGTTGCTGTTGAGCAATCTATCATTTGAGGAACTGGGCTGCACCTGCTCTGAAAGGGTCACTCCCAGGTTGGAAAGGAAGTGAAAATTTTAAGGAACATTTAGGCTTCTTGTCAAAGTTGCAGCATAACTAGTGGACTTCAAGAAGGAGAGAGGAAAACCTTGTAATTACACCAATGCTTGCAATCTTGTTTGGGTTTTTTTCCCTACCTGTCTTGAGCCAACTGTTATCTGCATGCTCACCTTCATTTACTTATCTTTAATTATTAATTTGATTTTTAAATAAAACTGCATTATAAATACAAATTGCCACCTTTTTTTTTTTTTCTTCCTTTGGCATGATAAATAAATAGCTGTGTGGATATGACATCCTTACAAAGATCTTAAGTAATCTGTTGGAGGGTTTTCTTTTATCTTTGTAATTTTTGTATCAGAAATGAAGTAAATGAAAGCGAGAAACCTCCAGAGGTTAGTTACATAATTCTGAGGATTCATATACATGCACATACTACACTTTGTAAGTTCTGCTATAAATACAGTGCAAAGTTCATTCTAAAGTATGTAATGTTTCAGTGATTTATATTTTACTAATATGTATAAATTTAAGGCAATGCACATTAAAATGGGGTGATTTCTTGGTGAGGACTTGAGAGAAATAAAATAGCAGCAATGGTTCCTTGACCTTTTTTCTTAAATATTAAATAGGAACTATATTGCTCTTTTGGAAGCCTTTCTACATCTTTCCCAGTAGCACAAGAGGTCAGTACTATCACCAAGACCCTGACATCCTTTCCTCTGTAATAAAAAATCCTTAATAATATGTATAGTTAATAAAATCTAATTGCATAATTCAACGGTAATTTCAGTCATGGTACTTGTCAGTGTGTCAAACACATCTTTCATAATATATGCTTCTATGACATAAGCCCCCCAACTCTATTCAGCCTCCTCATGAACAAGAGTATACACTTTTAAATATTCAGTAATCGTAGGTTCTTGTCTAAATACAGACAAATTTGGCACACTGTAATAAAGTGAAAGGTCATTTCTCCGTTGCTGCTTCTCTGAAGGTGACACTTCTTTGGTTGAGTTTTGTGACACTATGCAATTCCTTCCTCTATTTATTTTACCACTCTGGTACCTCATTAGCCATTGCAGAAATGGGATTTCTTTGACTGTGGTTTGCACAGAGGACAGAACATACTGATATGCACTTAAAGAGTGTTAAAATGCAGGCTATGTAAAAGCCAGTGTTTAGGGACAACCTGTAAATGTGACTTAACAAACCAACAGACCATAGCAGCTTCAAAGCACCGAAAATATAAGAACAGAATCAGTACTGTGACACAGGGTGGTTAGTAGGTTACTTTCATTCTTCTGCAAGGAACACAGTTGATTTCATTACTCCTAAACTCCTCATACTAGAGACATACCAAATGTCATCTCAACCATACCTAAGACAACCATTTCTGCACTCCCTTGACAGTCTCTTCTAGTTCTACAGACATAAAATGGGGCCAGAGTCAAACTGTACCTGCCAGCTCTGGTGAAAACTGCCTCAGCCTCCTGTGGATTCAGAAGAAGGAAAACTAGGTAATTAGATTTTGCTGGCTAGGGACAACATTGGGCTACCAGCCCAAATCCCTCATGGCCTGAGTGTTGTTCTCCTCCTGCCCTCCTAAGATGAACCTCCTGGTGCCCTCCTTCGCCAACTTCAGCTGAAAAACAGAAGGTGACTGTCTGCCACTGCAAAGTCCTTACCCCAACATCCAGCCTTCTACCTGTTTTTTTCCTCTGGCACAACCCTTAGAGTGAGCTAGCCTTAACATACCAGCTACATTTCTCCTAAATCTACAGTTTAGACTGGACTTGTCCTGTTCTTCTTCAATGGTAAGACTGAGCCCTCTTTTCCTTATAACATCCCTTTTTAGTTATTTTTAAAATGATTATGTCTCCCTTCAGCTTTTTTTTTTCTAGCTGGACCATGCCAAAATTTCTTAGCCTCTCTTTATAGGTTCCATTTTTCAACTTTTTGGTATTTTTGTTACTGTCAACTGAACTCTTTCCAACATTCTGAGGTAATTTTCAAACCTGGCGCCCACAACTGAACTAAACCTTGCAAATGAGGCTTGCACAGGACTGTCAAACAGAATAATTACCTTGCTTGTCTCTGATTATAATTCATTATCAAAACTTGTACAATACTAAACTTTTAATGACAAAGTCTTGTTTTTAATGCTGGCATGTGTGCAGCATACAAGACCTACAATTTGCCTTTGCTCAAGGAAAATTTCAAAAGCTGAGGAGGTAACAGTAATACTTCCCTGTGAGAAGTAATGAATCTCAAGGTGTTGGAAATGTGGGCCAGGATTAGACGTCACTGTCTGCTTCAGGCAGTGTCAAGAAATGAAGCTGGTCAAAGAATACGCAATTAAGGCAGCAAGCAATAGCCAGGCTAAAGCTGTGAAGCTGGAGATGCCTAAACCCCTGGGAGGAGAAGAGCAAGCAGGCCAGCAGCGAGGTCTGGTGGGAGAGACCCACAGCTGTGGTGGTAGACAGCAAGAGCTGCTACAGAGAGCTTGGCACCCAGAGGTGGTCTGGAAGGCCATGAGGCTGCAGGGGATAGTTGATAGGATCCCTGTGTAGGCAGCCACAAAGTAAGTTAATTCCAAAGTCAGGCTCCCCAGTTCCAAGCTGGTCTAATCTCTGTCTTCTGTTAGATTCTGGGGGAAGTGGGTGCAGTTGGCATGGGACTGGTCAATGCCCAATGGCCAGCTCATAGCCTCCTGCAGGAAAAGGCATAGTTTTTACACTAGGAGGTGTCTATTTATAAAAAATACCTTTTTTTTTTGATTTGGCATAAATTTTCATTTAATTTTAACCTACATTATTTTTTGTCTCAATTGCTTTCCAAGACATGTCAAGCATTAACAAACAGTCATATCTTTAGCTCTTTCCACCAGTGATTTTCTTTTCTTCTATTTCTACTCTCATCTGTTGCCCCCTGTTAAGCCTCCCACATGTCTAACACTTAATCTCTACATTTATTTCACCTCCTAAGAATGTGCAATGTCACATATAGAGTCTTCTGTGAAAAACATTGAAAAGGGAAGGAAAGCAGTGGATGGAGCAGAAGAAAAACCACTATAATTTCCTGTAAACTTTCTGTAAAATGAAAACTTTCTCTTATTTTTCCAAAATTGGGCAGGAGGGATAACTGAAGAAAACAAAAAATAGTGATACTTTCTTCTACTTAAATTTGTTTTTATTCAGAAAAGCAGCCTTTTCATACTTCTCCAGTGGGGAAAAAGTTAAAGAAACAAACAAACAAAACACAGAGAAATTAGGTGAAAAAAATTATCTCATGCTTTCATTAGAGAGAAATTCAAAACACAAGTTTTAATACTAGACATTAATAGCCTGTTATTTTTTTTCAAATTTCATGTCATATTAAAAAGAAAATAAAAAATTTTCCTCATGCCCACCTTTTCCTTTCCAAAAAGGGCAAGGCAAAAAAATCCAAACCAAACAAAAACCAGACAAGATATCTGTTTAAAAATAAAATAAATAAATTACATAATTTCAGTATTTCTTAAGAGAGATTAATTTAGATTTTCTGGGAGGGTTGGAAATAGGAAATGTAAAAAAACCCAAAAACATTTTGTTGGTAAAAAAGAACAACCACCTGCAGTCTTTTGTTATTTCACAGATAGCTTCCAGTGAAATAGAACTACTGAAGAATGAATGGAAATTTGTCTTACAATGGTCTGATTCCTACATTGCAAGTCAAAGCTGAAGACTACTGCGTATCGTTGCCTTTAAAAAATGCAAAATGGGGCCTATGAAAATACATTGTAATTAGCTGGCTCAGCTGTACCTATCTTGACTTCCATGACACGTCCATCATTGCAGACACCAGTGGAAAGCTCAAATAAGGCATGCCACCTTAGAGACCCTCCTATTGCTTTTTGTGGTTTGTAATAAGTAAAGGTTAATTGTTATCCTTTGTATTTCCCAAGAGAGACCAAAGAAATGGAGAGAGGTTCAGGTGCCTGTAAACACAGAAGTGTTTGGAAACCTGTGGCAAAGGTGGTTATTTTGCTAGCCTTACCCTTTGTGTCCTGTAGTTCTCAGCACTGTCCTTCTGACAACATCGCCTGAAGTATTCATAAAATTATTTCACAGGACGACAGTGTCACAAAGGCTAATTGACTTGTGCTGCTGCCATGATCCATGGCTGTATACATACAGACAGTATTGTTTCCAGCCAAATGTATACACGCATCTGCAAGTGGAAACTGGGATTTGAATTCATAACCTTTAGCTCCCAAAATTCAGGTCTTTATCCAGAGAGTTAAAAGACCAGCTGTAGTCACATAAAAATACTGCTATTCATGAGCATGTTTACCCTTTTGAGGTAAAGAGTAGCCGTGTGTGTTCGCTTCAGCCAAAGTGACATATTTCCCAGGGAAATCTGCTTCTGGAAAAATGCCATGGTTCCTTTATGATTTCTTGAGTATCAGTGCCTGGCTACTACTGAAGAGCAGATACTGGAATCAGAATGAACTGTCTCTAGTATTTTTTGTCTCTGTGCCTCATTTCCCAGTCTTCTCCTTGTACACCCTACTCCACACACACACACATACACGCCTGTTTTCTCTGGCTTATCTGCTAGTTAGAAATACAGTTTACAAGTGTATTAAAGCTGTTCAAATTTAAGTACGAGTTGCAGCACTCACAGTACCATTACTGATATTTAGTTAATAAAGAGAACATGTTCATAATAGTTGTAATGTATCAAGCCCTAATAACAATTCATTTCTAGGCTTTCTATCTAGTGTAATACTCCAGTTGAAGGAGATTCTTTAGGGGTTAAATATGTATTTAGAAGGATTTTCAATGTTTATACTTTTAAATTATATAATGAGGGCTGTGTTTGCAAAAACTTTCTGAAGGATTATATTAACATACTCCCTGTTGAGGCAAGACAGCCTCACCTGCCGCACAACCTGAATAATAAAACCTCTGTAGTTACAGAAGCAATGCTTGTTACCTTCAGTAACTTTTTCAGAGACCAGGAGAACTATTTATACAGAGCAAAAAATATGTAAGAAGTGTTTCAAGTGTCCTTTAAAGGACTACTCAAAGCATTTACTTTGGTTTAAACATACCTACTCTCTGGTTTTGGGGAAAACATGATTACTGTAAGAACACCTTACAGGATACATGGCTGATGTCCAAGAATCCAGGCCTTCATCCCAGGAGCAAACAACAGGCATCCTGCTTATACATTCATTCATTTTGACTCATTTTAATGTCTTTGCACAGCCTAAGACTCACACTTGAAAACAAGATGTCCCCATTTGTTCTCATGGAGGCATAGAGATGCCGGCTGTTAGTTATCTGAATAACATCTATCCAGGTGACATGACACAAGGTAAAATGAAATCCTACAGCCAGTGCAAGAGAGGTGGTGCCATTTCTTTCATGCTTTTCTCAATATGGTAGTTAGGGACTTAGTGGGAAAGAAAAGGATTTAATGCATCTTTCTGGTGTGGAATACCACATAGCTAAACCAGAATACAGGTTATGACACTGTAACATGACACAGAGATGTCAGAAATGAAACATGAATCCACATTGTACTAACACTGCTAACAGCTGTGCAAGGCTAGTGCTGAACAAAAGAAAGATGGAAGAAAATGAGAAAGGTAAAAATCAGCATAAATACAGATCCATCCCAAATAATAAAATCTTTTAAATATAAAAAATGGATTGTATACTGACTTTTATATTTTGCAAACACAAAACAGCTACAGTTCTTTTAAGAGGATTTAAGGAGATGAGTCAGATTCCTTCAGAGTGCTGTTATTCCTATTTCTAATAAAAATGCCACAATGTGAGGTGCACATATTTTAGTTTTTCTTTCTCATAGTATAAATGCAGAATAACAATCATGAAATTATATTGTGCTTACTAGCTTTTATTACCTTTCATTTCTAAATAACCCAAAGCATTTTATATATCAGAAGGGTCAGTAAGACCAGGAACTCAGCAACTGTCAGTGTGAAGCTGCATGTAGTGACATTAAGCTGCTCAGGACAGGAAGCATGAATGCCATAGCCAACAGATACTGAAATTTATGAAGATAGAATTTAATTACCTAAAAAGACTTGAGAAGGGGTAGGACTGCTACTCTTACAAGGAACTTCACCTGCCCAGAATTACACCTCTAACAGCACAGTTCACAGCTAAGACTGCTAGATGTTTGTTAACTCCTTTTATTTCCTGTGGTGCATGTATATGTCGTGAAGATTTACCATTCAAATACAACCATTTTCCAGCTTAATGAAATCCAGATTGGACACAGCGCCAAGATGGCACCAGCTCATAAAATACAACTTTGGTTCTTTTTTCTTCAAAAAAAGGGGCAAAAGGCTCTATTTGTACCTAACACCAAATACTGTATTCAGTACTGGATCAATTACTTTACTGAGGTATTTTCTGAATGCAATGCCTATCCTCATTGCATACTGATTTTAGCTTTTGACTGTTGTTTACAAGTAATGCTACTAATGCATTGTATAGCTCTTCTATAAGCACTGGGAAGTGTAGCTAAATACCAGCATAAAAGATGTGACAAACAAAGTTAGAAATGGGGAGAAGGAATGGGAGGAAGAAATTGCAAAAAGAAAAAAGTAATCAATTTTAGTAATAGCTTGACAATTACAATTAAATAATCCAAAGCTCAAGCTGAGCATTTTTGTTACACACTGCATGAATGATGTTTGTACTTTGGAACCTTTAAAATATTTAAGCAGAGAAGAAATGAAATGAACTGCAACCAGTTAAGGTCATCCATTTAGGACAAAATTGATAAAATATTAAAATGAAAGAAATAAATTTTCAAACAGAGATACTAAGGCTTCATAGAGATGTATTATTCAAAGCAGAGGAGCATGTGTGACCTCTAGGCTATTACATAATAGAGAAAGGATACGACAGTTCAAATGAGCAGGAACTATAGGCAGCAGAGACAGAGAGGGAAGATGGATTAACCATTCCATAAGCCCGTGCTTTGCTTACAGGGAACTGAGCCTGGACCCCCACATTAAAGCATTACATGCTCAGAGCCAGCCCTTGGACTCCACTATTATATTTGGCTTAAAAAACTTTGGAAAAATCATGGATTTTAACTACAGATTGATTTTGTGTCTAGCTGAGATTGCTTGTTCTCAGCGACTGGCATTTAAAGCAGGGGTGGTCCCAGGCTGCTGAGTTTCAGAAGCCTCATCTTCCAAATCGTGACTTTGTCCTTATGTGTGTTTTGTAAAACAGCCTGCAGTCAGGACAGCAGAGGCTGGCCATGGTATAATGCACCATACTTCTCTTTCTGTGGCCAGATTTGGTAGCTGCCGGCCAGCCTTCTCATCATTCATCTGTGCCCTATCAGGGCTTGAAGATGCTCAGTTTACACTTTGGACATTTTTAAGAAAAGCGTTCTTAAACTCTAGCAACAAATTCTCCATTTTTAATTTAAGACCAGTATTTATTATACAAGGTTTATTATAAAATAGGGTTTTGCAAGGATCTCAGCTCTCTTGTATCTGAAGTACTTAGGTACTTGGGGTAATCTCCCTGAAATGAGGAAGTAGCTGCCTGAAACAAGAAGTATCTTTAAATCCCAGCAAAATCTGTGTAAAAGTAGAAATTTTACCCCTTTGAAAAATTAATTTCCACCTAGCAGAGGGCTCTTGCTTCCAAGCTCAGTGTTCTGATGCAACTCCATTGCTTTCCTGTTGGCCAAAGGTATTCAATATTCATGCAGCCAGAAATGCTGTGCCTAACATAAGGTTTTGAACTGCATGTCGGGGGCGAGGTGTCAAAAACTTAGCTAACATAATGGCAAATCTTCTGGATGTAGATTAGCCTCCCTAGAGGATATACAAAAACATCTAAAATATTAGGAAAATAAGTGTCACCAGCAGTTATTTGTGATCTTAAGTCCTCTAAATGTTTTTGATCATCTTCCCATTTTTACTCAGTTGCAATTACTCCATGTGAAAAATAAATCTTCGCATTTGCAGAGCAAGCATTTATTTCTAACTCTCAAAGCTCTTTCCAAAACTAAGTATAAACATTATTAGCTTGATTTTATAGCTGTCCTAACTGGAGAGATAGCAACCATTTACAAATGAGGTTCTATCAAGGATGTAGGTGTAACCTATGATACTAGTTTTCTGTTCCTGGCACTGCAGCAGGCTTCTCTAGTGACCCTTGGCAAGATGTTCAGTTACCTCACTGGAAAACAGGCATAATGGAATGGGTCTGACCTTTTAGAAATTGTATGAGCACAGTCCTCATAAGGCCTATGGAAGATGGAGAATTTCAGTGGAAGAACTGAGACATGAGTCCTGGCCCTAGCCCTGTACCTCAGCAACATCCTGGAAGAGAATGTTCATCGATTATATCTTAGAGGCCTCTTTCAAATTTCAAAGGTATTTTTAAAACGGTTGGTTGGTTGTTTTTTTTTAAAGGGGTCAACATTGCTCAAAACCTCAGTAACAAAACCTACATTTTTTCACTGGTTTTGCCTAAATGAAGAGACACCAACTTATAAAAATAACCACAATTTCTTTAAAAATTGCTATCCTTGCCCTTTATGGATGTCTTACACTTCAATCTGTAGTGGTATAATTTTCAGGAATACAAAGAAATAACAAGTGCTTAGCAAAAATATAAACCAGCAATCTTCAGGCTCTTGATCTGATAGAGTATCCCTCAAACAATGCAAAAATTTTAGAACATATTTTATTTGTCAATATATCTTAACCCAGAAGCTAAAAAGATGACCACATTCCTTTTCTTTATAATTGTCAAAAGGGACCATAGAGTATGAAGAACATAACAGAACTCTTCTGTGTATCACACTAAAAAGAAAGACTGAATTTCCAGTGTGATGATTAAAAAAGCTGTGGCTACAGTTCTAAAAGTATGTTTCTTCCTTTGAGTCAAAGTGAATTTGTTGTTGACATAACTAGGATTGGCCATATTGATCAAATCAAAGGTCCATGCCACCAGGCGATTTTCCTCCAGCAGAAGCCAATAGCAAACACCTAAGGAAGTGAGTAAGAAGGGACATACATACAGTGACACATCCTCAGTATAGTTTTATAGTTTCTAGTGATTTTTTTTAAGCAGGGTTACTATCTGCATGTTTGAAAGTCCCTGATAGGTGTTCCTCTCATGAGGATGTCTGATTACATTTTCAATATGTATAAAAAAGTGAGATCCACAAAATCCTGTAGCAACAAGTACCACAGTTCAATTATGGGTTGTGTGAAAAAAACCTCTCATGATGTTTCTAGATTTCAGCTAAACAACGTGTGCTGGTATCCTTCATCCTGCTAAATCCAGCAGAAAAAAACCCATTTATACTGGTGTGGAGGAGATGGGTCTCAGAACTACCTAAAATAAAAGCAATAAATACATTTTAATTGAAGTAAATCGATCTTCCTCAAAAATCTGGTTAAAGGGATTTATATGGCAAGACTGAAGAAGTGAGCTACACTTTTCAAATAATGGAGGGAAAAAACTAGAATCAGATAACTTGAAAAACTCACACTAACTTTATTGAAATTTTGCAGAAACAATCTGCTATGCCTTCAGTGCAGACAGAGAAATTTTGTAGCCAATATAATTTTTAAAACAGATAAGTATGTGTGTTGGGGGAGGGGATAATAGAGCTTTCTATTAATGGAAAGCAGTCCGGCTGCAGCCTGAACCGTGATGTCTTCCCTCCCCGTAATCATGGCATTAATTACTTCATAGGTCAAATTATGTTTCTGTTTGAAAGAGTTTGGCCATCTACATGAATCAGGGCATGCATATTTAGATCTACTGCATCCTTCAGCATGGGCTTTTATTCTTGTTTGATGCATGCGGGCTACTAATTTAGTTTTTCATTGAAGATGGCTCTCTTTTTTTTTTTTTTCTTCCTCTCCTGCATAATGGCAGTCTCATTCCAAAACATGTAGAACAAGCACACATTAATTGAATCTGAGGGCAAGTATTCTTCCTCCTTCGACCATATGGACAGGATTTTTCTTTAAAATAAAAAGGCCAAAAAGTGACTGGAACAATGCCCAAAGGGGAGAATAAAGACAGACATTTAAAGGTGAGCTCACTAGATTTATAATAGCAGGGGACACTATCATCCTTTCCAGCCAGCTACCCAGTTAGCACTAATGCTTATATCACAAGAAAGGCCCAGGAGATTCTTCTTTAGAAAATAATGGATATAGCTATTAATATACTGGGGAAGCTGCAGCAATCCACTTCAGATATTGATAATAAATTATATTGTTCAGATATGAGATTACATAATCCAGGCAGGCAATGAGAAAAGCATTTTTTGTGTATCAGTGTTATTTAGAAGAGCTGCTCAGAAAAGTTTTAAGGAGTTAGAGTGATTCCATCCAAAAAGAATAGCCAAGGGCTTTGAACAAAAATACTGCTAATCATTTAAGAATACGAAGAGCCTGGATGAGATTGTAGCTTAGGGCCCACAGGGAAGGTGCTGCTTCTTATATTAACCTGATCCCACTGTTTGTGGGAACAGTTTGTAAAATGATTTTGAATGTATCAGAAGAGGTAAAGAAAGCATCAACATATTGTAACACATAGGAGAGCTTGCTCAATCGTTGAAAGGCCTTTCACTGTAAGCATTAGGATCACCTCTAAGAGGGCCAGTAGTGACCCAGCAGCCTACTCACTGAAAACTGTATCAAGACAACCAGTCTTGGACTCAGATTTTTTTAGAGGATTAGCTTACTCCCATGTGCAGATGCGGGAATTCTGTTGTCCAAAACTTAAAATAAGAAGCACAATGGGGGAACAGGAAATAAGCCTGAAAATCCCAAGTTTGCTAACCCTAAACACATTAAGAATACCATGAGTTTGTTTTAAGAATTACTGTACTTCAGATCTCTGTGATATTTCAGTCATCTGGCTTGTCTGCTGGTGTTGAGATAAATGGATTCAATGTTCTTGGATTTTTCTCAGTCACAAAAGTTAGACGTTTGTTTGTTTGTATAATGATAGCAAATATTCTTGTATTACCACAGCTATGGGAGCTGAGAGCTGTAGAAGCCCTTAAAAATCATGACCTTGTGGTAAGGTGGTGAGTGTTGCCATAAGTGAACTCCAAAGACATTTCTGAACCCTCTCTTCCCTCTCTTCTTCTGATTTCTGACTGAGCATACAGTACTAGCCCTCCCACTGAAGCCAACAGAAGTTAAAATCCGTTTTCCTTGAGGTGCTTGGTGCTTTGTAGGATCAGAGCATAAGCAAGGCTTACGAATTAATACAATCAGAGTGATATTTTTTTTTAGCTGTACCTTTTTAACTGTATAGCAATCTTTAACACCACCTTTTAAAAAAAGTCTGACTCTAAGAGGATAAGCATAATACAGCAGGTTTGAAAAATTCCCTGACTCCCTGGTACCACAGATTCAAGTCTCAGGGTCACTGAACTCTTCACCTTTCTCAGATAGATAAGATGACTCCTGCAATATTTAATATAAGATAAGCCACACAAGCATTTGACTGGATTTGACCTCTCAGACAGCTTACAAACCCAAGAGCTTGTGTAACCTGAACCTCTGCAAGGAAATGGATATTTCTGCATTCTCCCATAACTCCAAGAACCGGGGACTTTGGAAACGTCAAATGTCAAAAAACGTGCTGAAGTTGTTAGCCAGCAATGCTGCTGCAGACATTTCTTTAGCTGTATCCTCCAGTATCATTGGCCAAAACTTCTGTTCACCCAGGTGTGACCACCAGGCCAAGGTATAGGTGTCCGCACACCAGCAAAGCTCCATTCCGGTAGCTGCACATCAGAGGTAAACGGCAGCCACACAAGAACACCAGACAGCTTGACTAGGTCAGATCCAGGGCCACCTCATCCAGTTCCCTGTCCCCAGCAGTGGCCAAAGGCAGATGCCTAGAAAGCAGAGTAATACCAGAACTAACTGGTCCTTGTTACGGCATGCATACTGCCAGAGACCACTCTGGCCCCTGACAATTTGTGGTTCAGCCTTCCCACGAGCCAGGGGTGGTTTCTGCCTGTTAACAACCCTGAGCTATCTCCTCTGAGCTTTCATCACCCACTGCATCTGCGCCAAGGAGCACCACAAAGGTACTACATGAAGAACTGCCACTACTTCACCGTTTTGACCTGCCGCATGTTGCCCTCCTTTGATACTAGCTCACGTATTGCAACAACAAACCATCAACTCTTACTTACTCTCCTCAGTCCAGTCACAATTTTTAGGCAGCTGATATATCCCCTCTCGGTCATCCCTTTTCCACACCAAAATGCCTTAACGGTTGGTGGTTATACCCTTGAATGTGACTGCTGGTTCTTGGGTATCTTCTCTGGCAGGAGGAGGCACCTAATGGCGACCAGCTGGCACTGGCCAGCACGTCCCCAGCCACTGCGGTGGTGGGGCAGCCGCTGAGGTGGCAGCAGGAGCACCCTGAAACATCCCCTCATGCAGCCGGCGGCAACCGGCCCCAACTGGTCGGATCCGGCACAAACTCGCCTCAGCTACCAGGGCTGCGGCAGGGCGGGGCACGCACCCCTCCCAGCAGCCAATCAGGATGGCTGTGCTGGAGGTGCGGGCCAATCCCGGTGCAGGAGGCAGCTGCCCCAGCCAATGGGAAGTGGTGGAGCCCACAGGGTCTGAGCCTGGGGAAGGAGGCATCAGGATGGCTGCCTCGGCAAGCAGGTGGGTGCCTGGGGGAAGCCAAGGCGGGAGCCGGCGGCTGGGAAGCCCCCATGAGCCTTGGGTGGGGAAGGAAACCAGCAGGCCATGGGCAGCCAATGCTGGCAGGCCCCAGGCAGCACAGGCCTCATCTCCCTGCTGCGCCGGAAAGTCGCGAAGCATGCACCCATCAGGTACAGGTAAGGGTGGAAGGGCCACAGTGTGGTGTCAAGCTTGCATTCAGAAATTATTTTGCATTCTCTGCTTGCATTACATCAGCTTCACGCGTGACACTTCCTTTTCTAACAGTCCCTCGTGTAATTTGCCTTCCCCCCCCTTTCTTTTTTCATTTGCTGCTCAGCATTGAGCTGCTATTTTCATTAACGACACTCTCTAACCCTAAGCTCCTGCTCTTAAGTGACAACAGGCTGCTCAGAAACACTTGTTTTGTATGGGAAGTCTGGATGGGTTCTCCATTGTCCCAGGTACATCACTCTATTCGCATGTAACTTGGTGATGCGGCAACCAGAGAGGAAACCCAGGTAGCCAAGAACATCCACCTTGCATGATTTTGCTGCCCAAGCATTGTCCTGGTGGCATTTTGGGTAAGCGCAAGCTCTGATCCACAAGAGAGGTAGGGCAGGAGAAGACAGACAGCTGCAGGTGGACTGCAAGGACAGCCATGGGCCTGGCCATGTTCCACTGACTCTCCTGTCCTCCCTCAACCACTTGTCCAGGGGTCCTTAGATTTTCATACAGAGTTTCAGAGTACATTAACGCTGTCTTCCCATGTGACAAGGTTTCTCATAGTGGCTACTGTCAGAAATGAAAGCAATCAATACTTTAGGAGGGGTACTTACAGCTTGCCTGCCAGCTCAGCTCAGCCCATAGTGCTTTGGAAGTACCAGCAGATGCTGTCACTCATTACTGTATCATCCAAATCTGCCCTGAAAAAAGTTGTTACCTGTCAGCAAGGACACAAATGGCTTGTCTACAGTTGAGTAGTGCTACATGTAGACTGGTAATAGTAGAAAGTTCCCTAGTGCAGACAACCTAAGACAGCCACAGAAATAATCCACCAAATTTCAACAAACTTACACAAAGCATTCCTATTTTGGAAGCGATAATTCCTCATGAAAGCATTTCCATTTCTTCTTGTGTACTTCAGGATGTACTTCCAATGCCTCTGACAGTCCAGAACAAAGATTCTTGTCTTAACCCAAACATCCATTAAAGAGCATTCTGAATTTGATTACAGGAATTCTGAAATTGCCTGTAAACTGTCAGAAACCTTTTTCCCCCTTCTGTTGTAGCATCAACAGAAACGATGACAAAAATTCAAACTGCATAGTTGGAACTAACATTCTCATCCTAACCAAGTTTTAAACAATAAAATATGTGTCTGGTTTAGCATGATTTATGGCAGCTTCTGGAGAAGCCAGGACCGCTTCAAAACACATTGACTGAGAAAAAAAAATCACTACTAAAAAAATTTTAGGAAAAAGTACTGTATGTAAACTAATGAAGAATTTTAAT
This sequence comes from Falco rusticolus, assembly GCF_015220075.1. Taxonomy (NCBI): domain Eukaryota; kingdom Metazoa; phylum Chordata; class Aves; order Falconiformes; family Falconidae; genus Falco; species Falco rusticolus. The sequence continues at coordinate 112,784,311 of NC_051187.1, read as the reverse complement.
ATGTTCTTAACACTATAGTTATTTCATAAGAAGAAAAAAATAATCAGAAAATTTTTCACTTCCACTTTCATTGCATTTGTCTATATGAATAAATTAATTCCTGTTCCATTTCAGTCCTAACACAGACAGCAATGTTTGTAGTAGCATGGATCAGGAAAATATATGTAACTGTTTCTGACTGAGGGTATCTAATCAAGGACATATTTTCGGTACTGAAAACAAGTATGGCAATAGAGTTTTATCTAGCCCACAATTTTTTTTTAAGAATGGAAACTATGGTACACTATAGGTCACATCTGGTTATGATGAACTGGAATAAACTTCTATTCAGGTGTTTTTCTTTTTACTAAATGATTGCCAATATGGGTTGTTTTTCCATGTTCTGACTGCAGTTGCATGAACTCTTCCATGTGTTATTGCAAGTTGATCAAAACTTTTTTGTCCAAACCACTTCACACTAGACAATTCAATATTTAAAAGGTCTGGGATCAAACTAATGTATTGCTTTTGTTATATTAAACTTGATGCTAACCAGCACAGTCCTAAATCTGAAAACACTTGACTTAGACCTCACAAATAGTCACAATTAGTTCAGTTAGGTCTGCTGACATCCTTAAACATCTGTGGTTTCAGATTCAGGAACCTGGTGAGTCTTCACCAGCCCTTGGCCTATGCATCCTGCAGGTATATATTGGCTGCAAAATGGTCCTGCAGAGTAAGAGATGAAATCCACAAGCTGGACAACTGCTTGCAAGATGGATAAATATAATCAACTTGCCAGAGGTACTTCCTTTGTGTCAGGTTGTTGCACACAAAAAGGCTTGACAACCTTTGCCTTCAAAACCAACAATTCAAGGTGGCTAAGCTCAGGTTCCTCAATCTGACATAATCAGGTATTAGGTATTATTTTCATGACAGAGGCAATGAGTTGACCTAGATTCAGATGAAAAGGTTATTTATGTGTAAATGTTACATATATTACTGAAGTCACAAGAAGCTTTTAAAATTAAAATTGCATAGTAATTGTTCTAAATATGTGTGTAAATGAAAAATAAGTTGCCCACAAGATCTGCTGACCCTGATGACAGTGACAGTAAACTGCTGCTGCTATAGTCTAGGCTGACGAAGGGACAAATATGAGGTAGCTAGCAGCAGGTCACCTTTTACTTTTATAAGCTTTCTTCTTGTTACCTGTAAGCCACAACTAACTGGATATTACTACCAAATATGTAAATGATGTGCTTTTAATATAAATACATATATAAGGTATATAATGCACACATACACATACTTACATGGAACAAAATATTCTAGATGAGAATTTATTTGCCTTCTAGAATTTGCAGATCCCTCATTGACTTCTTCCAAAATGCATAGCTCTTGAGTTAATTGCTTTCATTAATTTTACCCAAGGAAAGCTTTCCTTCCACTTTTGCTTGTGTGATTTTTTGAGCTGAGCTTCTTCTAGGTAAGCTTTGTTCCAGCCATGGATAAACCAGTTGCAGTTTGATGTTATACCTTTCCATAAGCTCCTACTGTGTGGATTACTCACTGCATTGATCTTGGTGGATGAAGTCCAGTATGATGACTGGGTTCCTGTGAATGCAGAAGACAAGCCATTACTGAGTTAATTTCTATTGCACTCCTCACTGGAGAGTGGTGAACTAACGTTTGAGCTGATGGTGGGACAGACTCCAGCTCTTCTCCTGAAAGGTATTTCAAATGGCAAGAGAGAATGTTTCCAACTGTTTGTTGTGATGGGCTTCTTACAGCAAGGTTCCTTTTGAAATCTTTCATATTAAATCAGTGACTGACATACTAGACTTCTTATTGTGTGCTGTTGGGACTTTATATACTGTGGTGTGCTATATTAAAGTTTTTCCCCTTTTGAGCAAGCTGGTTATGGCAATGTTAACAAGGTGATGACACCACAGAGCTATGCCCCCTTTTCCCTGTATTACGTAGTTTGCATGCAACAAATGGTATCTATTAAAAATAAGGAATAAATCCTTTTAAACATTGCATTAGGAGGTCCAGCTAACACAATGTTTCATTGGAGAAACAGGATGACAATACTCTTAATATGATGGCAAGATCTGAAGAAGTTAATGATAATTTGATTTTACATTGGGTAATAGTAGCTGAATATTTCAATGTAAACATGCTACTTTTTAATGTAGACATTAAATAGACATGTTCTCTGTCCTAAGGTCATCAAACAGAGAAAGGAAAAATAACTAAGGAAGAGATTTCAGAAGTTCAGAGTGACGTTTATGTGAGCAGCTTTTGTGAACATTGAATATTTTTGTACCTTTGAAAATTACTCCTTTCATAAAATAATTGTGATCCCCCCCCCCCCGCCCAGGTATTCAGAAATCTGAATAATCGTGTAAAGTAATTTTATTTGGGGTTTGTTTATTGAAAAATTAACATGTTTAGTCCTGATACATTTAATAATATATTCTGAAGAGTAAAATGAAGGAGACAGGGGAAATGTATGTGCAGGGTCAAGCATCATGGACATTCTCTTGGACTACAGCATTCTAGTGGAACCAGCTCAAGTAGTCAGGAGCACAGGAGAGACAACCTGATGTAACTTGGCCCATGTTTTTACTCTCAATAAGCAGGGTTCAAACATAATGGGAATCAGTGAACAGAAGCTTCAAAACATTTACACGTATCTAGACAGAGAAAAAACTTCACATCCATGATTAATGGCCTTTTTTTAAAAGAAAAAAAAATCAAAGCAAAAGCTGAAGCAGATTCTCTAGGCCAAGCTGAACTTAACCCAGGGTTGACTACAGCTGCATTTGATGGCTGAGTCCAAAATTTGGCTCAGCTGTAGTTCAAGTGTAATGACAGATAGCCTCTTTTTATTACAGCTCTCTGCTGAATTGTGTAGTTTGGGGAAGAAGCATGATTCTGGCATCATATCTTAAGTTATGAAAATTATGAGATCATTCTTATAATGTAAAAAGGTAATATCAGGCTCATTTATTAATCTCCACAGCTTACCCAAGATATTTTTTGTCCAGGAAGCATACCTGTTGCAATGCTTAGCATCCTGTAAGACTTATAGTAGTAGTAGTAGTCTTACAGTTGTCTTCTCAAAAAACCCTTGCAGGGTGTGTAACCTTCTTAACTTTCCTTTTTTTTCCCCCCATTTTATAGATGGAAAAAATGAGAACAGTTATGCCATCGATAAGCTTGTAAAGCGTTCAAACTTGTCCATGGCGTGAATGAGTGGTTCCCAAACTGTGATACATACACAAGTAGTTGTATATAAACTACTGTTGGGTGGTATATGATGTAAAGTTGCCACTGCCAATAAATGGACCCTCTAAGACAGCATTCTTCAAAGTGGGCGCACAGAAGATAAACCACTGGAATACAGGAAGAATTTTTTTGTGTGTATCATTAATAAATAATAAAAAATGAATTTCATCTATTTCATCTTTGCCTCATCCTTTTTTAATTTCTGTTTTGTGTATTTCTTATAATGTACCTTATGTATTAGCATGGTAGTACATGTATATAAGTCATAAATAAATTTTATGCACTGGTAGTACATGCTCAAAATATTTTTGCTGATAGGAGTGCATGGTCCAAAAAGTTTGGAGATCACTGTTTTAAGGGTCAGTCCTTAAGTGACTGAAGTGGGACTCCCATAATTTAACAATTCTCCTCCAGAAAACTAGTAAATGTCTCTTGGGACTTCATGCAAAGATCACTGAAATAAATGGAAGTCTTTCAAAAAAAATCAAGTGCGTTTGGATCAGGCCCATAAGAATTACAGCAGCAGAGGTAAAAGTACATATCTGGCATGCCTGAATCTGTTCACACAGCCCTGCAGACATTGCCCTCCGTAAAGTATTGTATACATGGAGAGGAAGGAAAAAGTGGTTATGTGTAACTCTGCATAGCAAGAGAGTAGTTTTATGGTGAATATATAGATAAATATGCAAATCAAGTATTGATATAGAGCAAGATGAACATTTCTTGGATCACAGTAAATGGTATAGTTATCCAAACACAAATTTAGCTGTCAGCTATGTACTTTTTCTAGCGCTACACCACATAATCATAAAAAGCAGAATACTTGACACTGCTATTGTAAAATAACCAAGTACACAGCCCACAGGTTTTGACAAACAATTGCATGCTATCATCCTGAAAATGAATGCCATCTTATTCCTTAGCCCATGAGTTGTCAACCCAGGAAAACAGCATTGCTGCTGACAAGAGGCACTTTATGGTACAAGACAGCAATCCTTTCCTGCATGGATTTCTTTCATTACTGACAGCTATGTTTGGGTGGCATTGATCAGCAGTAGTTTCTCACTGACCACAGAGCCACTGCTTTAACAGGAGGGGTGCTTATACCTGATGCCCATCACGCTGTCCCCCAGGCAGTTCAAAGACATGTTCTTTTCTCAGATCTGAATGATTAAGAAGGGCACCTGAAATACAGCTATCGCTGCCGCTGCACTCTAGAAGTGTTGCAATGTAATGCAACACTTTTATGCACCAGGAACAATTCTATGACTATAAAAAAAGGTAGGCGCGTTTATGCAAATGTCTAAAATCAATCATCAGCTACCAGGAATAGATCATGTCTGAAAAGCTATTGCTTATCCCCCAAAGTTTCAATAGTAACTCCACTGTAGGCCTGTCTCTAGCTGGCATAAGTGAATGGGAGGATCAGAATGAGGATGCTTAGAGCATCAGCATGTTTTTCTTGCTGTGGACCTCCCTTCACTAATCAAAACTTCTTTCAGGATCTCTCAGCTGCTTTTTGAGTTCCATGCGGAGCTACTGCAGCCTTTCCCAAATGAAATTTTGCATTGTACCAGAAGCAAAAAGATGCCTGATGCTTCCAGAACATCTTTAATTGAATAAAACATTAATAATAGTTAATTATAGAGGTATCATTGAAGTCACATTAGCTCTAGAAGAATGTGCAAATATAAAACCAGGGCAACATTTTAGCCTTGACACACTACTAGTCCACTTCTGTTAGTATGATTAATAGGACATTGACTGATGGGTATACACTAGACTGTTCTCTAGGTACTGGCACACTTGTGCTATGGTGGCTGCTGTAATTTCCATCCATATGCAAGGCAGGGAGAGGGGCTCGAATGATTTCAGAGGGTGCAGAGCAGCTCATTCATTAGTCTGGCCTCATAAAAGCTTACTCTACTGCAAACATGGAACTGGCCACACCTATTTTAAGGTATTTAAAAGACTACATGAATCAATGTTGCAACAAGTATCTCCCTTTAGATAGCCAGTAGTGATGTTAGCTCTTAGGAGAGGGCTTTCCTTTCCCTAGCGTCAGGTCACAACCTCTGGTTGGCCTTACAGTGCAGCAGAGGCAGCAGAAGCCAGTAGCCTGGACAGTCTGGCGGCTACAAGGGCCTTCTGGCATCACCAAGCTTCTGTAGCCTTGGCTGCTGCTCAACAGGCTTGCTTGACTCCACGCTCCTGGCACAGCTGGTAATGCTGATATACCTGCATCTCTCTGCTGTCCTGCCCCAAAAATCACTGCTGTTGTTAGTGTAGCAAAGAATCCCTGTCACTGCCTCCAAGCACTTTAGAATGACAACATGTTTTCTTAGAGCAAGTCCCATTATGCCCTTTTCATAAAAGGGGAAGCTGAGTCACAAAATGCTTAGGTGGCTTATCCAAGATCACAAAGCGGCATCAAAGTGGTAATTCTTATGTAACTCTTGGGGAAAGCAGCATATTTCACTGAATCATGCTGCCTCCCAACCATAAATAATGATATTTGGATTCAGCACTTTCAGATCTATGAGCTATTCTGTCCCTGACTGATAGCTAATGGAATCAACTGTTTTTATCATCCAAAACCTGAAGAGAAATAGGGTATATTTCAAGCTTATTTTATGAGTGAGCCCATTGTGAAATAGATAACAAGGTGGCGGTTCCCAGGACACTTTTCATTATAAGCCTAAATAGGTAATTTTCTGGAGACATGCAAATAATGTTTAAAAATAGAAACTCCAAGGGAGCACAGACTGGCAAAAGCACACCATGCAGAAAAGGACTAGGTCAAACCCATATATCCCTGTCCACAACCAACAGCCCCCCAAAAAGCCTGGGCTTGCGCATTGGGCAGGGCAAGGTTGCTGAGGCTTTTGCAGGTAGTCTGTCAGACACAGGCAGGTGGACCCCAAAGCACAGCGCACTCAGTATCCAGGTTTATCCATCACCTCTTCACCAACAGCACCCCACTTTGCAGTTCACAGAGGTGAACAAGGGGAAGGGCACAAAGCCTACTGTACACCTTCGTAAGGTTTACGTTTATATTATTCTATTGTTTTATAGTCTGGAGCATGTCAACAGGAGATAAAGAGGAAAGATGGCTGAGGAATTGAATTACCTGTAGTGCTGAGCAAGCCTTTTTCAGTCCACTGTGGTTTAAATTTGCCACCTGACATGATAAGATAGAAAAGGTTATGTTACTCTTCAGCTCAAAATACACCTGTCTGGGAAGTCTTAACATACCTCATTAAAAGGGGTAGTGCATGACCTAGCATCGAGGTTAATACTAATATGTTCTCCTGCAGCCATGACTGTGGTCCCTCATTACCATCATCCTCTCAATGTTGTTCTAAACATTGGCACTCTAATTGAAAAACACTGAGCCAGTTTCAGACGTCAGAGGCGAGCAGCTAGAATTTGAGATAGCTATCCTTTGAAACAGGCAAGGAGAGCAATTTTTTATTTGGTTTTTTCATTAGGTGTCTGCAGAACTTTAATCAATCTTCATGTGATGCCAATAGTTCACAGATAGAGCTACAGTGCTTGAAGGAAATAGGTTATCTTTTCCCACTGTGAGCTGCTATTTCTGAGGAGCATTTGATGTGAGTCTGAAGTAAGTGTGCAATCTGAATTTGAAAGGACCATTAACCAGGAAAAATTAACAAAATACATAGAAATGACTGAGCTTGGATGGCCAGTTTTCCAGCTATGGCCTTTAATTCTCCATAAAGAGAAGATGCTTTAAAAAGTCAAACATTCTCACCAATCAACTTATTTAAACAGAATGGTGAATGATGTCACATGTGTGGAAGGAATCCAAAAACAGTTTGGGTGGAAGAAAAAAAATGCAGTTATAACCCAGCCCTCTTCAAAGAAGAAAAATTAATATTTAAGCACATGGTATATTATTTCGTGAACCTTATACTGTGAGACTAGTGCAAATATGTAATTGCACTAAACAAATATATACATAAAAGTACTGTGAATGAAATCTATTTTTCTTCAAAAACTCTATCAGCATACTCAACATATACATATATATATTAAGGAAGAAAGTGTAAGCGTGCAAGTAAGGTCTTAAACAACTTGTAAGCCATATTAAGTTAATTTTATGAGATTCAAACATCATAAATTCAGCTCAAATACAGGCTTTATTTCAGAGGTGCATAGAGTCCAAATGGAATCATTCATTTCGGACTGCCTGAACTTGGTACATGCCTCCTCACTGACAACTTCTATAACATATGTGCTCGCTGACACTAAACGTTTGCCTGAATCGTGGCCAGGGCAAACAGACGAGTTGAACTTTATGCACCACATATCAGTGAACCTGTACTTACATTCACAGGCAAATAAAATTCACCCCTGCAGGAAGTGTTCTCCCCTATGCTATCTAAATGTCATTAAACACACAGAGATTTGTTATGCATCTGAGGGTACAGTCCTCATCCTCTGAAAGATATCATATACCTGCTGAATACATGAAGAACATAACTACATTCTGAGTTTTCTAAAAAACACGCTAATGACAACAAGGCAAGTTACTAATCAGGTATAGGTTTAAACCCAAGTCTTTTTAAAGCAGGAATTTACGAGTTCTTGGTCCAACATGCATTTATTTTAAAAATCTATTATCATAGCATCTAATGATCCAAGTCACAAGCCATCGCTCTCTTGCACTTAGCACTGTATAAGCATGTAAAGAAGCAAAGCCCATTCCCGAAATAGCTTACGATTTAGTTATAAACAAAGATACAATAGAGGGATACAGCATGGAAAGCATGAACAAACAATGAGATTGGTTGATGTTATGCTGTAAACTGAAACATGTTGCTTTGGTGTGGCTCTTCTTCCACATTTGTACCTTCCAGAGTCATTACAAAAAGGTAAAATCCCACTGTTTCTTCGCTAATAGTACTTTCCCAGGTGACCATATGTCACAGGGATGCTACACGATCACAAATGGGAAAAATACCAAAGACCGTAAGGAGAATGAGTCATGAAGCAGTGAGACGTGTTCTAAAAATATTTACAAATCCTTAGTTAGAAAAAAATTGGCTGTTGTAAATAACACTTCTTGGGCAACAGGATTCTTTGTGTGGACAAATGGCACATGTGACTTAATAAATGGCAAGCTTTTCATGCGAGACTGATTTTCAGAGTGCTTATGAATGTCTCTCTCCTGAATTTCTTCCTCCATTTTTGCTTAAACTGTCCTGAGTCTTACATATGGAGAAAGAACAAGTTTAATCGGGGCAACTGTAAGCCTTTCATCAATTCAATTACCCGTTTAAGGACTCACTCATTGAACTTAGCCATAAAATGTTAGAGTTGTAGTGCTGCTCCTGTCTATCAGCTTGTGTCCCTGAATTCTTTGTACCCTTAGGGATGTTTTATCTTTTGAGAAATGTGACAGTCTGCCTTTTGAGACTGGCCTCGGCAGAGCTCCATAACCAATATATTGACAGATAGAAGGTAGCGTGGAAAGTGAAGCAGTTCACAACTTGTGTCTGTCAAGCTGCTTTCGTCTCTAGACACAAGGACCTTTTAAAACTGTTACAAGACCTTTCAAACCATTAACTTATATTAATGGCATCTGATTATTTTTTTTTTCAGGGATCTATGGATCTATAGCAGTATCACATCATACCTCATTTCCCAGTATTTTTACTTTTTGGAAAATATAATTAGAATATTATCATATCTCCAAGCATACACAGGGCTTATCTTTGAAATGTTCCTTTGCTGTCAGAAGAAGAGGCTCAAAATGGGGAGAAGAATTCACTGATACTGCACTTCTGACATTTTCCACTGAAATGTGTGTTGATTATTTCTATATGTAAACTTGAATTGGAAGTTTCTCTTCCCTCCATTTTGAAGCGGGATGTAGAGAGACAGCTGTTTCAAAGTAAATTAAAAACAACCACATCACCTCTACGAATATACTTGTTTATAAAAAGTAAAATCAAACCCATACAGGACTAGCTGTGGAATATTACAGGCATCTTTATGAGGTCAGCCATCATTTCTGATTTTGCAAGACACACAGAGATGCAGCTTTGTTGAGATCAACGCTTCCTTTTGGGGATAACACTATCCAGATTGACCAATACCATGATTTCCTCCTTGCTTGCCTTACCGGAGTATTACTCTTTCAGTGCCCCAGCACCCCTGCTAGGAAAACGTGATGGTTTGGAACCTGCTGAAAAGCATTTTCTTTAAAAATTAAGATTTCTGCAAAGATAACAGAAAACAACAGAACTACTTCTTATGTTGTTCTTTACATCCTCTAGTACGTTCCTTCAAGAGCAAACTGCCAAAATACCAAAAGACACAATATTCAAAGTTGATTTTCCTGAGTTTTAGTTTAGAGGAAATTAATCTTTTGAGGAGATACAGATAGGTAGACAGGTAGGTAGATGCCTGCATACTTCAATTTTCTGTCTTTAACCAAAGTCACAAGCCTAATGCTAACGCAAGATACTTATTGGACCTTGAGATTTCTTGCCATTTTATGGCCTTCTCATCTTATGCTCTTGTATACAAGGATCAAGAATGGTGCAGCTTCAGAATTACACGATAAAACCTTTCAGTCAGGAGCTGGAAGCACACTTAAGAAATGCACATTTTAAATCAGCCTTTAAAATCACTGGCAAATATTTCCTAGAGAAAATAGTAAATTAATTGGTCTAATGTAGAATGAAAGACCTAGGTTTTGGTAGTGTTGCTGTCCTTTCTCTCAGTGAAATAATCATGTGTCCAGCTAATGGTAGACTATATCGCTGTCAATATCACTTTCAAGTTATTAGGTCCAATCAATGCTGGATAAAAGGAAAAAAGGTGGTCAACAGGCAATCTAGCTTTCAGTTTAACACTCCCTCGAGGATTTTCATTATCCTTTCCTTTTCTGTTCTCAAGGTTAGCTCTAGCAAGACTATTTCTAGCTTCAACTTCCTGGAGATAATGCACATCCACAATAGCCTTGCTCCTCCAACGTCAGTGTGCCCTTCCACCTGAGTAAGCAGAGTCCCGTCTTTTTTTCTATTATTTGTGACCTTTTCCTGGGTTAAAAGGTCACCCCTGAAGCAGGCAGGTTTCACTTCTTATGGTGATTGCAGTGCAAAAAGCAGGCTTCTACCTTGTTAGAAGTGACATCACTGTACATTAAAGACATCATATCTCCTTTCATATTAAAATGCCTGTCAGTTCTGCTGCTCGCAGGCTGTAAATCTGCCACAGTCTCCTGTGCTTGGGAGCTTTCATTATGAAAATATGGAAGATAAGCACTCTGCTTTACTGTCAAAAGGAAAAAGTAGTCTGGTAGTAATGAGGTTACTTTAAAAATAAACACACAGTTTCTTAAACATGGATTATTTAATGTGGGGCAATTTTTGAAAGCAATCCTTTGTATTTCTTTCCCTAAAAAAAAATCAAGCTTAAAAAACAGTGTGAGTAAAGCGTGAATATACAGTCCTGTAGAATTTATTAATGCAAAGATTTTACACTTGCTCATGCAGTAAATCATTAGATTTTCCCTTTGACTTTGGCCCTCCAGCCTTGAGAGAAATGACATACTAGAATTTAACCTGTTTTTCATCTTTATATCATATAGATACAAAAAGACTTGTCTGTTCTGCAAGAAAGTGACAACATTCAGCTGTTATGCATATGACTTTAGAAGACATAGACAGTAGAAAAATACCTCCTAAACAGCAAAGAAAAATATAAATAATTATTGATCATTTTCTCTCATGGCATCATTAGGGTATTAATAATACCTTGCTATTAGATAAAGTTTTCGTCCATTGATCTGAAAGCACTTTAGATATATCATTCTTCTTGTTTTACAGAAGGGAAATTGAGACACAGAGAGGTGAGATGACCTGTCTTAACACTTGAGAGCAGCTCAGCAACAAAAGTGAGAGCAGATCCTACATCTCTAGACTAGCCTGTCTTGCTTATTTCAAACTGGAATTTGCATCATTTGCTGGTGTACCCCTGAACTGTTCACACAGCATGTGATTATTCATTTATTATTCATTAACAGCTAGAATGATAACAGGTGTTTCTTTATTACATGTAAAAAAAAATAAAAATCTCCTTATCCATCTTGTGTGAAAATATTAACCCACTGCTATTCGCCATTACTGTTAGAATCCCCTCCAGTTGAGGAAACTTCAGCGTGCGAGCATAGCATGTGTATTTTCAAATTTCATCTTCCAAATGACATACTCCATTGCTGACACTCTGAGGAGCTGAAATGAGTAGCTCAAGAGTTATTTATGGATGATGAAGCCTTTCACCTCCAAGCCATTGATTTTAATGTCTGAACCCTACATCCAGAGACAGAAATATATATTTAGGCTGTGCTGTGTGCATTATGTGAAATCAATTGGTAATGTCAGTTCCAAGTAGAGAAGCACCCAGGTGAAAACCATGGGGCAGGCGAGGGAAGAAAAAAGACCCAACAAAATTATTTGGATATTTGGGTATCACAGGAAGGTGAATACACAGGAAAAATGAAGTGGCTGAGGAGATGACATGGTTGGGATATGGTCTGATGAGGCAAGACCAGAGGATCCCACATATGTCGTGGAGGAAACCAGAGCATGTGTCACTCAGTGGAGCTGGAAGTGAAATGAAGCAAGAAACCAAAGAAAAGTGATGCATGGTTTGAACACAGCTTGCTTCTTCACCTTCCAGTTCCTCCTGAATGCAAAGGGGATTTTCTCCCGCTTTGCAGAATGAAGTCCTCTGTTTATGTAGAGCAGAGCAGAGTGAAGTAATGAGCGCTGTAGTTCTTTAATGACCCAGGTCATAAGGATTTATAACCTATTTTACAGCAACATTGCCAACACCTTCCTAGCCACAAAAGCCTGCAAGGACTACTGATTAGGCTTTTGTATCTTCTCTCTTCTCCTCACAGGAGCCTTTTGAACCTTCCCAGTTCCACAGTCACAAGTCTTGCCTATGCTGAGTGCTTTCTCAGCATTCTCCATTGTTTTCAACACCTGTGCAGGTCCACTGGCAGTAGCAAGGGTGCAATTTTTAATGACAGGTGGTCTGGGTTGCTACAGGCACTTTGCGCTACTGCCCTCTAAATTTTCTAGGCAGGATTAGGTGAGTGAGAAAACATGTGGTGGTTTGTTTTTTTGGGGTTTTTTTGCCCTAAAGCTCCTACAATTCCTAGGACTAGTGGAGCTGTACTGATAGCACAGATGGCAGTTTTGCCTCAGAGCTGAAAAACAGACTATGGAACAGTGAGTCAGTTGCCCTGCATCATTCCCCTCTCCCAGAAGATAATATTCATTCCTACCTGTTATCACAGACCTGGAAGAGTTAGTACATAACCTTCAATACTGTTTTATGTAATTTTTTTCTGATATTTTTTTTCTTGTAAAAGCAGTCAAGATCAAGACTGAAGTATATAGGAATATTTTCTTGCATGTGTGAACACCAGGGAATCAGAGCTGAACATCGTGTTTGAGGTTATACTACCTCTGAAACTGCAGGCCCTGGGGACTGGGTCACAGGCAGTCACACCATATTGAAAGATCTATATTTATAGGTAGCATCCTTATTTTCGCTAGTGTATGCACTGAAATGATGATAAAGTTAAAAAGACAAGAGAGCTGTAAAATGTACTCCGTTAAAAATTAACTTTTGAATTAATATGAAACTTTATGCTTTTGGTCTATTCCTAACAAAACTGTTTACCTTGCATGTATACGTTTCCTAGTTCTTACTTTTGATTTTACCCACTTTTGTTGTTACGTTACACAATAATCACATTCCATTTTATACCCTTAACCTCAGAAATAATGATTTTGTAGTCAGTGGCCAAGAACAGAGGCTGCTGGAAAATACCAGCTCACAACTGCTCTAGGAATGACCTAACATTGATATTAAATCACATTTTATTTCTAAAGAAATTGAGCTCTTCAGGTAGTAAAGGCACAGAAAGAACAGAGTGAGTATACCATAGTCTCCATTATTTTAAATACTTAATTGTTTCACCTCCTGGATTAACAGTAGATCAAATATTTATGTTTAACATTACTGAAATTAGGAAGATTTCAGATTTTTCTACATGTACCTTCCCTATTTTCCCTTCACTTCGAAAATAATTTATACTAATAAAAATAGCTTCTTCCATCTAATCAAATTTCTGTTAATTGAATGTGGGAACCGAGCCACTGAGGATGTGATTCACCCAAGGTCACACTGGAAGCCTCTGGCAGAGGCGTGTGAGAACCCAGGTATTCTGAGTTACAACAAACACCATTGTTTTTGCCTATTTCCAGTATCCTCACAACAGTAACGTGGATGAGCAGAGTAAACATTGACTTGGTAGCCTCCGCATGTGCCTTCTAGTCTGGCTAAAATCCAGGAAGGTGCTCCTCACATAGACAAACTGAATCATCCTTGTATATTTATTTTCTCTCTGACATTTGATTATTAAATATTTTTTTTTGCATTTCAGTAATGTCTAAGGAGGTTCTGCATATTGTACAAATATACAATAGCAACAAAACCAGAAGTTTGCAAGGCCAGAGATTGAAACCTTAATCTATTTTTTTAAGTTTTCATTTTCTAGTATATTTTCTTGGTATGTGTCAGCAAATGCTTTGAATTTCACAGCATTACCTTCTTGTTTATGTTGTGGCCTGTGTCAATAAAACTCAATTTGCTACTGTTGCAACTATTAATTAAACTGTGCTAACTGCTTTATACAGTGAAGTAGCACTGCTGGGTTCACGTTTATGTCTTACAATTTCTGAAAGACTGAAATGTGTGGATAGAAAAAAACCCTCTCAATTTATTTTAGGCTTGATTCCTAATCCGCTGCTTGCTGAAATGCATGGAAAGGCTCTTGGGATCTTTCGAAGGAGAGGCAAACACATATTTTCCCCATATATGAAATACCTGTAGAGGGTCAGATAAATGGAAAAATTGGGCTGAGAGGCCGGAAGAAGTCAGGTGATGGCAGATCCAGTCAGTTCTCAAAAAGTCACTTACACATCCTATGAGTCAGATTATACTTCTTCCCTAGAGCATCAGCTGGATTCTTAAGTGGTAAGGGTCAGAGAGGGACAGAAAGGTGGCTGAACGCTTTTTAATCTTCCTTCTTCACTGAATTTCAGAACATGGTATGGATAGTTTTTACCACGCTACAAATTAGAGCTGCCTCATGTTTACTTCATATCCCCAGGTCTGTGTCAGAAGCATTTCTGGGGAGCTGGGAACTAACCTTGCAGATGCTTTACACCGGAAGGTCAATTTAAAGTAACCACTTCAGCCCTTGTCTGTGCTTAAACTTGACACCAGAGTTTTCATCCTGAAATACTGAATTAGCATCATCAAACTGACTATGGAAAAGTTTACATTGAAATGTCATCTGGAAATGGTATTCCACACTGGAAAACATAGAGAACTTGTGTTTCTTTGATGCACATATTTTAGAAAGTCTAAACACAAAAGGCTGTGCCCAATTCCATCATATTTTGGGTAAAATCTAGCTACGTGTTGCAGAAAAGGTTCAAGTAGAGCTTCCAGCCTTTACTTAACAGAAAGCACAATTTACACATGATCTGTCAAACTGTATTTTAACTGGAAAGAATAGTAGGAGACAGAAACATGTGACAAAAGGTCACCATGTCACTTAACCCATATAGGAAGACTTGAACAACCCCAGGTGGTGAGCACAATGTAAGAATTTGAAGACGACAGAATTTTATTAGGCTCTTCTATCTAAAATCTATAGCACAAACCTGATATTTTTTGATTAAAGTCCAATTTAAAAATGCATTAACTTTTTAATTGAGAACATGGCTGGCAATCAGGAGTTCTGATGATCTTAGCATAGCATGGGAAATAATGTTGGAGAGCTTAAGCCTTCATTTGGGGAGAAAAAATCTTTGCTTTTTTACTGTATAGGCACAGATAAACTATCATTCAAATGCTGAAAGGCTCGAACTCTCCCATCGAAATGCATGCAAAGGGGGGATGTCAAACCTCTTAAGTCTCATGAAAAAGCTTGGCCCTTGGGGAAGCCAAGGAGAGCACTCCCAGGAACTTGGAGGTGCTTAAGTGAACTCTGAAAGCTTCTAGGCATCCTCCCTTTCTTTTCTACAGACCTGAAAGTTTAGGAGACAGACAGAAAGCCTCAGGCTAAGTTCTCACATTATTCTCCCCAGCTCCCTGAGGATGTGCTCACAGCTCCCTGTTTACTGGGAAGTTTGCTGAGAAGGAAAAGGAGGAAGATCCTAATACTTCCTTTCTGTTGTTCATTCCTGCACCCTTCAATTACTTAATGTCCTATTGCATACCCTCAGGGCATCAGAAGACGACTTCTAAGAAGCACAAATCATATCAAAATAACACAGCTCCGGAAGCAAAAAGAAAGCGACAGAGAGCATGGAGCTCATGCCAGCTCGCGAGGTGAGGTCAGCACCCATCTGTTCTCTGCAAACAGCACAACCTCTGACAACACAAAGCCAGATACAGAGCCCCCAGCGAGTCATACCCACTGCTTGCTATTAGACAACAGCCTGGGAGTCCACAGCGATGAGGGGGGTGTTAATCCTCACTCTTCTGACACAGGAGGGTTTTCAGGACTGAAAAACAGACAAAGTACTTGGGTTGCAAAAGCTCTCCTGTTGTGAGGTTCTCCCTTAGGAATCCCATGGGATAGCTGCGGAGAAAGCATGTATGGTGCTTTCTTGATCCCAAGTGGATGGAAAGGATCTGCAGCCTACGAGTCATACCCTGAATCTGCTGGAGGAGTTTTGGATCAGGCTGGTGGGCTGATTGTTCAGCAGCTGGAATCCATTGCCAAGAAGTTTCTAAAACCAAGTTGTGACAACTACCAGTCTAACAGTTATATTTTTGATACCAGCTCATCAAGACAGATTTCTTTTGAGACTTCAGGTATATTTTCAATAATTTGTAGAGGCATCCTTAGTACAGAGAGGTAATTAGCAAAATCTCCACTGGCTTCAGTGGGAACAAAATCTCACCTTCCACCTCTCAAACTCCAGAAACGCAATACCGTGTTTACTTCAGGGCCCTCAGGAAACCCTGCAATAACCGTGCTGACCTTGAACTGCAGAGCTTCTCCACCTCAGCACTGTTTCATGGAGGCTACATCTCCTTCTGCCCCCACACTCTCAGAGGCTGTGAACAAGACAAGTTCCCCTGGATTTGGAACTCATTCTTGGCCTCTTACTTCATTGCATAATTTTCCAATCTTTCTTTTTTTTCTTCTTTTTCTTTTTTCCTTTCCTTTCTAATGTAAGAAGGCACCAAAGGTGACTGTTAAAATCATGGGGTATGCTGTGATTGTGGCTAGAATGGGTTTGTCCTCTCTGACATATTTTCAGGTGAGGACTGTTCAATACATATTCTTTTTCATCTACTACTTGCAGCCAGGGATTATTTAGGCTGATTTCAAAATCTGCCACAGACATTCTTTTGTCATCTGGATTGTTGTTGTTCTGTCTTTAACCTACATAAATGATGTGCACTTCACAAGAAATAGAAAAATTGGACGGTCCTTTCAACACATTTTGTGTTGTATAGCCACTTCACTCTATGGAAATGCTTTTATTTCAAGTAGCTGGAAGAGAAAAACCTTCCTAACTTTGAAGCGGTTTTTACTACATTAAAGAGAATGAGAGACTGTCAAATTCCCATTTCATTTTGTAAGTTAACTGTAAAGTTTTAATTAGGTCCTCTGAACAAGAATTCTGCAATGCTTTATGTTTAAGTGTTAGCAATAGTACATGACCCACCGACTTCCATCATTAAGTTCAGTTGACAAAGGCCAACACAACTCTTTTCTTTGTAACTTTGTAACCATTTATGTTTGAGGTGAAGATGTTAATATGGAAATTTTGTGAGCTGGGAACGACTACGAACTCTATCATTGTAATTTATGACCTTTCATCTAAGGCCAAATGTAAAGGCAATTGCAATTGTTCTGGATCTCAAGGCCAGCACATAGCAGATGTATGAAATTTGGAGTGTTAGACATAAACTTTTATTACTAAATTATAAATAATTTCTACCACTTACAATGTTCACCTTTCAAGTTCATCTTGATTAAAACGCAAGGGCAGCATCTCACTGATTTCAATAAGTTATACAGCTGAAAAAGCTCTGTCACAGTACACTATTAAAGGATAAAGCCATGCAGTATTTAAAAGAATCTACTGATAGCAAGGTATGCGATGTTTTAGATCAAAATCCTCTTTCATCTAGATGACAAACAAACAAAAGAGAATCATTCGCCAATGACGTCTTAATTTTATTTGCACTCTGGAAGCTTTGAAATCTTTAAGGAGTCCACCAACTGTGGATTACTTAAATCCTTTGAAGACCACCTTCCTGAGGTCACTGGGGTTTTGTCACTCAGGAAGTAACACATTCTTTAGGTTGCCTAATAACAGATGTGATGACATAATCTTCCTGAATGTACAAGATGGGAGTTGTCCTCCCAGGTGCAAAGCACGCTACGTCAAAATGCTCAGCAACATAGGCCTTGTTGCACGAGAGTTAATTTACCACTGGGAACGGCATGTGAGACTGCTTCGAGACCTATGGCAAACCAAGGAAAATCACCCAAGGTCTGGGTTCATGACTTGGCCTCAAATCATGAAAGACAGGAGCAAAGGATACAAAACCTGCCAATCTCAATGCCCATGATTCAAAACGGATGCGTCTGTGAGGTTAACATATTATGAAGCAGAAAAACAGAAGAATTTGTTGACCGACACCAGACAACCAAAGGATTCACACACATAGAAACTGTAATTAAGTATATGCCTAAGCTAGCTAGAAAGCAGCCTGCTGAGCAGAAGGCAAAATAGCTTCAGGTTCTGATGGCTAGCAAAAAAGAGAAATACAAGCTCTAAAGACAAACTCAGAAATAACACAGAAATAACACAGAAAGGAAGGCTACCAAATTCTCCCAGTTGGATTTGCAAAATTGTCATGAAAATTAACCAGCTCAGGCATGAAAAATATCTTTGCCCAGTCTTTATCATGGAGATCGATAACACAACGCAAACTAGAATACTCCCTTATCAAAATATTATGTGCTGAAGCCAGGCGGCCAAATAAAACTTTGCAAGCCTGCTCCCCAGAGTAACTATTTTATGTTCCTTTTCTGCTTCAAGTACTAGATATAATCAAGCACAGTTGGATGCTCCTGATTAACACGACGGTTGCCTGGAAACACAGGCATAACATGGCCCAACTTTCCTGGCCATGCCTGTGCTTGACATTCACCGGACAGTCAGGTGAACGCGGTTCGGCTTTGCAAACCTTGGCTCTTAAAGCCTTTTAGCCTAAGCTTTAGGGGGGAAAAAATGTTACTGGGTGCATGTTCAAAATGAAAAGATAAACAGCTCCGGAAGGAAGAAGGAATGCAAATCTGTGTTCTGAAAAGCTGTAGTACGTTTTCTTTGTATAGCGAGGATTAAGAGTTTCACCACCATACTGAATCAATAATGGAAGAATACAAAAATCCAGTCCAGATGCTTTCACAGTTGATTAACACCTATCACAGTACTCAATCCCTTAATCTTTTTTTTCCAGACATCAGGAGATAGCTGGGGGAAAGAGGAAAAGGAGGGGACAGAGGTTCAGTTTGTTGTTGTGCCATATTTTTTTTCCAAATGACACCTGGAAAAAACATATCTCAGCCTATGTTCAACATAAAAATGTTCTGCAACTCATTTGTAAAGCGAGTGGAGCAGCACTCTCCTGCCCGGGCCTGGTCAGTGTGGCAACCACCGCTCACTTGGTCTGAGGAGGCAGCCCCGGTAGGGCCAGATCACCTCGGGATTAACAGGATCTCATCGTAGTAGACTACAGTTGTATATGGGATCATACAGGTTTTTCCATAGGACATTCATAAGGCGTTATGTGAGTGTAAGTGGAAACAAGTCATACAAAACCGCATCTCTGTGGAGAAACGGGTGTTTGGCTGACGCGGGGTGCGGGGGAAACCCCGGCAGCACAGCCCGCGGGGCGCGGGGCCTTGCACGGGCGGCCAAGCGGCCCTGCACCGGGCAGCGGCGCTGGGGAACCCGCCCACCCCCGCGGACGCGGGTGGGAACGGCCCGCCCGCCCTGCCGCTGCCGGAGGAGGCGGGGAGCGGCCCGGCCCGGCCCCGCCCCGCGCGTCCCGGCGCCGTTTGGCCCTGCCGCCGCGCCGTAGCGGGCCGGCGGGGATTGGGCGGGAGCGCGGCGGGCGGCGAGCGCCGGGCAGGGGGCGGCGGGCCGCGGTGAGTGCGGGGCGGGCTTGGGGCTCCCAGCGGCGCTTCACCCGCCGCCCCGGGGAGGGGACGGGACTGGGGGCAGGGAGAAGGGGGTGGGGTGGGGGCTGCCCGGTTACGTGGGCGGGGGAGGGGGGCTCCCGTGCGGTGGTGCGCGTACCTCCGCCGCGTGCGCCCGTTGTAGCCGGTGCTTCCGCCGTTTTCGCGCTTTTCTAAGCAAGCGGCTGCGAAGCTGCGCCTGGCCCGGGCGGGCTGTCAGGCGCCGGCCGGAGCGCGCTTCGCGCCGTTTCAGCAGGGCCTGAACCCGCCGCCTTGGCAGCGGCAGGCGAAGCCCGGCGGGTTACCGGCGGGGGAGGGGGGCGCCACCGGCGGGACCGAACGCGCGCGTTGCCCGGGAAGGCTCGGGCTGTGCAGGGCGGCGGGGCCGGGCCCTGCGGCCGCGGGCAGAAGCGGCGGAGGCGGGGGGGCGCTGGCCGCAGCACTAGCCCCGCTCGCCGCCGGTGGCGTGCAGGGCAGAGCGGGGGGGCAGGCGCTGAGGCCGGGGTCCGGCGGCGCTGCGGGGGGGAGGGGGGGCAGGCGCTGAGGCCGGGGTCCGGCGGCGCTGCGGGCGGAGCACCGAGCCGCGCCTGGGCGCTGCGCCCTCAGTCTTGAAGTCGCAGCATCTTTTCGGGTTTCTACAACTCGAATCTCAAGCCTTAATCCTAAACCTAGTCTAAGGTAACTGATCCATTTGAAGGCGTCCTTCCCAATTTACTCTTTGCTCATAGTTGGGAGCCGAGATCAAAAATCCTTCTGCTCTTTCAGCACAGGCTTCTGTGTATAGAGCCTGCCCTGGCTTCTCACCCCACCCCCTAGAGATACAAACCGCTACTTGTGGCTTAGCTATCTAATTTTAGTAAAACCATTTTAGCAAAACGTGTTACAGAGGCCTTTGGCTCTGTTGGAAGCTCCAAAGACACACAGCATGGCAAGCAAGGATGCTTAATAACTTCAGAAGTTATAAAAATGCCAAAGGGAAGGTTTAATGCTGTGGCTCTAGGAGCTTTGTCTCTCCACCTTAAGGTTTTGCTTTTATCTCCTTTGATATTTTCTTCTACTGAAAGTATGGAGAGTCAGGGAACCGTCTGTCTGTACTGAGCGTTCAAAGACCATATGTGAGCGTGTTGCTTACCCGAATGTTTTTTCTCGTTTCTCTTCCCAGCTTACCAGAGAAGATCAAGATGAGTCTACGGAAGCAAACCCCTAGTGACTTCCTAAAACAAATCATTGGAAGGCCAGTTGTTGTAAAATTAAATTCTGGAGTTGATTATCGAGGTAAGTTCTCCATCTGTCTCTCACACAAAGTAAAGTAATTGTTTGGGATGGCTGGAACAGATGCATTGCTTTTGAAAAACAAAACTGTGATCCAGAATCTTGGAGTATGTGAATATAGATCTCAGAATGGTGACATTAAAAATAGAAAGGCAACTCTGGAGAAACTGGTGAAAAGGAGATTAATGGTAGATTTAGAGATATTTACTTATCTAAATCATTAGTGTCCTTCATCACAGATTGTTAGACCGGAGTCTTGGGATGATTCAGAGTTTCTAAAGTGATTTTTGTAAAGATTGGCTGGAATTACAATTTTTGAAATGGCCAGGCAGTCCCCTTTTCAGTGCTCTGATAGCAGCCCTTGTTGGAACTACCTGGTTTTTTCACCTTCCTGTTCTCCCATTCCTAGTATAGGCCTTGGTCCAGAAAAGCTTCAAACAGTAAACTCCGCTATTGGTCATAAGCCTAAAGGGATGAAAGAGTTATTACATTCTTGTTTAAACAACAGCCTAGACATGGTTTAGATCAAGACTTGTGGACATACAGGAGAAAGCTTAGTGTGGCTTTTGCTGCTATATGCCCAGTTCATTGTAACATAATCCAGCAGTTCTGTTCCAGAACTTTTCATGCGCTGTAGGATTATAGGGGGTGTTAACCAGTAAATTAAACTTCTTGGTACAGTGTGAAATGTCCTGGTCCTACTCCCATTAAAATCAGACTGTCCTATTTTTTTAGTAGTATCCAAACTTAATTAAAACTATCATGTATCTCCTGTTGTGCACAATTAAGTCATTCCAGAATAAAATGTCTAAAACATAATGGTTCTGGTACAGGTCACTCCTTCAGACAGGTTTAATTCAATTGGCTCAATTTAGCACTTGTGGGAGGAGACGTTTTTTGTGCTGTGACAAGGAAGCTTTTTATTATGACAGTTTAAAATTGTTACTGGTCACTGACAGAGCAAGCAGTGCCTTCTTATCCCTTCCTTTGCCTCTTTAGTGTCCCAGCTGACAAAATTTGCAGTCTGTCATTTCTTTGAGGACCACATTGTCTGAGCACTTCAGGTGGGGTTGGTATCTTTAAAACTTCACTGCTTCTCATCGGTCTTTGGCTACTGTAAATTCTTTCTTGCAGGAGGATGTAGTGACAGCACATTGGAAGTCAGTTTAGCAAGTCATCATTTACCTAAAGGTACACAAGGCAGGGCCAAAATGGATTTGGTCTTTGGACGTACTTTTTATTTGCTTTGAGAACACAGGTACCTTCTGTTTGGTAAGATCCATTTGCTGCAGATAAATTACTCAACTTCCCTCTCAACAAAGCCAGTTTAACATGCCTACAGTCAGACCTATGGGAATTGAACCACAGTTCTGATGAACACCCTCATTTGTTACTGGTTTCCCCCCCTCCCTTTCTTACTTCCCACTGCTCTCCTTCCCACTTGATGTGATCCTGCAGTTAAAAACTTTTATGCTGTTCTCATCTGAAAAATATGCACTCATTTTGTTTTCTGGAGAAATTTGACCAATATTTGTAAACTCAGGCTCCTGTTACAGACCTGTCTAGATTCTCCCTCTAGGTGTTGTTGCTAATTTTATGTCTGTACCTCCACCCTCCAAGCCACTGTATACACAAACGTGTCCTAATACAAGTGTTGATGTGTAACTGTAAAATGTCTTGATTTGCTGTCAAGTGCTGCATTCATCTAAGGGAATAAGCCCTGAGAAAGTAATCAGTGCTAAATTAATACGTATGATTTCTGTGTGTAGAGATGGATATTTATACTATAACATCTCTACATATAGATAAAACATAAAATACTAGCCAGGACGGGCAGTGACAATATTTAATGGCCTGAGCGTAAACACAAAGAAAAGGAGGAAGAGCATGAAAAAACCATGAATGCACTCTAGGAACAAAAGAGTTTGAAAGTACTGCATTTATGGCCTACTAAGTGGCAGCTTTAAGAAAATCCACACAATCCAATTTTAAATTTTGGACAAATATTTTTTGTGTTCTGTTGTTACATGGTGTACTCTGCATTACTGGAGTGAAAGAGTTTTGACTTGTGGGTTGGGTTTTTTGGTGCATTTAGTAACACTTTGTAAGCAGTCAGTTTTTCCTCTGTGTGTGGATACAGAGGAAAAAAACCAAAGGAAAATAATAACCCTCAAACTATTACAAGCTGGCAGGAGAACTTGAACTCCTAACTATTTCATGGAAGATACTACAGTAACACTTCTGAAAAATGAGGATGTGTCCTAGAGGAGGATTCTCAGACTGGGGTTTTTCCCCCTCCCCAAGTACAGCCAGTACACTATATTTTGAGTTTTAATGCCAGGTAAATAAATCGGGTATTTTTCAGAGGAAAAAAATATTTTAGTATTTTCTGCGTGTGTGCAAGGATTAAGTTAGGAAAACACACATGCAAGATGGAGGTAATTAATACAGCTTTTTACAAGTTGTTTTCTGTGCACTATTAACAAATAAGATTGTATTCTCTGAGCAATTCTTTACATCTGTTAATCCCCACATTCGGTTCCTTACACGAATAATCCATTTGTTGACCAGGCGAGTTAAATTTTTAGATGGCCATGGTTCTGATCTTAACAGTGGGTGTAGATGCCAAGGAGTGATTTAAAATTCAAAAATGCCATCGTGCTGCCAGCACATAGGAAGCACTGTGTGAACAAAGTACAGCCTTCAACAGGGGCTATGAGAAATGAGAATATTGTCTAGAATCAGTGCTACTGAAATGCATATTTATCCTGATCAAAACCCATCTAATATTACAAGTGGCACAGACTTTTTTCCTTGGGTTGCATTAGTTACAAACAACGTAATTTTAATTTTGTGGGAAGATTTCAGTATTATTTGAAAATCTTAGCCTGTTGAAAATTATGTAGAATTTTGTTTACATCAGAGACTTGCATCTAATGTTCTTCTAGATCTGTAAGCATGAAGATAATTATGAAAGTGTAAGGTGTCCTGTATTAAAGGGGTTGTTTCTCAGCTATATTCTTCACAAGTTTTGATGAAACTCAATTTACATAGCCTTGCCCTTTGATTATCCAGTTACACTTAATCTTACAGGTTTTTTTTAGGTGTGTGGCTTAAAACACAAATGAGAAGGGACAACTTAAACTGTCAAAGCGGAAGTTAGCAATCTTCTGAAAGTCATGCCCTAATAATGACTTCTTACCACCCCCACCCCACCCCAGCCATTCTTACATCAACTGATACAGTTGCTTTGAAAGTGTCTGGGGTTCCTCACTCCCAGTGTAATTCCGGGAAGAATACTCTGACCTACTGGCTCATCTAGCAAAGCCTGGGCTTTTAGTCTGTTACAAAGATACAGGGTTTTTTTCAGTACTATTCAAACACAGTGCATTTTTGTTTATTTAAAAAAAAAAGTTTAAGCTGATTCAGTTTTAAATTGTCACTGTCTTCAGGTGTCCTGGCTTGCCTGGATGGGTATATGAATATAGCTCTGGAACAGACCGAAGAATATGTAAATGGACAATTAAAGAACAAATATGGGGACGCATTTATCCGAGGAAATAATGGTAACTGCTCCTCCTTTGGTTATTGCTCATTAGAAGGTTGTGATTTGATATTTACTTCTGAATTTGAAGAGTGGCTGAGGTATAACCAAGCTGCTTGTAAGAATATTAGTTTTAGGCTTTCTTGGAAACCTTAGCATATTTATCTTCTACAGTTTTGCTTTTCAGTGTCTGCGCATTCTGCATTCCTGTGGCCCTCTTTGCCTCTGAACTTGCAGTTCATTTAGAGAAGCATGCTCTTTTCTACCCTTCCTTAGAGCTTAGTTCTGTTGTTTGACAGGTTTACTCTTTTGCATTTACTGCCTGCCTAGATGGCCTCTGCTCCATAGAAGCTTGTGTTTTGCTAGGCAAACTACCACATAAATTTACGATACAGTACAGATATTGCTGACACTAATATTTTCATGTGATGCAATTGTCCAGACCTGATTGAATGCAGTTCATTAGTACTGGAGGCTATTTTCATCTTTATGAGTAAATATTTTTACCACCAGTCAAGAAAAATCACTAACACTTCACTATTGAGCCTTTGAATATCCCAGTGCAGTAGGTGGATTTTAGTGCATTTCAAGGACAATCCCAGGTTCCTGAAATGACTGTGGTATCAGTTAGGCTGTAATAGCGGGGCATGCTAGGAAGAAGAATATCTGAAAATAGAAAAGGTTTACAAGTCAGGTGTGAAGAGACTTGTAAAGAAGGTAAATGAAGCAGAGTTTGACCAAGTTACTTAAGAAAATGGAGGACAGGAAGAAGGGAGGGAATAAAAACAAACAAGAACTGAATCCTATGTTACAAAAAGACTGAAAGAGAATGCAGCACCAGCAGGACAGAGTGCTTTGGGAGGAGAAAATCCTTGAATGAGGCTAAACGCTTTTTGCGGGGAATTTGGATTATTATGCTAAGGAGTGCAGTGACATTGCAGCTGGAGAATCAATTATGGAAATAAGAACCTATTATAGAACTTAAAACAAATGGATGAGAGGCAGGAGGCTGCAGAACAGGCTGAGCAGAGAACTTAAGATATCCCAGGTTTAGGAGCATGATGCAGTTTCATGTTGTGAATGGATCTAAGGATATCACCAGCAAGCAGGTGCAAGATGTCTGCTGCTTCACAGGTAATCATTAGCTTTGCCTGAAGTGCTTGGGATTTCCAGCTTTTGTTGAAAGATCATACAGCATTAGTGTCTGACAAGTAATTTTGCTGCTTAAACTCTCATGCTCCCCTCAGTAATGCTGCAGGGTAGCTGGCTTTATTCTTCCTCTGTTCAGCCAGCATCTGCTGGCTATGTAGTTTGGCTATGAATAAAGTGTATACTGAACTAAAGTAGTACATAATGTGTAAATGTGACAGCATTTCTTGAAACTTGGACTTCAAAGTTTCCTGACTTCATTCATGCTGAGGAGGATTCATTACACTGTTGTTTTACAAGCCATGGAAATAAGATATTTTAAGTAAACAAGCTTCTGCACATTATTTACCAGGGCCCTCTTACATGTGCCACTTTCTCCTTTTCACAGTATTGTACATAAGCACACAGAAGAGGAGGATGTGAAGATGCCAGAAGGAGGCCGTTTTGTACTTGTGAACCTTTTCAAAATGATGAGCTCTATTTGATTTGTAGTTAATAATCCACAGGTGAAATACACAAGTGTTTAAATATTTCTTTTTTTAAAATAAATGTAAAGCCGTATAAACTTACTGAATGTTTTTGTTTCAAAGCATTGCTTTGTTCCACTGTACAGAAAATAAATAAGAGAAGCATGTAATAGTGCTGCAAGACTGACTCAAAGCAACAGCTTGTTTGATTATGCTAACAGTTACAGAAATAATGATAGGAAGGTAAGCAGGCACCGAGTAATTGCAAATCACAGCCTTGTACTGATGGCAAAACAATAGTTTAACTGATGTTGGGGAGGAAAATGCTAATGTTTCAGTGACACTGACCCATCCTTTTGGAGAACACAGGGTCAGCTTTAAATGCCAATCTAGTAAGAGTCGTTAGGTAAAAAATTTAGCTGTCCAAAGAAATCTTGAATTGTGGATTGACTCAAGGGATGTAACGGTGTCACTTGCACAGTTAGGAGTGGGGAAAGAATGAAATCAAATAAAAGAAAAGCCCCAAGGGTGAAAAGAAAGCTCTGTGCCAGCTGAGGAATCAGTCACAGGTGAAGAGCTCTTGGCTGGCATGCCATCACAGTAGAAGCTGCTTCACCTTCTGCATATGTACTGCCCTCCCCCCACCCCCCAGCTTGCAGTTACATTTCTTCCCTGCATCTCTACCAAACACAGTGGTCTTTGTTAATAAAAAGAAATTGTAACTAATATCTAAAGCTTCTCCTGAAAACAGACTAGGAATTGAAAAGGAAGCTTTTGTAAACATGCCATATGCATCCTCTTCAGACAGTTCATTCTCCTCCCATACGCTTCCCTCCAACCTAGTACCATCTATATGTTCTCTTCCATTATGTGCTAGCCAGAAACAAGAACAAATACATTAAGCTTATAGTATGGGGTGTGCATTAGGGAGGGGGAACCTCTGCAGGCAGTGGAGCCAGAACTTGTTTATATTTTGCAACAGTGCTCCCAGATAATTAAAGCCTACGAGTAAATCCAGCTCAGTTTTACATTGATACTTACTCTGCTTTAAAAAAATTACCTTTTCCTCCTTTTACATGCAGTCAGACAAGAAAAAACGCCCCACCTGAATATTCAGGTATTTCTTAGTCTGAGTGTTACTGCACTTAAAATCCAGATACTCGGAACGTTTTCTTGTTCCTTGGGACAAAGTTATAAGTTAGGGTAATATACCTCACTGTGAGATAATTTAGCCAATTTTTAAAAACACATTTTCTGAAGCCCTGCTTTATTCTTTGGGCAGTTTGTAGTGCCTCCAGGAACAAAAAAAAACACTTCTAGTTGTGGATGGATGAACACCAGACAATTGTGTGAATGTAACATTGGTCCATTCTTCCCAAGTACCAGTAGCTCTAATGCAAGCAGGGAACAGTGACGTTTTAGTTATCCAAGGGAGAGAATGTGGGTTGCAAATTTTAAATTCTTTTTTTAAAAAAAAAAAAATCAAGGAATAATTCAAAATTATTTTGCAATCAATAGTTAACCTTTCCACATTAAACACTTCAGAAGCCACTACGGAATACATGGAGATGCTACTTTATAATATGCTTCAAAAATTTATTGTTTTCTGACAAGGGTTGAAAAGGGTCCAGGATCTAAGTACAAATCACCAACTTGCTCTTCTCTAAGTCACTTTTTAAAAAAAGGAAGATGTCTCCAAGTGGAGCATGTGGCTTCTTTGTTTTGCCATCTATACACAGCTGGCAGGTCACTGTGCGTTTCGTTTCTGGAGACCATCTGGGGTTTGGGGTTTTCTCATTTTTATTTCAATAAGAGTTAGTTTTTCCCCACTCTTCCTCCACCTACCCACCTATAGCAATGTGCTCTGCACAGACTTTGATTTAGTCTCAAAAGTTTGCCTCGCTAACTTTTCAACTGCAGTTCTGTTTCTACAAGTCTAGTTATAGAACATTTTTCAGTTGTGATATCTACTTCAGCTGGTCTAGTCACATACTAAACTCTGAACTTAGAAAATACTATGTAGTTCACGTGCTAAGCGTTGTTTTTTAAAATGTATTTTAGATCATGAAGTCACTATTTACCTTGTGAGGTAGACAGGAAAATTTGCATCAAGATGAGCTGTTGCAATTCATATTCAAATTTCAAAAGTAGCTAAAGAAATTAAACATTTAATTCCCACAGTCACTGACCTTTATCTACATTTTACAAGATTTTTTTCCTCCTTAATTCAATTTTCAGCCTCTGTATTTAAATCAAGTGAACATTTAAGCTTGACTTCAGTTAGGTAGTCCAATGTTCGGATGTAGTCTGTTTTGAGTTGAATAAAACCTTCACCTTTGATTTTTTTTTTTTACTTATCTCTTAGAATTTGTTTTCACTTAATATATTCTGTAGGACACCATACCACTTGCAAGTAAATCAGACACTGGCTAGACAGCTTTCAGAGCAGCACACAGAACACTATCCAAAGTTTTAAGGTGAGGACCCCATTATATATGTATGTAAACATCAAAGCAGAATGGCATATTCCACAAACTCTTGATGCTTAAGAGTATCTCGACCTAGTTTATAATATCTTTATCCCATTGGGACATACAAACTTAGAAACACAATGTATCTTCCTACACAAAAGACTGTATTACATAGTAATGCTCATGTCCTTCACGTTACCTCATTTACCACATCCTAATGCTCTTGCCCCAGTACCTACATAGAAGAGTATAAAACAGTTTTACTCATGGATCAGGCTCATCTAGCTCAGGACTGACAATGAAACATTCCTTAAGCAACTTTACAAGTGCTGGTCCATCACTTGTCTTAGAAGACTGCACCCAAAACTAAGCAATCCAAAACTAACAAACAAAAATGAACTGGATTTCAAAGACTAGAGCTGCCTTCACACCTTCACATCCATAGTTTGTACTTTCATGCAATGAGATCATTTCATGAAACCAAGGCTGTTCAACCACTGCCCCAGCCTCACCACGCCAGACAGACTCTGGGAAGAGCAGTAACTCAGGATCTGCTGCATCCCACATCCAGCGTAACCTTCCTGCACTTGAAAAGCCAAACTAAGCCACATCTCCTCAAGCAAAAGCCTGGTTGGGAGCAGCAGTGCAGCACAGCCTGTGGAAACTAAAGCAAGCCCATCTGTAAGGAGGGGGTAAATACTCACTGTGTGGTGGGGCAGCCAAAAGCCAGGTCCCTACTCAAGGCTACAGCACCCTGAAGTGCCCCTATATGAAGGCAGGAGAGCATGCTGGGAGGTTGCTTTAAAGGTATACACTGATGGCCACTCAGTTGCCACCTGGTTCCTATTTCAAAGGGAATCTAAAGCAAACCACTCTGAACATCACGTATTTGAGTTCTTTCCATCTTTTTCACAGTGTTGCAATGACCAAAGAGCTACCCAGAGCCCTGGTGGCTACGACTTGCCCACTGAGCCCTCAGGCTCTCACCCAGCTCTGCAGGTTTTGGCTGCATTATTTGCGGCAGTGAAGGCAGTGTGAAAGCGTTTGCAAAGTGATCGCCTTGGAATGTTTGACTGATGGTACCAAACCCATGCCCAATCTTTGCCATGCTAACCCGTGCCTGTGTCTAGCTCCAGGCCCGTTGCAGTTTTGAAAGCAAACAGGCTGCAGAGCCAGCAAAGTTTCAGGTTCCTGTGCCAAACTGGTCTCCAAGGCTGTGAAACTGGATGGGAGGAGGCTTTTTCTGAGCTGCTGTATTGATCCTGACCGAGGGGCCCATGAACACGTCAGAGTCAGTGATCCACACAGCAGCTTCAGGCTGGCAGCGTGGCTTCCAGGTCTCTGCTGGGCTGCATGGATCCCTTGGCCACAGGACACCTCCTCGTCCTGACAGCGGGGGGCACGGGCAGCTCCCACACAGTACTGCGACTGCACCACCTGCCTGGCCTTGCCTTTATCTAGCAGAGCAGCAACAAGTTCTCATGAGAACATCCTTTAGAAAGAGGGTTGTTTTCTTGTAAGGAAATTAAAAAATAGCTCAGGTGATGGGAGAGCTGCTCTCCATGGACAGCGCTGCATCTGCTCTGAGCAATGCATGACAGGAAAATCCATCTGGGCTCCATCTGATGCTACATGAAAGTGGGGTGCTCAGCATCTGAAGGGATGTACAATTTACTTGCTGTCTGTATTCCTCATCTGTCTTGTTAAAGCAGTCATTAAGCTATTTGTTGCTGAGCCCTTTTTATTGAGATCCAGAAAGAGCCCTGCACCGTCTCTCTTTCCCTCAACCCCATCCCCCAGTGCTGAACAGCTGCCCATGTTGCAGTAGTTACCGAACAGCTACCCACGTTGCAGTAGTTACCAAATAAAGGGTTGGTCTGTGGGGTTTTCAGCTGAATTTGTAAGGGAAGGAGGCTTACATTTTACGTTGTGTGTGAAGGTGTGTGTCAGTTCATTCCCAGCAGTAACATTTGAATCCACTGTCACGCTACAGTAAGTGGGATAGAAGAACAGCAATAATAGTCAACTGGGTGGAAATGGAAGGACCTCTCAGTACTTCTGCCAACCTTCTGCCTAACTAGATGTCAGAGAAACATCCTCTTTCCCCTGGTCTCCCCAAACACAGAGCCACAGACATGCACAGGCCAAGCCTGAGATGCCAGTCTGTAGGCATTGTTCTCCAGTCCCCTTGGGGCACTACCATGGGGTTTTGCCGCTCTCCTACTGTGAGTTTTTAACCACTCCTCTCACAGCTGGCCACTGCTGCTTGTTTTAAAGATGACCTGAAATCTTCCTAAATAAAATGGTGCTGCCAGCTTTGTTGGTTTAACGATCAGTTCCTTGTGATCTGGACTCAGCTGTTGCCACCTTCAAGCTCCCTACTTCATCAACCTGCCCACTCTTCTCTAACCCCCTCCAACTTCGTTCGCAGGACTCAGGTAGCCACTAGCTGACCAGGAAGGACTTGTAACTTGTTATATAGCTCTTACTGTCTTGCAGTAGCAAAGCATTTCTCAACTTGCCAATGAAGCAACCAGCTTGCTCTTGAGTGTCAGCTCTGGGTTGCTCACATCCATGTCTGCATTACATAGTGACCTCCACTGCACCTGCTCCACGTCTGCTGTCCCTGTTGTGCCCCAACGAAGCAGAGATGTGGAAGCAATCTGCAAGGAGAAAGTTTCTGTATCAAAGAGCCTGAGATGTTACTGCGTTTATAATCCTTCTGTGCACTTTGTCAATAGTCTATCTTGGTTATCAAGCTACTACAGAGCATCCACACTTTTCCCTAGTGCTATTTTTAAATCCCAGCTGTGGGTTTTTTCCTGCTAAAAATCCACTACACAAGTGCTGCTGAGAAAACAATAGGCCGGGTGTAAGTTGTGTTATGTCCCCTTCTTGCAAGCTCCCTACTAACAAAGAAATTTATGACAGGAAAAAGGCAAACCTCTCTCTAGTGACAGCAGTGCCACCTGGTCTTCTCGTGTCTGTCTGGGCCCCATCGTCAGAGTGATACGCAGGGCCTGGCTGAGCTCAAGTGACTCCATCAGGTCAAAGCTCTGGCCAGAGAAGGCTGAGGCAATGCTGTCCTGGTGGGTGATGCAACCAGAGGCTATGGAGAGGGCTGTATTTCTCGTTGGAAGCATCTGCCTGTCACTTGGTATTCAAATGTACATTTTGAGGCTGCTGGTAGGTGCTCGTGTCACAGTAATGGCTGTGACAGGCTTTTTCCATCTCTAAGGAGGGGGTGGCTGTGACATTCGGTTTGAGAGTGGCTTTGAAGCCTCTGCTTGAGAGCCAGCAGTGAGGATGAACTCTGCATAAGGCTGTATTTCAGATCAGCCCAGCAATTAATGCTGCATCCAGGCAGCACTGTGCAGCTCCACTGACTGGTGCTGCTAAACCTGCATCCCGCGCCACCGGGCAGCACACCCTGCCCTCCTCCCACTGCCGCAGCTTCGGGAGCCGGCAGAGCCAGCTCAGCCCTGCGGTACGTCCCATGCTTTTATGGACGGGTTGGATCTGGGTCTCATTTGTTTGAAGCTTTTCTCCCTATAGCTTTGCACAGAGCTCCAGGGAGCACCCAACACCACCGTTTCAGGGTCTGCACTCTGCTGCTGCTTTTCCCCCTTTTCCAGGTGGAAGCCCATGGAGAAATGGTCCAATACAAAAATGTATGCCTAATGCATGGCAGCAGCTGAAGACCATGTAATGCAAGGCCATGCTGAGGTGCAACGACCTACATTTACCTGCAATAAGTAAGTTTCAGACCTGGCCGCTGTGCCATAATGGCTGCGATGTGTTTGGCATTTCCCATGTGGACTGCTGGAGGTCTGGAGCTGCTGCTTTGTTATGCTGGAGTTATCAGCAAGGGATAGTTCAGTGTAGGGTTAAGTTAGTAAGGAAAGGCTGTAAGAGACCAGCTGGTTTCAGGAAAGGATTAGTCTTTAATATAGCACAAAGGTAGTCTCTTTTTTTTATATAAAGTATGGGCAACGGCAAGCTGGAATATAATCAGTAATGCAAACCCTTCCCCCCTTCCCCTGAACTACCCTCTGCTTCCACTGACAAAAGGAAGGAAAACTGTAAGACTTGCATTATAACTTGAAATTCAGCGGCTGTAAGACCTCTTCCAAACGCAGAGGAGAGCAGGCTGCTGAGAGCCCAGGACCATCAGTTCCTGTGCTTTCAAACTGGTTAAACAGATGAGAGCTAGGCTGTTGGTGGTGGTACCTCAGTTTCCCATCCAAAGGACCAGCTGTAGACCAGGGCAGGCTGATGGGAACAGTGCTAATAAGTGGGGTGTCTGCAAGCCTGTCTCCAGTTTGCAGGGGCTGCCCCGGGCAGAGGTCACCACGATGCCCACTCTGGCCAGACTCCCATGCTGGTCAGACCCCAGGCAACATTGAATACAGGCACCACTGGAGCTGCAGAAACGAAATGAGGTGGTGTTGGTGTCTGTCCTTAAGTCACAGGGCAAGACAGAGCTTTGTGGTGTCCTGCAGGGAGAGCGGCCTAAGCACTAGCATGAATTCATTCAGCCATCAGCCACACATTTATCTGAGGACGAGGAGGACTAAAACGCACCAAGTGCTCTTTTGCCCCTCCATCTTTAATAGCTTTTCTGCACCACAGGGCCAACGCCCTTCCTGGTGGCCCTCAGACATCTAGCGCTGCCTCCTGAGGGTCTGCTGACTGAAGAAAAGCCAGCCAGGCGGCCGATGGGGCTGTTCCTCTGGCCCTTCTCTGGGCTGCAAGCTGCCAGCAGTTTGTTCAGCATCTCCTGATGGCAGCTCTAATAATGACAAGGAATTGGACCCTAATTTCCATCCGTTGCGAGCAAGGAGCTGCTGGCAGGGAGTGGGGCAAGCCTGGTGGCAGTGGCCAGGGTCAGCTGAGAGTCCCCATCACAAGAGCAGCCTGCCGTGACAAGACAGATCTGAGGAGGATCCGGGAAGCCCAGGGACAGGATTGGCTCCATGTCCAGGCACTGGCATGGCTGCAGTGTAGCTCAGGCAAGGAGCAGGGTGGCAGCCTGGATTTAAATGCAGCTTGTGTGCCAGGGGACAGTCTCACATATCAGATATTCAGTCCCATGTGCCAGCTCTGGTGGGTTTGGGGGGTGTTAATGGCTCCTTCTGGCAGGGCTGGTGGGTGGGATGAACCCACCTGGCCTTCCTAGCAGAATTCTGCTTTTACTGCCAAAATAGCTCCCGTTAAGTGTGAGAATCAGGGTGCACACGGCCTGCGGGTTACGGCCTGGGGGGAGCTGACGTGGCTTTGCTTTGCAAAGCTTCAGCATGGAAGCAGGGGGTGTGGGGAGGGTAACGGGGTGAGCAAGGGTCCGATCCTCCTGCATGTCTGCCAAGGAGTCCCAGGGTGTCCCACACAAACCCCACGGCTTGCTGCTGGCCCCCCTGCTGATTGCCTTTGTTTTCATTGCAGAAGCTTGGAGATTTAAAAAAAAAAAAAAAAAAAAAGGGGTGGGATATGAAGAGGAAAACTAATATGATTAAGGCAGGATTTGGGCACTGCCGGAGAGCTGCCGTAGGTGGTGGGTATTAGCAGTAACAGCTGCTGCGCTTCCCATTAGAGGAGAAAGCGAAGAAGGTCCCTGAAAGGATGGGTCTCCGGCAGGCCGGGCGGGCAGCGGTGGCAGCGAGCCCACAGGCGTACGTGTCCCGAGGTAAGTGACAGCGGCACCAGCAGCCCCATCCCGGGGGGGGCTGGGGATCACGGCCCTGCTCCCCGTGCTCCAGCGGCGAGGGGTGCGGAGGGCGGCTGGGAGAGGGGTGGGAAACAGCAGCGCAGCCTGGGAAATGCCCGAGGGAGAGAGCTGCTGCTGCTCGGGGTGCTTTCGTGAGCTCCTGCAAGAAATCATATCCATCGAGGGAGGTTTAGGTGTGCCTAGACGGGAGGCTGACTCCACGAAGAGGAGGCATCCTGACACTGGTCCTGCAGGGGCTGAGATATTTAGCAAAGGCTCCTGTGAGTCTCACGGGCATCTTCTGGCACATAAATGGTCGGAGTGGCACGATGCTCGGCTGTGGGAGGTTAAACTGCATCCGTCTGCTCCCTGCTTCAGGCTGGGCACAGACCGTTTCGTGTGCAGTGGTGGTTTGTTATACTTAGCTGGCAAGTTTCAGAAGTGCTAGGGATGGAGGTGTAAGCGAGACCGCCTCAGCCGCTGGTTTCCTCCGATTTATCTACATCTACTATGAAATCTAAGCCAGGAAAAGCTGCATGTTGACAAGATGTTAGAAAGCGCTATGTTAAAAGCAAGACTACCTGCCTTACGATACCTGTTACAATAAATGCCACACACTTGTCCTTCAGCTTCACTTTCAAAAGTGCATTCTGAAAAATCAGAATAACACAATAGCCCAGCTAATCTGGAGATGCGTTTTGTTCCAGCCACCAAAGCTGAGCAGTACTAAAGACATGGTATACCAAATATTAAACTTTGACTGTGTTGAGGAAAGATGCTTGCTTAGATTAAAAATTGGAGAAGGAGAAATCCTGGCGTTAACCAAAACGGCTGCCCATTTATCTCGCTTCCAATGCACACTTCAAAGTCAGTATCGCTGCTGTCTCATCAGCAACAGCCAGCCCTGACCAACAAGGACAAGCTGGAATGCTGCTGGGCAGCTGGGGAAGGGTCTGACAGTCACTAGCAGCCCAGCGGTTCTGAGCCGCGACGTGCGGGCTGCTAAGAGGTGCCTCGTGCTCCCCCAGGGCAGAGCGGGAGGCAGCCACATGCCATCCCACAAGATTTTCTAGAGCAAATCTCTCCCAACTGCTCCCTTCATGGGCAACTTTGCAAGAAATGCATCCTCTTGCACGACCTCCCCTCAACCCCAGCCTCAACAATTTACTGCAAAACATGAAATGCTGCGGATTATGGAGGTGGCTCCATGTGCCACAGATATCATTTATTGTCCTTTGTTTAAAGGCAGTGGGCAGGGTAGTGCCGGAACTCAGCTAATTCAAAGGCACCAGAGGGGCTCACAGGCTGCTGAAGCTGCTGCTTTGAAGTGAACCTGCCCGTTGTTTTCTGCCGTAGGATGGAGGGCGGCAGAAGAGCCCGCGTTGCCATCGCTGGCTGGGCATGCACAACCCTGTGCTTGGTCTCCTACGTGGCTGCCTTCTCACACGGCGCGAGCCTTTCTGCCTGCACTGACATGATGCCCAGGCACCTGAGAGTGCAGCTGCACAGCCCCGGCAACAACTATGTCACTGTCCACACCAACATGTCCTTCTACTTCCCAGGTGACAAGGTTCCAGGTAAGGAATAGCTTCTCATTCCTGCGTCTGAAAAATACATGGTAACTAATCTCAAGCGATGGCATTAATCTTTGTGGGGGCTGGGTAGAGGGACAGCTGCCCCTAGTGAGCTATGCCATCTCTCTCGTCACGTCACGAGGAAACAAACATATTGGCAGAGGGATTCCGCTGGCGGCGCTTGGCCTGAGGTTTCTCAGGTGATGGCTGACCCCAGGTTTTCACCATGGTTTTGTCCAGCTGTTTGCCAGAGGAAGCCAGTAGGTTTGGATGCTTTGGGCGGGATCCATTTGTCTAGACCATACAGGACCTCATCGCCACGATGGCGCATGAGAGCCACCTCCAGAGGGTAAAGTTGCCTCCCCTGCCTCTCTGCACTGCACGAAGGGGTCTGGGTGGCTCACCTGACTCGTAGGTATGGCTGGGCAGCATGCCCCGGCCCCAGCATCGTTGCTCCCAAGGCAGATGCAGAGATGAGAGGCACTGCTCCCCAGCCTGGCCACTTGCCTGCTCATCCCCATGTAAAATAAAACCTCTCCGAGGGCAGCACTCAAGCTTTTGTGTATTTACAGGGTGGTACCCAAACCTCCTTCCTTAAAAATGGCTGCATGCTGCCTAATGCAATGTCCTTTGGAGCTTATAATCGAGGAGAGGGAAAAAAAAAAAAAAAAGACTCAAGCAAATTTTGGGTGCAATTCCATACCACAAAGTTCAAGTCTGGCCTCCTGCATCCAGCATGTCCAAGACAGACCGTGAGGACAAAGACAGTAAAACATTATTGCTGGTGTTGCAGGGGGTTTTCTTTTAGTTACAGTGCTACCACTGGAAAGTCCATTGCAAACAGTTCACCCCATAACTACGAGACAAATCCCTTCGTGTTCCCTGTTTTGTCTTGCAGTAACAGTGAGGAGCACCCGGGATTTTATGGGGTTTTTGCTTCAAGCTCGCAAAGTGTCTAACGATGAAATCACTGGCACGTTTGTCTTCATCCCTCCTGGTTCCAAGCTGCTGACTTGCTTTGAAGATGGTGACACTGTCACCCACTCAGACAAGTCACTGAAGAGAAACCTGTCCTTCGTATGGAAAGCACCAGACCAACCCATTGGAGACATCAAGTTTTTGTAAGAGCATCACTGGTTCCTAACCAGAATTTGTGTATTCTTAGTTAAGGTCTGGTTTTATTTTTTCATCGTACTTGTCCAGCACAGTGGTTTATGTATCTTAAACCCCATATAGCTAAATACTTATCAAATGCTGCAACAGTATCCCAGCTGGTAGATAAATCACTATTTATAGCTGCTGGGTAGTGCTGCTTTTTATTTACATGGTCACTATTTTCTCACAATAAATACACTGGAAGATGACAGCATAAGCACTTAAGAAATAGAAATATTAAGGCATAAAGAGAGAACTGTGTGATCATGTTGCCTCTTTCTAAATAACACAGCCCACAGGACTTCCCTGCCTACAGAATAATCTTGTATATCACTTCTTTAAAGGAAAAATAATTAAAAATGAGTGGGTTTAAAAGAAGTTATATGTAAACATAATTATTCACAGTAGGAAGAGAGAGGGAGCACTGGGTCAAAACTTGACATCTCTATTTTGCACCAAAGTCCCAAACTGTCCAAGTATTTTGGTTCTGATTTGGAATGAAATTAAACATCTTCTAACTGGCTGTCTTAGAGGAAGCACTGAGACTTCTCATTTTGGAAGAAATTAAATTGTTACGTTTTGACTTTACAAAACCACTTAGAAGCTGCTTGGCTAAATCCTTGGCCACTCCCCAAAACACAAGTGTGCCGGTGAGTGCTGTGGCTTGTGCATCTCATCGTGATTCAACACAAATTCATTGAAACAGAAATATTGCCGCTTGCTTGGCATTTCCAGTTTTCGGTTGTTGTTTTAGATCAGGAAATACTATTAAAAACACATAAAACTCAAGCAACCAAATAAACCCAACACAAACCAAACACCACCCACTCCTAGCCACCCGCTCTTATGCTTCCTTCACCCTCTGGCTTTTGATCCTCCAGGCTGATTTCTGACAGCCTCTCCCTTTTCTCCCTATCAACAGCATCTGGAAAAACTCCTTGTTAGGCTTAAAAATGCCTCATAAGAGTCGGCTGGCACAGGAAAACCCGGGTTGTTTTCCCCTTAGCTAATTCGCAGAAGCAGCTGAGCAATCCAAGCTGAAATTCTCCCAAAACCTCCAGCTTAAATAAGGCTCTCTGGGTGAACAGTTAAAGGTTGGCCAATGCAGTTTTGGCACCTGACAAAAGGCAGAGGGTTAGACGGGCTCAAATATCAGAGGGCTGAGCAGAGAGACTTTTTTTTTTCTCTACCTATTCTGCTGTTTGTACAAGTTACATTGACTTGTTTTAATTAGTAAATACCACTGTTGTATCCCTGCCTACAGAAGATTATCAGCAGAGCTAGTCCAAGTTTTCCAAATGTGCTTCTAACAACACAGCAAATACAACAGCTTTTTTTTTTTTCTTTTTTTTTTTAATTTAAGTTCCCACACATTTTTTTGGCTGATCTTGATTATGGCTGGTGATTCTTCACCCTGTATCTTTCTTATGGGGCCTGGTATCTTTTATTTGTAATATAAAATGTGTGATGGGCTAATCCTTTAAAATACTTTTGCATCACTCCTGTCTTTGGATTAAAGCAGTCCTTGTGAATTGATCCCTGTGAAACAGTTGGATGTTTTATTAATGCCATACAGCCAGTAAATTCCTAATGTTAATTAGTAAATGCCTAATGATGTTTTAACAGCATCTCCATAGTCCAGTCATACTTTGTTTACTGGGCAAAGATCGAATCTGCTACCGTGGCTCAGCAAGGACAGAACAAAACACTTGCTGGCAGCGGCAAGAAGCCCGATTCCATAATTCCCGCACCCTCACAGGGACCAGCTGACCCACACCCCACAGGTATGGCAAACAAAGGTACGGGTTTCTTACCAACCGCTCCCCACAGAGTAGTTCTAAAGCTTATTCCAGGCAAGCATCAAAGTGACAAGTGACCCAAACAAGCTGGTGGGACCCATTTAACTCCTGTGGCCACTGGGGAGATGGCCATGGTGAACACCCTGAAGTGAGGGTATGGGTCAGCATTCAAGATGACAGAGCCAGTTCCGAGGAGGGCACCAGAAAGACAAACAGGGCTGCCTGATCTTATAATTTCAATGCAAAACCTAAAATACAACATACTTTATGTAAAACCTCAGCCCCTTAGGACAAGCAAGTGCAATTAGCACTGCTCTCTAAATAAGCAAATACATTTGTCTCTAAATGTCACTATTGCCCTTCAGGTCTGTATTTAGTTGTATTTATGCAGCCTTTGGTCGGTAAAATGCTCCAATAATTTACTTACAACCAAATCAGACGCATTTCTCAGCATTTTCAGCATGGCACCAAGACTGGGTTTTAATTGTTTCACTTGACCATAATTTAGGCAGCAGGTTTTCCTGCTTTACTTTCCAGCTGGGTTCCCACTTAAAATTAAGTGACATGAAGATTAAAAAAAAGTCACTATTATGATTCTTCCTGGCAAACATTAACACCAAGTGGGATCTGAAATAAATAAACCAAAGACAACAGACTTCTGTTCCTCCCTCCCTGCTTGTTTTCTCTCTGTGCTGGACAAGGTCCCACCTCTCCTGTGGCTGCCACCAACTCCCCGCTGCGCACCACACTGCCTGCCAGCCCCACTGGCACGGTGGCAACGCCGGCACCGGAGCCAGGTTTCGGTGTCAGGTCAGACGCCCATCCCGTCATGGAGCCGAAGCAGCCAGCCCGGCCTTCGCGGGCTGTGTCTGGCAGGAGCAGCGGGTCCAGCGGCTGGGGGCTGGAGCCATCCCTCCCCACCCGAGACCCCGGCATGATGGACACCTTGCGAGGTTTCCTCTCCCAGGATGACACTTCCAGCTACAGCACCTCTGACAGGTAAACTAGGCGGTGGGAAGAGCTATTTCTCCAGCCCTTGTGCAGAACGAAAATAGTACTAGTTTCCCCACAGACGAGCGAGGCTCCGTGTAGGAAGGTGTCTGCAGCTCGGGGCAGGGAGACGGGAGGGTGTTTGCTTGCCCAGATCTTGAGAAATAATTCTTTGGAGATTGCACACAACAGACAGTGACAGGGAGAAAATCCAGCTCTTAAAAACCCAACACTGTGCTGCTCAGCCCAGCAGAGGACCAGCCAGTGGCTGAAAAATGTGATAAAAACTATTGGTGGCTACAGTATTTTTCCAGAAGCGCA
Source organism: Falco rusticolus (assembly GCF_015220075.1). Lineage (NCBI taxonomy): Eukaryota > Metazoa > Chordata > Aves > Falconiformes > Falconidae > Falco > Falco rusticolus. The sequence goes on along the minus strand of NC_051187.1, from coordinate 112,744,256 downwards.
TACAAATACTCAATGAAATGGTGAACTCAGCGGGCCTATTTCTCCATTTGCAGGGAAAAGGAAGAAAGGATTCAAAAGCAATGATGAAATTTTGGGTTGAGGCTATCTGCTCAGAACTCTTAGAGGGTTTGGGTCACATGAGCTTTCATGCAACATTTCATAGTCTGGGTGAAAATGATGGGGATTCTCGAGTGGTGCAGAGCCCAGGGATTCCCACATGAGCTGCAGCAACAGGTCTCATTTACTAACCCTGCCCTTCCTCTGTCCATATCTTAGAGCAGGAAGCATTGACAGTGCTGCCACCACACGCTTGTGTTTGACGTGTAAAGAAGACAGGCAGGTAAGCAACGGAGTTGGGTAGGACGTCTTCTCCAAAGACAGAAAGGTCTAAGAGAAGATGAGGGTAAAACCTCTCTACTGCATCACAGCACCAAGCAGCCCGTGTAGCTCTCACAAGTGAAACTACACTGACACTGTTAAGAGTTTTAATTTTTTTACTTTAACTGGGAATCAGTTTTCGTATCTCTTTTTTGTTTTCCTTTTGACATCGTTGCCTGAGTTTTTAAGAGTCCCCCTGTAAAAACTAAAATAACTTTTCCATATGTAGACATGACTACAGGCTTCTGGATGTTGCTGTGTTGGAAACCTGTATTTTGTTCCTGCGGAAGGCTGAGATGTTCCTTTCCAGAGATGCTGGATAGCTACCATCCATGACATTCACCAGAGGTCAAAGACTTCAGCTTTCCAAGGGACAGCCAAGGAAGCCGTGTGCTTTCCGAGGGCAGGGTCAGCCCAGGAGGCTGGATGGAGCAGAAAGGCAGAGGTGGTGGTGGTGATGGTGGGGTTAGCTACAGGTGTGGGGTGCACTCACTGGAGACAGTTGGAAGAGCAGGAGCTGGCAGATGGGATGACTAGGTGAGAGTGCCTTTTGGGAAAGGGTGGCCTCAGGAGAGGAAGCCCAGAAAGGTGTGAAAGGACTGCAGCCTTGGGGGAGCGAGGTGGCTGTATGTACGGAAGGAGATGTGGGAGCTGGGAAGGGCATGCAAGAAATTAGTTAAAGAAAAGGAGAGCAAGAGAAGGGAGAGAAACTGAAGAATACCGGGGCTGCAGAGAGAGGAGGATGCTCAGATGGGAACCAGTGGAGAAGCTGGAAAGCAGGGATAGCTTAGACACATGGGATACAGAGTTAGCAGGGGAAGTCCAATACACAGGGAATGGAGAGGAAAAAAATACAAGGAAAGTAAAGAACCAGATCCAGGTTGCAGGATGGCACAGGAGGAAGAGAAGTAATCTCAAAGAAAATAGAAGAGGAAGGGGCCATACAGCAGAGAATGATGAGGCAGAAATATTTAGAAAGGAGTGGAGGACTGAGAACAAGTAAAGGAGAGATGTGTAACATGGGCACCTGGCATAGGCATGGAGAGAACTTGAGAAATGACAGAAGATGGTAACCAAAGGAAAGGAACAGTTACGGTGCAAGGCAAGACCAGAAGAGCATAACGAAATAAAACTATTGAGACATTAGGCAAGAATGGAGAAAGTACAAAAAGAAAGGAAAAATGGGGTGAGATAGGGCAAGGACTTGCAAGGCAATTCCATTTTGTATCCTAAAGTCCCAAATCCTGCAGCGTATCCTTACAGCATAGTGTTTGCATTTTAAGGGCAAGTGATCCATACACATGCAATCCCAACTTTGCCAGCCAGCTACTTTACAGTTTGCAGTTCAGCCACTGAAAGTCTTTTATTTGCTACTGTATTTTACTAGCACCTTCAGAAGCCTTTTCTTCCACAAAGAATGCTCTGACCCTCCCCTGCTTCACTTCACAGCTTGCCAGGTCTCCTACCTCAGCTTTATGCTCCTGTCACACTGTCTTCCCAGCAAGCTTTAGAAATCGCTAATGATGGTAGAGGGTGAGAGTTTCTCTGGTGTAATTAATGGATGTGTGAAAAAGCCTGCTGGGCTGGACAGGCTGGAGAGGTGCCAGCTACTGAGGGCCAGATCCAAATCTCAGTGGAGCCGAAGAAAAAACTCCAGTACATTTTCCAGGTTTTGGATGGGGGCTCAGGTGCACAGTAGGAATGGAAAAATTCATTGGGGACCTCCTAAATTGTATGACGGTTTCACCGTTAAGGCTTGGATGATATCTGCAGCAAAGCCTGGGCTGCAGAACTGGCATGGACTGGCTGTCGTTTTGTGACAGATAAAATAAGGTGCGCGGCACAAAACTGAGCCCCTAGGAACAGGAGTCATTCCCACGAAAATGGGTGGTTAAGCAACACTCTGAGGCAGCAGGTTTCAAACTGGCTGCATAGACTGAGAAAGCAAGACAGGCTCGGGGGAGAGTTCGCAGGTAGTAGGTGACTGCCCCAAAGGCCATCCCAAGCCTCCTGGGTCCCTCTGCTCCACGGTTCAATCCACAGCTTCAGAAGGGCAATACTGAATCCCAGTGGGTCTGCTGTGACCCTAAACATGACGCTTGGCTGGGGAGATCACGCCTGTCCTTTCAGCATTGCCCTGGCATCACTCAAGGGGGGTACTGTTAATTAAGTGATTTTTTTGTGTGTGATAACAATGCCTGTGAAAAATGCTACCGCTGCCACTGCCACAATGGGAGCTGCAGATTTTTTCTTAGACAAAGCAGCGACCTTCCTCTCTGCCTGTGCCCTTCACCTCTGTCCCCTCCACCCACTCTGCCTTGCCCCCCTGGGACCAACTCCCAGTGCTTTGTCCCTCCCGTGGCAATTCTGATACAGATGGAGCGGCGCTGAATCTGCCTCATTTTCTAAAACTACTAAGTAACCAACCAGGGGATATCACAAGGTTACTCTAAGGCCAGGGGGACACCTGGGTGTCAGAAATACAGAGCTGAACTGTATCATGACGTAGGCTGTGAGCATCTAATCAGCCCCCTTTCTCTTCCCTCACTGCACACCTTGTCATGTTTTTGCTTTCAAAGGCCAATACCGAGAGTAGAGACATCTTGAAAGCCTCCCCACATGTGGCAGAGTCTCCTTCTGCACCGTATGTTCACACTCCCCTGGGTGACACCACTGTGACAACAGCCTGGTTTGGTGATACCGACGCTGCCGGCAATTTGTCATCAGCTTCAAGGCAAATGGCAGAAAGAAAGCCAGCACTGCAGCCAGAGGAGGCAGATGCCAGGGGCGAGGAGGAAGAGGCAGGTGGGAACACCCTGCCATGGGTGACCAGAGCAGCTCCTGAATCTGCTGTTCCTGGGAAGGGGGAAGAGCCTGGCAGAGGAACCCGACTCCTTGCAGCCCAACTCGGCATCCTCCTGGTCTGCACCGCCGCTCTGGGCCTGGCGCTGGCAGCTGCTGTGCGCTGTGTCTGTGCCCAGCACTGCCACAAGCGGACGGAGGTCTCCTTCAGTGAGCCTGACCCTAACATCATCGCCGTCAGAGAAAACGGGGAGGTGATCCACTTCCGAAAGATCCGGGAGAATGGCTTCGTGCTGGTGCAAGCCGAGTACAACTGGGTCAGCCCCTCAAGCAGTGGGAAGAAGACAATCACCTGAACATCTGCAGGGTTGGATGCAGCGCTACAGCGGCCGGTGCAGGTGGAAATAGCCCAGATGGCACAGCACAGGTTCTAGGAAGCGGTGGTGTAGTTCCTCTATGTTCTGCCATATAGGTAAACAAACTTGAAGCAGGCAGTTGAGACAGAGGTGTTAGTCAAAAGTATCTAAACTACAGCCGCTGAGAAAATATAAGTTGATAGACTTTTCAGCTTGTTACACTTACTGCAATTAATATTGTATTTCTGCTCATTAGCTGTCACTGCAGCCATGACATACGCTTCCTCTGTTGCCTTAAGGGTGTAGCCAAAAATAGAAATTCTTCCTCTGCGCTGTAGTATTGTCTCCTGTTTAATTTCAGTAAAAGTTTCTAGTGTTGTATTTCTTTTCAGGAACTATAAACCCCTGATATAAACCCAACCATTCTCATTTAGGAGCTTGCTGGTTTGATTCTGTGTACTTGATATCTCTCAGATGACAAAATATTTGCCAGTAGATTTTAAGTTTCAATTTGAAAATAAAAAGCAGTAACTCATTCGTGGAGAACATTGATCTAAATAATGCCAAATTTATCTATGGGAGCAAAGCACGGGGTGGCGGACACCAGCTTTTGGGGGAGAAACATACCTCCTTATCAGGTGCAAATGGAAGAAAACCTTTCCTGTCCATTTGCACCTGATGAGGAAGCTTGTTGAAGGCTGACAGCCAGCATTTACTTAGTCTTTTACTTCGAGTCAGCTCAGTAACACTCTGTGCAGAAACACGCACTGAGAAGTCCCCTTCCCAGGTCACTTTGGAGATGCTCAGCAAAAGCTGTGTGGAAAGTTAATGGCGCCCTTGTACTCTGAGTTTGTGCAAACTTCTCTTCGACCACATGGTTTTCTGCAGGAAGCCACTGAAACAGCCCTTGGTAAAACATGAAGATCTTGGACACCTTCCAAGAAGGAGAGGTGATGACCACAAGGGTAAAGGTTTATTTAACTGCAGCTTTGAAAGAGCCAGAAATAGTCCTGATAAGAATCCTCTTGAGATGTACATTTTAGACTCTTTCAGAGAGCAGGAGTCACCCCTTCTGGTGTCCTTTTCTAGGGTGGAGGGACTCAGATGGTCCCCAAGCTGTGTAATGGGGGTCAAACTTTGGTGCTGCAGCTTATTTCGCAGCCCACAGCAATCTCCCCTGAACTAGAGCACATAATGGCAGGACACTGATGGCTCACACGTCCTCCCCAGTGACAACCTCCCCCTCTGTCAGGAGGCCCCCATGGCCATCTCCATGCTTGATAGTCAGTCAAAGCTCTGCTCCCACATTCTCCCTTACCTTGCCATTGACTTCAGAGGAGACAGGTGGGACACAGATGAGTTCTTCTATTCAGACCCCTACAGCATGATGAACACAGTGCATCTTTTGCTAACAGTGCCTTCTATGTGCGCTCAGGAAGAGCTAGTTTCCAACCATACTACTCTACTATGATTAGTGACATGACGCTGCACACACAGCTGCACACATGCTACACACAGAGCCAAATTTCTATTGAGTTAACTTCTAGGCCTAGTAAGCCTTGGGCAAAATAAATGAGTAAGAAAAGAAGTGTACTCACAAATGTGGCTTGCAGAGGTGAGCTTCATGGTGTTAACCACTGCACTTTGAAGAGAACGGCAGCCAGACCATGGCCCTTTCACTGCAGAGTAACCAAGGGTAGTGCTGTAATTGAAAAGACATTTGTTTTAGGACTCAAAAGGATGCCAGGTGAATGGTTTTACGTTCAATAAATCGAGCCTAAACACTACCTACTAGGAAGTCTACACATTTTTAAGTACAGGTCTACACACTTACAGTGGCATTCCTCCTCTGTGTCATGTGCCTTAGAAAGAATACATGTTTCTGTAACCCAGTGTAGCTGAACTGTGGAGCAACTAAAGCAGACTGCATTCAAGTCATTGTTAATGCAGCCAAAAAAAAAAAATTATCCTAATTAACTGAGAAAATAGGCCAACAAACTCTTTAATATTTAAAGAACTATCACATATTATTTTAAAAAGTTTCTTATGATGGCATAGCTGTTTATGAATAAATTACAAATACCTATGGCCTCTTCCACTCTCTGTCTAGGTTTAATGTTACCAGACTGCTATAGCTCTAGGACTGTAACCCTGCTCTTTCCCCACAACCCAGCAACACTCCTTGCCAGGCTGACCAAAGCAAGTGAAGGCCTCATGGAGATGTTTGAATAGGACAGTGGCACTTTAATGCCACTTTGCTTTCTGCCAAACTCTGCCTTCCATTAAATTTATGCAGCTCCAGTATTATTAGTAGTAAAACCAGCAATGGTGAGTTCTGAGGGACACAGCTTCTTTGAATTAGTAATGAGTTTTGCTACTTTGCGGACTTGGCTGAGACCAAAAGTGCTTGTGGGTTTTTTTCCCTTGACTTCTGAATGATGTTTCATTTATTGTAGTTGCCATGACAAGAGGGATGGAGGTTTTATTTCTTACGGCTGTTAAAAACACAAGCACTGATTAATTTATTAAAAGCCAAACCATTCAAACTCCCCCATTGTCAACTGACTTGCTCTGTATGGAAATTCATCTGTACTCCTGTTTGGAACAGGTTTAGGAGAAAAAAGAACAGAATTAGGAGAAGAAAGGCACAAGCCATTCTAATATTACTGGAGAGACAAGTGAAAGACTTGCCTTATTTCCACCTCTAGTTGCATGAGATGGTGTTGGCCACAGACATTCTGCTGGAACTGGGGGGATCTCAGTTCCTCCAGCATGGGCCAGCTTGCAGCCGTCCATAGCCCATGTTAGGCTGCCATCCCTCAGCAGAGTGAGAGGGCTTTGGGTCAGAATTACTGGCCAAAGGTGTGGAAAGAAGCTCACATTCTTCTCCAATGCACACCTATCCTGAGTCTGTCTCCCTACTGGCCAAACAAGCATCCAACACAGTTTTGACAGTGAAAATTCCTATGGCTTAAATCCTCTGATGCCACTATGATGCTTGACCTATCCTAACTCAAAATCAAAACGCCAACAACTTTGAAATAACTGATTTGCATGCAGACATGCCCATTCATCACACCCTTACTTGCATCCTCATTTTCCCACCTCACATCACTGTGATTCCTGCTTTCGCTCTGCTCCACAAAAATATAAACCGCTGCTGCTAAACCATCAGTCCTCCATGTTGAGTGTGTAACACCATTGCTGATTCTTACTGCTTTTTCATAGTATCTAAAATCAATTTGTTTCTGCCCATCATCAAGCCCTTCCATAAATCTGTTCCCCTTCTGCTTTGGAGATGTCATCTTATGCAATGCTGCATCTGCGCTATTAAAGATGCCCGCCCCAACTACAGTTAGCAGAGGATGGCAGCCCTCCAGTGCATTAGTGGCACTAAATGTGACACGGAGAGGTTGCGTTAAGCAATGCAGTTGGCTTGAAGCTTGGTGAAGTCATTGTGGACATTTCCTTGGTTGAATTGCCACTAGTAAACAAAAAAAGCCAAATATGCACTGATTCAGTCAGCTCCAAAATGGGTGACAAGGCTTGTAGGAGAAGCCACGGGGCCCCAGCTGCCATGATCAGCAGGGACATGTAAGCTCAGGCTCTCAGCAGAGGCAGTGCTCCCCCCCCAGTAGTGCAGGATGAGGCCCCAGGCATTATGGAGACCTGGCTGGTGGCTTGGCCAGCCCTTTTGGCACAGTTTCTGCAGCTATGTAAGACCACACTAACCAAGGGAGGCCAGGAACCTGGAGAGTAAAACGTGCGGCACATCCCCCAGCAAGCTGAGCACAGGGAGATGATGCCTGGGCTGCCTTGCTGAGGGGTGAGGATGCGTCTGTCACCCCTGAGGGTCTGCCCCTGCTTCAGCCAACTCTCTGGTGGAGCTGCAGATGCGTGTGTCATTTATTCGCTTAGATTTAAGTATCAACGAGAAACACCTGTAAAAAGGAGATGCTCTAACACTTCCTGCAATATTCAGCTGCAAAAGGACAGGCAAAAACTGACAACGAAGTAGCAACCCAACCTACCCAGCCGGTGGGCAACTGAACAGCCCCCTCACCGCTCCAGGCCAGCCAGGCCCCTCCCCTGCCCCTGCCACCTTCTCAGTCCGAAGGTCACCACGCATGGGCAGCTCTGCAGGGCTCCCCTCTCCCCTGCCAGCTCCTCCCAGGCACCACATCACCTACGAGAGGGCACAGAAAGACCCGGGGGGTCACACCTGCCCTCGGCCTGCCAGCTGCTGGGGGTCTCTCCTGGCTCCCTCCCGCTGCCGAGCTGCTCCCGGTGGGGCATCTCACCGCAGCAGCCCCCCTCCCTCGCCAGCATGCGCACCGCTCTCTCAATAAAGCATTTTGTTATATGATGTATGAAGGAGCGTGTCTGCAACCACATTTTACTGTATATTTAAGTGCAGGTTTTGCTGATTTACTGCTGTTGCAGAGAACGTCTCCCTCCCCAAGCAGGGCAGGCCCATAAAGGATCTATCAGCTCTGACTAATGATTATTAGTACATCCCAAGGTTACGCACTGCAATCAAATAACGCGTAGGAGGGATGAAAGACTCCAGCCTGCTCGGCTGAGGACAAAGATCACAGGGAGCCTCTCTGAATCTTCGGATTGCAGTATCCATTACAGACTGCCACCTTCTAATGTCAAAGTATAATTTGTTGTGGAGGAAGCGTGTCGCTATCTGAAAGGCGAGCCAGAGAGCAGCCTCGCCGTCCACGCTGCCCTGCGTGAGGTGGCGGCAGCCCCGCGCCCAGGTGTGAGGGACGTGAGGCGGCTGCCGCGGAGGGCAAGGCCGCAGGGGTGACCCGCTGGTCTGCGTTGTGCGAATGCACAGCCCCAACTGGAGAAAACCACTTAACCCAGTCCAGCGAAGCGCCACCGGTCACTCCCAGCGCCTAACGGAGCGCAAACGCTCCCCGCCAGCCGAGCTCACCGCCGGGCCCGGGCCGGGCCGGCCGCGCCGCCGCCGCGCACACGTTCCCCATGTAACCCCAACAGCGCCCCGGCCCCCGCTCCCCGCCGCCGCCAGGGGGCAGCCTTGCTCCGGCGATGGCGGCCGCGCCCGGCCCCGCCGCTCTCCCCCGGGCCGGGCCGGCGGCGGGCGGGCAGCGCCCAGGGCGGTGACTGCTCGGCGGGGTGTGTGTGCCGGACCCGGCCGCCATCTTCTCCTGGGAGAGGGAGCGGCGGGCAGCGGCCGGGCACCGCGGGGCAGGTGCGAGCGGCTCCCGCCGGGCAGGCCCAGCCGGAGCGCTGGCAGGGCGGCGGGAAGCGCGGAGGGCCGGCTCGGGCAGGTCACCCTGCGGAGCCCAGCGGAACGCCCGCAGCCTGGCCTGGGCTGCTGCCGCGGGGGCTGGCACGGGGCCTGGGCGGACACCCAGACACGCAAGCACCCTGACACAGGTGTACAGCCAGAGAGGCCAGGCCCCCCCAGACAGGCACACCCAGACCCCCAGGCGGGCACCCAGCCGGGCTCCCAGACACAGCTGCAGGCCCCGACAGGCACACCCAGATGGACACCCAGCCACACTGATGGGCACCCGAACACACAGATGGGCTCACAGACTGAGACAGATGCACCCACACGAGCACCCAGCCAAGAGCACCCAGCCACACTGATGGGCACCCAGACACAGCCAGATGCACCCACACGGGCACCCAGCCACACTGATGGGCACCCAGACACACAGATGGGCACCCAGACACAGCCAGATGCACCCACACGGGCACCCAGACACACTGATGGGCACCCAGACACACAGATGGGCACCCAGACACAGCCAGATGCACCCACACAGGCACCCAGACACACTGATGGGCACCCAGACACACTGATGGGCACCCAGACACAGCCAGATGCACCCACACGGGCACCCAGACACACTGATGGGCACCCAGACACACAGATGGGCACCCAGACACAGCCAGATGCACCCACACGGGCACCCAGACACACTGATGGGCACCCAGACACACTGATGGGCACCCAGACACAGCCAGATGCACCCACACGGGCACCCAGCCACACTGATGGGCACCCAGACACACAGATGGGCACCCAGACACAGGCACACACAGAGACACCATCACCCCCAGACAGGCACCAGCGGACACACAGATGGGCACATACCCAGACAGGCAGCCAGACATACACACACCTGAGACAGGCACGCCCAGGTGGGCACCCCCCTGCCCCCCCAGACAGGCACTCAGACAGACAGATGGGCACCCAGACACAGCCAGATGCACCCACACAGGCACCCAGACACACTGATGGGCACCCAGACACACTGATGGGCACCCAGACACAGCCAGATGCACCCACACGGGCACCCAGACACACTGATGGGCACCCAGACACACAGATGGGCACCCAGACACAGCCAGATGCACCCACACGGGCACCCAGACACACTGATGGGCACCCAGACACACTGATGGGCACCCAGACACAGCCAGATGCACCCACACGGGCACCCAGCCACACTGATGGGCACCCAGACACACAGATGGGCACCCAGACACAGGCACACACAGAGACACCATCACCCCCAGACAGGCACCAGCGGACACACAGATGGGCACATACCCAGACAGGCAGCCAGACATACACACACCTGAGACAGGCACGCCCAGGTGGGCACCCCCCTGCCCCCCCAGACAGGCACTCAGACAGACAGATGGGCACCCAGACACAGGCGCACACCCAGACACAGATGTACCCTGATGGGCACCCACACACAGATGGGCACCCAGACAGAGACAGACACAGCCAGATGGGCACACAAACACATGGGCACCCAGACAGACACCCAGACACAGGCGCACACCCAGACGCGCACACACACACACACGCCCCGAGATAGGCACGCCCAGGTGGGTACCCCCCCAGACAGGCACCCAGACACAGGCGCACACAGACACCCCCCCTACACAGGCAAACAGACACAGAGGGGCACACAAACTGACACCTGGACAGCTGCACACACCCAGACACCCCACCGCTGGCGGCAGCTGGTGACCCCGGCCAGGGCATCCCCGAGCCGTTTGCTGACACACACCCATTCCCTCCAGTCTCCACGTGCAGCTGAGCTGCAAAGTGCCATTCGAGCAGAGGATGCAGGCACAAGAGAAAGCGTTGAAGGAACAAACTAATAGAATCCTAGAAGCTAGGAATCCAGGCTCACCAGCTGTCATTTTCTGAACTGCAAACAAAACAAAAAAATAAGGCCCAAGACAACCATCGGTCAAATTTTTCACTTAAGTCAAAGGACCGATTTGACTTTTGATTTCTAAAGGACAACTATCATGATTTTTAAAGCAATAATATGCAGAAGAGATAGCACAGTTGGTGATCTGCATGATTTATTTGGCAAAGCCTGTTAGTTCTTTCTGGAGCAAATTAATAATTCTCCTGTTTGTCGGTGGGAATTTAATGTAAGCTACAAAAAATCATGGGGAGTTTTCTTCAGATGGAAATCCGTTCAAAACAGCAGAAAAAAGATGAATATGAGAAAAAAGCTTAATAAAGTTTTCTTTAAATGAAGCCTTAAATGAAAACCACTCAAGGCTTGACTGTTAATCAAAAGAACATTACTTACCTTACTCAGCATCACTGAAACCAGAACGTGGCAGCAAGTTTTAAAAAGGAAACCTTTTCTCTTTCTTTACAATCATAAACTGTAAACAGCTGAATTACTGGCTATGCTGTTGTCTTTCCGCTAATGTATCATGCTTCTGGGATTGTTCAGAGCAAACATTTTGTTGCTAAGACAATAAACTCCTAAATCGGGGCTTGTGGGGAAAAAAAAATAAAATAAAATCAAGCACATTCTGAGCAGCAGCTATTCAAAGAATACCACTATGCCATCTTAAAGAGACTAAACTTTATTTTCAGTAGTACCAGGAAATATTGAAATTTCTTACTAAAGTTATTTTTTAAACAAAGAAAGCTGCTGCTTGCATACAATGGAGCATATTTATGTGTATACCAAAGCTAAAAATTCAAATGGGATGTATTAGCAGAGTTTGCCACTGAAAGTAAAAGAGCTAGACAAGCAAAACACGTTCCTCCATTCAGTTCATTTGAGTTCAATACAAAAAAGTAAAATACTTAATTGTAGAACATAGAGGATAAAGGTTTAACGTATATCCTCTTACACAGAGAGCATTTTTTCTACATGTAATATGCACCTTAATAAAAAAAAAACTACCTAAAAATCTTCCAAAACACTGGTACCAGCAAGATTTGAGTTTTTCAACAATATCCCAACAGATACTTCAAATGAGATCATTTGGGAACACCGAGATGTGATAGCATTGCTATGTACAGCTCTTTATGCCCTTTAAAATCAGAGAGGTTACACCTTAGTGTTACACATCACAAACACGTGTTACCTGATCAGACACATGATGAAAGTCAGGCTCTGTGGACTGCAGCGCTTTAATTCTGTTCCCTCGACTCACACAAAATCTGACATACCAGAACTCAGCTGTTTTTACACGTGGAAGGGCCAGAAAGAGAGGGGTTTGTGAGCACAGAGTGGCAAAACCCCCGGCGCCCTGGGGATGTACCGCTCCCAGGTTGCTGCTCGCGCAGCCGGCCGTGGGATTTGGCTCCGGCTCGGGGAGCGATCTGTGTGCGAAGCTCCCAGACAGCCCAGCTGGAAAGATACAGGCTTCCCACATTAACACTCCACAAGCGGCATCAGACAGCGTTATCGTATTAGCGGGCTGAAATTGTGTCATACTCTTATTTTTAGTGCGCTATTATGCCTCTGGGATATATTTTATTTATCAGGGAATCGGACCTAAACAGATGTAGCGGTTTTTTAAAGGGGGCTTTAGGCAACTTACCGTGAAGTACCTGAAAGACTGCACGTATGTTTTGGGGAAGGGGCAGAGTGAATGCGTGACCTAAATACTCTACATTCATCTTTTTTAAGTCCTGAATGACTGTTTGGAAATCACAGTTAACTTTTCAGACAAACAGTGATATACAATATTTCCCTGAAGAAAGATTTTTGTCATTTTTAAAAAAGAAAAATATTGAGGATCTCCCAAAATTTCTCTTAAGTTAAAGCAACATTACGACACAGAACAATTCAGAATTTGCAGAACTCCTCGACAAAACATACCATTGCAGTGACACGGGATTGCCCAGAGGACCAACAGTGACTGCAACGGATACGCCGGTGAGCTGCAGCCCCACATGCATGTGGGTGTTTCCATCCAGGGGAGCTGCAAGTCCTAACGAAGAACATGAGAACCATAATCTGCATGGGTAAAGTCCTTCAGCGTCAGCACAGGAAACTGACTTCTGCTTCCCCAGGCAGCATCCTGGAAAGCTGCCCTAGTTTCTTGGTCATGGTTATCCTGCATGCTGGCACGGGATGGAGTCTGTAAGAAGACAGCCTCTTTAAGAGATGCTCTCCAAGCAGATGAGAGGATGTCTCGGTGACAACACCAACAGGTTCAGTTAGGGACAGCTAACTGGGAGAAGTTAAAAAAAAAAAGGGGGGGTGGGGATTTAGGCTGAAGATGGGGCAAAAAGACATTTTATCACTTCTTTCATTAAACGGTGTTGACAAGAAGTGGCAAAACTACACATGGAAGGCACCAGGAGACAAGATAGAATTCTGTAACATACAAGGTATGGACCGTGCAGCAGACAAAGGACACCGGTGGGGAAGGACTGCAGTCACAATGCTAAGAAACAAAGGGAGCACAGAACTGCAAAAGCTTTTGTCAATAGAACTTCATACCCAATTATTGTCACGGGACTCTCAAATTTTATTTCCTTCAGTTCTTCTGGCAAAAGGCCACTTTTCACATGACCTCCGTAATTTTTTTAATCCTATCAATGAAATAGTCCTTCCTTTGAGACAGCCCATTTTCTTCTAAGACAGCTGACTTCTCTTAGAATTTGGAACTTTCATAAGAAAACTGACCATAAATAGTAAGTTTTCTCTTACAGAAAGATGAACTAACACCAGCATGCATCTGCAAGCCTTTGATTTTGCTACAATTATACTTGACGGAGCTCACCCACAGAAGATGCTATCCAAAGAGGTGCTTTTTCTTCCTCCTCTTAACTGGGTGGAAAATGGTTACGCCAGGTGGCAACTGTGAAGTTACCTTACTCACAGGTAACGAGCGGACAGTACACACCAGCATGGGATCCTTGGGAGATGCACAGCCTCTTCTGTGCGCCGCAGCTGTTCGGTACCGGCTGTCTCTCCGAGCAGGCATCACAATCCATTTCTAATCTCATGCCTGCTTCTGGGCTGGGCTAGCAACACACGAGACAAGAGTTGATTTGAACCTACCAGATAGCCTGAGAATGAACTGGTTATTTTATTACTTAACGAATCCAGGTGTTGGGATCAACTCAGTGGGGCTCTTTTCTGCGTAACGATGCCAAAGGCCATCCATCTGCCTGCCCTCCCTGCCCAAAACAGCAGTCAGTAGGGCAGGTGGCAGGGACCAGAGCTGGTTCAACAGCAGCTATTGCTCATTTTCTTGTCACTCTATAGGTCACTGGCTGGCAGAAATCTCTGAAGAAATGCATCTAAAAATATTTTGAAAACTTGGCCTCTGCTGATGAGAAAATTAAGTGGTGACTCATGCTCCCATCAGCTCCAGACTTGATTACTGCAATTTGATGGACTGAGAAGCTGATATTCCACCGAGACTGCAATTTGCTTAGGGGAGCAGCCGAGAGGCCTCATTGGCACCAATTGCTTCCAACACATCTCTCTTGTCCTTTTAATCACTAACAAATTTAATTTCACTTCTCACTGAAGATCTCACTCTCCACCTTTCTGGCAAGAGAACAACTTAGAAGCTGCTTTCATCACCTCTGCTGCAGCTCAAGATGCCAGCATGAAGCAACCTGCCCGTAGCAGTGCCTCGCACCTGCATTTCCTGGCATTGCTTTCTCCAGTCCTGCGCATCTAAAGCCATTGCACAGTCCTTGCCCGTGGTGATCCAGGAGATTACTTACCATCGTGCAGGGTGTTTTCCCTGTCAAACGAGAATTTTACAGGAACCGTACACATAAACTTCGAAGGATTTAATTCAAAATGCCTCCTCGAAGAAGTCACAGTCTAATGATCACAAGGGGTAATGTGGTTTAAGCAAGAAAATGGCAAAGAGGAGACAGCCTCCTCCTTCTGACATTGTTCTGGTACGATGACATAGATTTAGTCTGGAAGATGGGGACTACTCCTGGAAATAGGGACACAAGAGATTCAGTTTGTTGGATGCTGGAAAGGGCAGGCCATCAAATCTAAAGTAAAATACTCTTCATTTACTCTCATCATGTGCTACGTTATCACCGAGCTTTGTTAGAACAATGGCAGGGCTTTTCAAACAGCTTCCCTAGGGAGACCGCTCTGCAGCTTAACAACCCTTTCACTGGAGATGTGCAAGTGTAACCAAGGGCAGAATTTAGTCTCTTGTCTATTTAACGTGTTTGTGAGGGACTGTATGTGTTTCTGGCACTTTATAATAATAGTAATATAAATGCATTTGGATTATAACAACTTGGAGAAACTATGATTTAGCCCTTTACTGTGTTGTAATTCCCAAATGCATCAACATCTATTTAAGTGCAAAATAGTCTACAGTTTACAAATACAATGCTGCGATTGTCTGCTGTAAAGGTTCTGTATGAGATTATGATTCAACACAAAACAATTCAATGTCTGAAATTTCATTTTTAATGTCAGAGTAACATCAAAAAAGTAGCTCTTTCTCCATATGCAGTCTTGCAAAAAAAATGTGTACCAGGGACTTGGTCCTTTCTAATGATTTCTACATATATAACCGCTCATCTCTTATACACATATGCACTTGCAAATAAATAAATGTGGTTGCAGACAGACAATATTTCATCTTGCCTTCTAACCTCCTGCTGTCAAGATATTTCCACAGAAAACCATACACAAATAAAACTAATGGCTCCTCTCTCCCTGACTGCCAGAATAACGTAGGGGACTACTTCTGTAAAACCAAGCTGCTGCATCACTCTCCTTTCGCTCTGCGAACAAGCACAACTGTGCAGCATCTGCTGAGATTGCCTTTTCTGTCATATAACCTATTTGCATTAACTAAAGGATTTATAAGAAAAAACACAACCACAGTTTTGATTTTAACTACATAAAAAGTGATTTATCTTGGACCTATTACTGAGGTCATCAAAAGCTTCTCAATTTAGTGCACAAAAAAGGGAAATAAAATGTTTGAGTAACTCAACACAAAGTGCTAGGATTCCCTGTGACCTCTGAAGTGCTCTTTTATTGTTCAGGCATTTTTTTCCTCTGCTATCATTAGATGGGAGTACAGATACACAGAAGGTAAGAAGTGTGATGATCAAGAAAATCCTTATGTTTTAATATAGGCAAAGTTCTCATTTACCATCAGTTTTGCCTGATTATGTTCAGTAGCCGATATCTCTCAGATTTAAAGCCAAGAAGTTGAAAAGATTCAGAACTGTTCTAACCCTCTACTGAAAAACTGGTGGAGTTCAATTAATTAATTTTCAGTCAGTGATAATTTGCAGTATTCTGAGGATTTTCTTTCCCCAAATTTAGTTCATAAAATATTTCAGTACAGTTCACAGATTGTTTTTTTTTTTTAAGAACAAGCAAACGGTTTAAAAGCTTACCCACAAAAGAACAAAACACAGGTAACAGAGGTAAAAGTTGACCTACAGGTTAAGTAATTTTATCTTGTTTTCCTACTAACAAAATTAAATTCAGAAGCATTCTGTTTATTAAAGACATAATAACAAGTAGGCATAATAACAAGTCATAAAACAAACATCTTAACAGTCTTTAAACATAACAGAATTGATATGCATAATGAAGTACGGATTTAAAATATGTATTTCAGTTTTGCTTTATATTCCCTTTAGATTAACACCTCCAACACTCATACACAGCATTTAGGCTGCCCCAAACAATTAACAAGGACTTTGTAAAGGCTCTAACAAAACTCCATCGTAAACCAGTTTGAAATATTCTGTAACACAGAAAAAAAAATCAATGAAGAAAAAAGGATGTGTTCAGTGGATCTAAGCAAGTTGTTGGATGCACTGAAAGTTGGAGGTTCAGTACGCAGAGGTAGCTCAGTAAGGGTACTTGCAGTGTTCTGACTACGTAGCATTGACACAACCACAGTACGTTACTGTATGCCTGAAGTCTTCCTATATCCTTAAAAGAAGCAAGCACTCTTTCTGGGCCTGTTGCTTTGCCACTCAAAACCCACAGAAAGAGTCATCAGTTTCAGTGGGGGTTGGGATTAAGTCCTTACGTACTCTGGAAGTTCAGGTTTATGGAAGCAAAACAAAACCACACCGTCCTGTGTCTGAACTCTCCGTTGCAAGGAGGGTTTTTAAGCCCAAAGGATTTTTTTCCTCATGTGGAGCCAGTTACTGGCTAGCAGGCTTAAAGAAGGGGAACCTTGAATTTGGTCCAAGAACACGCACGCTATTCTCTCCAATTACCTGACAGGTTGGCCTGCTGGTGGATGTGACTGTGCTACCTCCGGGTGTGCTCATCAAAAGCGTGAGCTCGCTGCCCACTGCCCTTTGGCATCACTGGCTGGTGAGAGCAGAGTGCAACCCTAGGGGACACGGGTCCCTCAGCCCCGCCACCTGCTCAGTGTGCACAGCCTGATCCCCTGCCAGGGAACACAAGAATCCAGCATGTTGCCACCTCAGTGTACCTTTGTTACATGGTCATTTTATTGGTGATGACAATGCTGAACAAAGTGATGCTGTCAGCTCCCAGTTGTTTTTCTCATGGGTGACAACAGAGCAGTCTTGCACTGACTGGCCATCAGGTAAAGCACTGATGATTGGTACCAGATTACTTTCCTGTTGTTCACAGGAGTAATGGACTAGGAATAACAGACTAGGTAAACCAAACACAGATTATTTCACAAAGGCAAAAGGATACGAATTTCACATGCCTACTGTCATACAAAAGATCTTTAGCTTGTGTAAATGGCTGTAGTCTTATCAGAGGTATGATAATTTACATCTGCTAAAGATCTGCTCCTAGGTGTTTGCACTCAGTTGCACGATTAACTGCAATGCTAACCATGCCACACATGAAATTTCTGCATTTATATTGATCCCACTTTGACTTGTTTCTTTCATTCCTTTTAATGTTTTAATGCACAATTGCCAGCATAGTTTTTGTGGATGGGCACACTTCAGAGTCTGGACTAGAGTACACTTCTGGCATCTTAGTCTCCTGGACAAGATGCAGTGCTGACTATGTTTAAGTATATGCTTGTATTCCTTTCTCTTAGAAATAGTATCTTGTATTCTTTTTCATGTAAGTTTATTAAAAAGAGTAACATTTTATTTTTAAAAAAGTTGTGACTGATTGTCAAATCAGCTAAGACAGCGTTGCTGTTGCTATAAGAATCCTTTTAATTGGAAAAAAAAAATATTGTCAACTTTCTTGTCCTCACAAGCTATTATTCATTAACAATGCAACAATATAGAAAACATAGCTTGGCTTACTACAATAAAGGCTCTGCTGAATATTAGCATCCTAAATTCTGTCACTGCGGATCTCCATGCATTGCATCAGGGGAAGGAAAAGAAAAAAGAAAAACAAGAATTTGTGTTCTTCAGGGGTAAATTATAAAAGATCTCCTAGCTGCAAACACAAATACTTCACTCATAACCCAAGCACCAGACCATTTCTTTGAAGAAGCTTATGAGGCATTTAAGATATACAATGGCACAATATCATACAATGGAATTGAAAGAATTTTCTTGAGAAACCATTAACTTTGAAGGAATGTCTAGACAACTGTGTCAACAAATGCAAATAATTCATGCTTCTCAGCTTCTATCCAATGGATGGCCCCATGCTGAGTATACACAAACTCAGAAGAAAAAGGCATGTCACAGTCATATGACTAGGGAGTGTAACAGAGTCACACAAAAATTCAAGTCAATCTTGGAAAAAAAACCTTCAGAAAGCTCTTCCCCAGGGTAAGCCAGCAGTGGGATAAGCTTCTGGTCATTTTGGCTAGTTTAAAACAGAGTCTTACAGCTGGTGCACCCTGGCTTCAAAAGCAGGGGCAATGGAAGAAACAGCTGTTAGTCATGACCATTCACTCCGTTAGAAAAATAAAACCTAAAGGACTCCAAAATACTGTACAACCTCTTGCAGTAACCAACAAAGTAGCTTCTGGAAACAATGCTTTTGCCAAAAATGCATCTGTAAGGCACTTAACAGGTATCTTTTTAATATATATATATATATATAAAAATAAAATATGCACTGAAGCAACATTCACAAATACCCAGTTGTCTCAATTGTCTGTGTGTACAGTATAGTACATATATACATTCACTGTGACGGCCATCTCCGTAATTATACCTTCACAGGTGCTTTGGGCTGCCTGGTTAACTTCAGTGCCTGTGAAAAGGAAACAAAACAGTCACTTTTTTATATTCTCCAAAGACAACCAACAGAACAAGACAAGATTTTAATTTATAAGGGGCAAGAGAATGCTGTGTGACTTCTGGGAGGCTGAGTGAGGAGCCAGCATGCAGCTGACAGGCCGCTCTGGGATCTGTGATGATGTTTTTCTCTCTGATAGCACATCACAACCTCCCCAGCTACAGACAGTCTTCACAGCGGAACCACAAGGAATATGGCCACAGTGCCAGTAAAGGAAGCGGAGGTGGGTCTCAGATGTCTTTTAGAAAGCGACTATTTGAACCCCACTCAAACCACTTGTGGCAGAGATATGAGAGCTTCTGACTCACGTAGGGAAAGACTGTGAAGAACATTTCTGCCAACACCTTTGTGTTCCCTGGCCTCCTTCCATATGGCTCGAAGGCTGCTCAGAGTATAGTCACTGCCGCAGGGGTGGATGTCGTGCACCCCTGATGTCTATACCCTTCCGAGAAAAGGTAAAAAGAAGCCAAAGTCCATCAGCCCAGAGGTGGTCTTATGCCAGCGGACACTTGATGTCTTTGTAGCTCTAGCCTACTCTTAACTGAGGGAAACCACTTGCCTTTACCTGATGGCAGGGTCCAGCTCTGCGTTCCCTGCAGGGTGGGCCAGCTATGGTAGCTGAGCTATTTATTCAGTGTGTGACAGTTCACCTCAAATGGCAGGCGACCGTGCTTCTGGCTTGGCTGGAAGCAGCCCCTCTAACCTGGGAGGCAAACGCAGCAGGCTTAAAAGGTCTCAGGTTTTCAGCTGCTCCCGTGTTACACGGCGTGGTCACTGTGAGGATGCCTGTTGCTGGTGTGCTCTGCAACAAAAAAGCTCAGTGCTTTCTTGTGCGGGACGAATCAGCCTGAGTGAGAGGGAAAATCCTGAAATTTGGAACCTCTGCTTCCCTTAGCCTTTTGGGTGAAGTGCCCAGGCAGACTGGCAGTTGCCTGTCGAGTAAGAGACTTATCGTTTCTGGAGGGTTGGCTAAACAAGCGATTTTCAGTCTGAGAGATGTCTGATGGGTCTTCTTATTGTAGATATTAACCTTTAATATTGTACATTTAAAGCTTGTAAGCACTGCTTGAAAAACGCTCTAGCACAAATGTAAACCCTTAAAAAAATCCAAACCTTTAAAAATAAATAGGCTATATTCCCCTCAGAAACACCAGCTTTCAGAAACACCAGCATTTAACTATTGTTAAATCTAGCCGTTTGAGATTAGTCTTTTGGTTATTATTCAGCAAGAGACTTTGGAGAGAGACATCATTTCACATTTTGTTTGGGGAAACAATTTTTTAACTTTGTAGTCTGGCAGATTCTGCTGCCATATTTACAAACTAGAAATACCTTAGTGTAGATGAACCTCTAAATATTTAAATTCAATTTCATACAACCAGATCACATGTACTATCATAATTAAGTAAGAATGTCACTGCAGATGAGTACTGTGACTGGATAACCGTCTCCCCCTGCAAGAGAGATGCCAAAATGAAGCCAAGGTGTTTATAGAAAATAAACATCAAGGGTGATGATGACATGTTTATTTTCAAAGCAGGAGACCATTATCCAGTCACAACATTCACTTCTATTATACTTATTGCAACTGTACCAGACCCAACCTCACTGATTTTTTTCAAAGAGTAATTAAAATAACATTTGTAAATAATACAGAAGACCAACTGAAGAAACTGCTGCAACAGAACAACAATCCCCCAAAGTGGCTCTACAGCAGCATTACAGTCTGATTAGCACAGGAGGTTTATTTGATGCTTAATGAATAAGAAACTAGTGCTGGTGAACTGTAAGTCTCTCCAGTACTGGCTGACTTTTCTGATGCCCTGTTTAAAGGCAGTGTTAACTTGCAGTGACTGACAGCAGCCCCTAAAGGCCATTATCACCCCTGAGGATCAGGGAGGTCTGGATGAGCTCCAGCCCCACTCCTGGTCTTGTGGCAGCAGAGAGCAGTTAGATGATGAAGAGAAGCCAGCATTGCAGGGATCATTCACCAGTAGCATCAACTTTAGGCTGTCTTTCTGCAGGAATAGCAATGGAATTTTCTTTACACAAGCTGTAATGTCTCCTGATAATTTCTCACTAAAAAAAAAAGACTCTTGGACTGATAAGAGAAATGACATATGATTCTCAATTTCCATTTTCAGATACTACAATACATGCGTCTTAGCAAGGTCTGATTTGTGGACACAGTTCCTGAACACTGACAATTTTCCTGCTTTGTGCCATTCAGTTAAGCAAAAGTGGAGCCACATAAAAACCACAAATGTGGGGGATTTTAGCATTCAAGTTAACAAGGTGACTTTGGTGAAGCTACTAAAATGGAAGTCTGTTGGGTTTTGCTGAAAATTCTAAATACGAAAGTTATAAAAAAAAATTTTCTCCACTGAGAAGTGGAGAATACAAGGTACTGGTGGCACTGGGCTTCCCACAGCTTCCCAACCTTCATCTAAAATGGCTGTCAAAGACAAAGCATCAGCTTCTTGATCCTTATTATCTCAGAAAATTAAAGATAGCATTAAAATTAGTTGCATGGACTAGCTTTCTGCGAGGTGGTTACTACTGTTCTGAGAACCTGACCAAAACCACTGCAATTATTTCATGTAGATGTCAGATGTCAGTAGCTTCAATTTGTATTGCAATAAGCATAATTTGAATCAGGGATGTCGATGCAAAAACCTCTAGTTATAGTCAATAATCCTAACAAACTATCCCATGCCATAACTGTGGCATGAAATGTGATGCATCAGACTTCTAAGACTTCTTACTGTTGTACAGGGTGACCCAAGTAGAAAAAAATAATTAAAAAACTTTACATCCTGCTTCCATTCAATTCAGGAAGTGCCCTCATTTTACGCAATTTCCCCAGCACCCACACCAGTGGACAGATCTTTGTTACTTCTCCAAAAGGGAGATCCAAAGCTGTGGTTATTAGCTAAAGACAGAGCCATTCTTATTGGGCATAATCTGAATTCGTAATTTGAATGAATTCATAATCTGAACTAACTGTAGAGGTCTGACTTCAAGATTTGAACCTTTTCAGAACCAAGGGGGATAAAGTTCTGCATTTTTAATTTGACACTACTGTGGCTATCACTGCCATAGAGGGAGAAAAGGAACAGAAAAATCCTACCATGGAATCCTCAAGAAGGAACCTAAGGAGTTTAAGACGTGTTTAGGTATTTTTTTTAACTCATAGCACACCAGTCATTATAAATCAAAACCAGCGATTCTTACCTTTTGCCTAGAAACCATCCAAGATTTTATTGTTGGTACCAATAGACTGCCAAGAAGAATCTGAGCAGGATGATAGATGAGTAAGGGGACGGAAATTAAGGATAGGTGCTCATAACCCATAAATACTATCTTCAGCATTGGAATCCCTGTAGGCAGAAAAACAGCAGACACTCACCTCAGATTTTAAGCTCCAGATAAGAGCAAAGCATTTTATATGGCACTGACATTTCACACACACACACAAAAAACCAAACAAAACCCAAACAAACAAACAAACAAACAAACCCAAACAAAAAAAACAACCCAAATGAACTCAAAAGAAACAAAATGAGGACTCAGAAGTTTTGTATAAAAAAGCCAACCCAAACAAATCAGCAAGAACATGAACAAAAAAAAAATAAACGGCAGAGAAGGTTCTGTGGCAGAAAGGAAGGAATAGGGGAATGCCATAAAAGATCTTTTATAATTATGCTATTAGCTGTCAAACTCCTGCTGAAGATTTGATATAAAATATGTTCTGCTATCGCATGACTGTTGGGTTGCTGAGCATCACTCTGTGCTGCTTATTTACTTCTTCCTCTCTCTCCCTGTGCTCTGGTTTGTGTTTTCATGATCACCCTCCATCCAACCTGCCTGACTCCTGCTTGCAACCTTTCTTGAGTCCCTTCACCGCTGCAGGAGGGTTGCGTTTCCCTGGCATAGCCCCTGCCAGCTGGTGAGTACCCAAATGACAGCCTTCCCTGCTTCGATTCATGCAGTCAAGGCAGACTCAGGTGCCCTACAGATGAGGCTCACTTGTTAGAGAACAAAACTCTCTACTCTACCTGTATGTTTCAGAAGAGCTACAGCATGAGAGAAAAGGTTTCGTGAACCAAGTGAGCAATATGAAGTGGTCACATCTATGAAGAGTTGGGGAGCAGCTGAGTACAGAATTTGTCAGATGCTGAAAGAAGTGACTGTTAAGAGCTAAAGATGGGCCATTTTTCCTAAGAGCTCGAATTTGCACTCAGCAGTGCTAATTCTATTAGATACCTCCATGCACAATTTTCCCACTTGACGATGTGATATGTAAAATTAAATTTGATCTAGTTTTGCAGTAATTAAACTGATTATGTTTACTTTGAACACATTGTTCAAAATTACCTGCTTAAATCTTTGCTACTGTGCTCCACAAAGCATAGGTGTGGGCAAAACTTGCAACCATCTCTGTCTCACTTGACCAGACATTTGCATAGTCACCAACAAGAGCAGCTGTGATCCCTCGGGAGCCCCCTGAGAACATACCTTATTTTTTCCCTCATCTTAAATGTCATTCTATGAATCTTCCACCAGCATCAACCTTGCAGCGAAGCAGACTACACACGGTTTTCACAGAGCTCATCTGTCTGTCTCCTTTCTTAGCAATGACAAAAAGCTGAGCGTAGTGCTACGTGCTCTCCGTTCCCCCATCAGAAGATGTTTCAGATCAGCCAAAGTTGCCGCGTTTACATAAATGCTTCTCTGTGTCCCGGACAAATTCCCATTCTCAACACCGTTTCAGGTTTCCCTTAATGAAAGCTGCCTTCTCCCTATGTGAGGAAGCAGCTTATTTCTTGAATATTACCATTCCACTAGTGCCCCACTATTGCCGACACATGTCTGGGCTTGCCGGAATCTTCATGATGTTTCCACAGCACCGTTTCTTGTAATTATTTTCATTTGCTTCATCACATTACACCACTAACAATGCTGTCCCCATACCAGTAGCCTTTACTTAGCGGACATTTCCAGGGAAAGATTAAATCAAATAAATAAAGGCTTGAGTGCTTAATTTCAATATTATAATTACCTTCAAAACAACATCATGGACTTATCACACAGTAGGGCTGCTTATTATTAACACTAGTTTCTGGGGCTTGGGGATAGTTAGTATTGGGATAGAAATTAAATGGACATCCACATGATATTAAGGAGTGTAATTTACTTCAGATGTCCATCATACTGCTTTTGTAAACGGATAAAAGGTTTTATTGCCCATTTCCAAGTTTGGAATTGACCCTTGTGGGTCCTTTCCTGTTCTCTAACCACATAAAACTAGAGTCCCAAGCTATGAACATGCTGTATTTATGTTTGTAAGACAGTACCTGGTGTTTTGGTAGTGCAATTTCACCCATAGATCCAAAAACGCTTAAGTAAGCTGAACAGGACTCCTACAGAGAATCAGAGAACACTAAAATGACTAGCCTGGGATCACACAGAAAACTAATGGCAGAGATGTGAACAGAATGGACCCAAAGTGACGGAGACACGCTTTAAATTACTGTACATTTTCTGAAAGAAAAGATGAGAAATTCCAGTCTAAAAGGTAAATTCTCTAGAGGAAAGCTATTTCAGTAAACTAGGAAAAGAAAACTATTGTTGTCAAATACAAATACAAAATACTGTAATTAGTGTGACAATATAATTAGATCACTGGGTGGAAAGCGGTTCTTAATTCACAGCTTGTTTAAATACATGTCACAACAATAGGTTCCTGTAAGCTACTAATGTGCAATTAAAGTTCCTGTTATTTACCAGGAAAACCTAACTGGTGAAAAGAAGAAATAATAATCATTTTTGCAGGTAAGCATTATTTCAATGGAAAGAAAAAGCCCTGTCGGCTTCTTATGCACTTTCTGATTTTTGTAATTCCAACTTTGCCAGTATGCAACTCTCTCAGAAAATACTTCATGACAAGGGACCCAGAAACTACAGTCACAAATGCTTGCATCAGAAATATTACCACAAAGCTAAACAGAAATTTATTTATTTTTTAAAATGTTGTCAGAACTTTTTTGTAGCAATACATTGTAACTGCAGGCATCAGTATGACTGCTAACGTTTTCCAAATGCATAAAACTCATGCAAATTCCTAATTAGGAAAAATGTATTTTAACAGTTACTTTTCCCTCTCTTAAAAAAAAAAATCTCTGTACTTTTTTCTTTAAATATATATAATGTATAAAAAACACTGGGAGGGGGCACACAGGGGGACAGGACGACCAAAATGAAAACCAAATCCCAGCCAAAGGAAGAAAAGTGACATTGTGACGCCTGGGCTGATGCTGTACGCTCAATCTGAGCCCATAATGCATTTTCAAGATGAGATCATGACCCAGCACTAAGAGAAGCTGTAACAGAAACACAGACACTGACTGCTACAGTAGTGACGTGAACAGGTGTGGCTGTAACAAACCTATGGAAGTGTGAGTGAGATGAGTTTAAATCTTTCAGATAGATAGCAAGGAATGAAGGTGCTAAACAAAACCGATATGGTTATCCTTATTTTGGGCTGTCTACTTCTCTTTTCCTCATCTTTTATAGCATATTGCTTCCAGTGCTAATGGAGTATGACAGCTACACCAAGTCTAAGATAAACAAAGTTTTGCACAGGACCAAATCACATATATTAAAACCCAGACCACCACCTTAGTCTTAAGTGTCCTGAAAGTACACAGCAGCTCCTCCCTCCTCCCATGCCTTAATATTACTAGGGTACTTATTTGCCATCTGGAGCATTAAGGCTGCATTCAGACGTGTGAAGAATAATGCCTGTAAGGATTTTTCGTTTCGTTTTCACAGAGCCATTAATCAGGCTTATCTGCATTTCAGGGTAATTGGACTGACTTCTATGGGTCTTCATCTTGATTGACACTGGAGGAGGAACATTGGCATTATCAGTTTATAGACAGTCTTCAAGTTTTAAGACTGCTGTCATGATCTGAAGGTTCATACCACAAACACCCATTTGTGTTGCTGTGGTTTATGCAGTTACAGGCTTCCAGCAGCTTGGTTCAACTCCTCTGCCAAAGATCCTCACTCACTATCTACCATGAGAACTGAATGGCAAAGTGCTCCTCTGTGGTTTCTTGCCAACTTGTGCAGCTTTGCTCAAAGCAGGGGTGTAACAAACTGTTGAGTTGCCAAAATCCTTTAAATGGGATTTATTGCACGAATGTGTGTCCAACTCCTGGATCAAAGCTGACCAAATACAAGTCAGGGTTGTATCCCATCCACCTCCAAAGAAAATGTGATACCCAGCTGGGTGAGAAAACAGCACCTCACCTGAGCAGGACTAGTGTGGTGTCTCAGAAGAGAGGAAGCACTGAGATCATCTCACAGATGGCCCTTACAAACAGGATCATTGGTGTTCCCAGCTTTTTACCCTGAACTTCCCTCTTCTCCTTTGTTTGGCTATGTTTCTCCTACCAGCGCTCCCCCGTGTTCCCATCTTCCTCCTTGCGCTTTGGCTCTGGTATTCAGAGGCTCTTTTTCTTTTTTCTGTTTGTATTCTCTCCCTTTCTTTCTTCCTCCTCTTCTCCACTCCCATGCTTCTAGCCTGCCTGGGTTTGCTTCCCAAGACCTTTCATTCTGCTCACTTGTAGCAGTGTAAATTTTGGGTTCTTCCCCTAAAATCACAGTCCCACTGCAACAGAGAGAAGAGTTAGGCCTGTGACATGGAGCACATTTCATTTTTCTCCCTGTTTGTGTCCCCACTCTGCCCATTTCACCCAAGAACTTTGCAAACCTGAGGAAAAGCCAGCAAGGCAAAAGCTGTTTATCCGTGACCTTCAACAACGGCAAGGAGGAGTGAGAGGGCTGCTCTCACCGGTCTGGTATAGGGAAGCCCTGTTTGCTCTCCATTGCTCCAGGGCATTCCAGTTTGGCTCCAAGGCTGTGGTTTATCGGCCCCAGTCAAAGGCCACCGTTTCTCTAGTAGCCTGCACGACTGAAAGCTCCCTATCATTCCTCCAGCTCTGCACCCAGCATAACCTCCCACATCCTCCCCTTTCCCCTTTGCTACTTTCACACTTCGTAGTCACCTTCGTAAAAGGCCCATGAAAATATTATGCTGTGCTTCACTACATTTAGTTAACTGTAAAATAATAATAATAAAAAATCCTAAAAGATTTGAAGGTATTTTTAAGAGAATTTAAATATAGGACTCTTTTCATCTAGCTATCACTGCAGTAATATAAATGAAGCAAATTAATTTTAATGCTCCAAGGTACTGATTCTGTGTCACTGTCACTGACAGGATCCAACTAGACTTTATGAGATGGCATTTGACTTTATGGAAGTGAGCACTATGCACGCATTTACAATTTTACAGGGACTTTAAGCTGTCATGCTGAAAAATGTTTATAAAACATTAATCAAAAAATGCCTCTTTAATACAATGCATTGTCTCAAAGATGTTAGAAGGCACATATTGTAAATGGATTCTTTTTCTGACTAAAGTAATTTCTACCAAAAGCCTTTCCCCACTGCTATACAAGTACACAGTGTGGAGAGATAAAGAGCACTTTCTCAGCACATTACTACCTGATCCAAACACTTGGGAAATCACTAATGTACAGCATGCCATATTTCCATGTCACACATGACACATTTGTCTAAAATTACCCAACAGAGTTTGACATTGCAGCATATTCCATAGCAGGGCTTTCAACTGACATCTGCCAAGTAAGAACTTCAAGTAGGAGCTTTCTTCTTCTAACAAGCAAGTAAGAGTTTTCTTTTATCCTATACCCATGATGGAAGTGATAAAACAGAAGTACTGGAAATCAGGGTGGTTTTTTTCTGTTTTAATATGTTTATTTTATGCTTGCTGAATGTATAAGCTCCCCTTAAAGCACTGTTTCATCATTTGCTGTTTTCTATCACATTGCAATGGGTTCAGAGAACTTAATAGAACATTTTTATTACCACCAAAACGTAGGCCATTATCTCTCACACCCAAAGCAGAATTATTGCTAGATGCTCTGCTTACATACTCCACTGTATAGGTTTTTCCCCTTGAATGTCTTCACAACAAACAATTTATCCTAAAACTTTATTGCTTACATTACTGAAACACATTCCAAATCACAAAACGCTGCAGCATTTCTTAGAAAAAGAGGTTTGGGGCAAAACAAAGAGGTCATCACTGGGGCTATGCAAGGACCAGGCGTTCAGGCATCAGAATGCCAAACAACCCTCGTAAAGAGGCAGAGGAAACACTCTGAAGAAAAGCCTTAACCTCTGGATTTTCAGTTCTCCCTTCTACTCATCTATGCATTTCACAACTCTCCGTTGCCATAATCTTCAAGTGTAATATACAAAATGAATGAAATGTATGACGGTAGCTTCTCTGACACTCTCCATGCTACTCTCTCTCTGAAGGATCCTCTCAGGGGTTGATGTGAAGGGAACATTAGTAGGTCAAATAGCTATTTCTTCTTTTCAGCTGAGAAAAGGCCTGTAAAGAGGGGCATATACGGCATTAAACCCCTCCTAAGCTGCCAGAGCGGAAGGTGTCTGAGCTCATTCCTGCAAAGACAGTGCCAACTGAGCACCTGAAATTTTACTGTCAAGTTTCACAATAGTATCGCATACAGCACACTGACCGCATAGTGGGAAAGGGTGGCGAGATCTAGGCAAAATCCAGTTTAGAGGATTAGAAAAAAGTTGTTCATGCAGATAGCTACCAGAATGGCAAGATGCTGCTAATCTTCCCTCTTCTTCCCAGGCAAGTCGTATTGCCACAGTTAGTTTTGAGGAGACAGAAGCTTACATACTCTGCCTATCCTCAGGGAAAGCTAGCCAGGTATAGAAGGCATTTCTTGCCCTTGTCCAGACTCTGTTAGAGATCACGACAGGAGAAGATGCTTTTGAGAAATCAAGTGCCTAAGGATTCTTTTCCCTATATCCATGCCCTCTCCAAAGTATGCACTGAACTCAGGTTAAATGCTTTTCCCTCCGGACCAGTTTGTTTCAGGTATGGGAATAGCTAAATAATAGCTGACAACCCACAACAATACAAATACTTGCTCGCCTCTGAGTATTCCCATTTCAGCTGAAGAAAGTACCTTCCAACATAATATGAAATCACACCACATTGGAAGGCAAATGTTACCTGAAGCTGAGCCTTAAACAGGCAGCCAAGCTCTTCCTCAGGTGAAAAATTCCTCAGGGAAGAAACTGGTAGCCCTTTCCAAGGCCCACTCCGGCTGTAACTCTGAGATTTCTTTTGCTCTTAGCCCTAACCAAGTTATTCTAAACCTTAGAGTAATTTTGTACTCTGCAAAGGAATCAAGGCTGAGCAAAGTAACAGACAACCTTTGCTACTGTCTTGTCCAGAAGTAAATAATGTCAGGAGTCCACTCGCAGTGGCTAGGCAATGGTTTACAGCAGTAAAATGGTTTGTGGCACTTAAGGTTCAATCACACCTTGGTGTCAAAGCCTAGTGTTACCATGGAAGTCTGATTTTCCTGAAGGTATAAAGAGATCATCCATCACGATGCACAACCACAACTGCCTCCAGGTGACGGGACACTCCCTCCCTGACTGGGAAGGATCTACAATGTTTGTAGCAGTTGAGACTACATTTCCCCTGCCTTTTTGCCCACATACATGCTGTATGAAGACTTGGGCTTAAAATATTTTCAGGGAAAAAAGACGATTCTTTCAGTATGTTTTCATATTTCAGGTCAGCAATAATGTAATGGAAAGCAAAAACCAGGCTCACAAAGTGATAAAACCAAACATTTGACAGGGAGGTTTTATAAGGGATGGGTGAGACATGAAGGGAGTTTGGAAGAGCTGCAGAGGAAAATTGCAAGATGGAGAGCTATCCTAGCTCAGTCTGGAGGTCTGCGTGGACCCTCATCTTCAAAAAGCATTTTCACCTTCGTCCCTCTCCTTGGGAAAGAACAATTATTTACCCGAATATTCAACAAGCCCTTGCATTCCATTACATGACTTACCTCTTTTGGTGGCCTAGAATTATTGGGAAGGCTCTGTACTGAATCAGAGCAGTGTGGTCACATATGGGCCATACAGTTATGCTAGGATGCAAGAATTTCACTGAGACCCACACCACGTTGGAAGAGATTGGATGGTCTAATAGTTAAGTAAAGAAGGAGAAGGAAGAAGAGAAATGAATGAGAAATAAAGTATTTCTTTTGCTATAACAAGAACTAAAAAAGAAGAAAACCTAATATGCTTCGAATGCTTTCATTAATTCTTGTTCTTCAGATAGCTGGCTCACTATACTGCTCAGAGGAGCAGTAATTTAAGTGCAATGTAAATACAGTTACTAAGAAACAGCACATCTTGATACTTTTTTTTGATATTTTGCTTGGTAAGTTTTAAGTAAATAAAAATGTAAAAGCTGGGAGGGAAGAGAAAGAAAGTACAGTTTGTCTATTTCTGGGTTTTCAACGTGTGCATTCAGATTAGAAGTGATGTTTAACGAACACAACACAGGCAATCTTACCAGATGCTAACAATGAAACATTTAACACCAACAACTGAAGACTAGTGCTTTAGACTCCAAAACACCTCCACCTGTCTGACAATATGGTAGTAGCAATTAGTTAACAGGGAATTAAAGAATTAATTGAACCACCATAAGTCATATTTTAAAGGTGACCTATCCTTAATTTGGCACCACAACGTGGGCACAGCAATGTTGTAAACTTTTCCTCACACTTCAGTGCTGTTTTTTTTTTAATTGCTTGGGTATCAGTTCACTCTTCATACACGTAACTTACTCAAGGCACAGAATAAATTCTTCCTTATAATTCACTGGCAATATCTAAGCTATGACATTTAAACCAATGAGATACAAACACTTCCTTCCCTTCTTTATAATTCTTGTAGCCAACACTTTTTGAATATTTAATAGATTAGACCTACTAATGAAAGGAATTCTGGACAAAGAGATTGACAAATGTTCTAAAAACACAAAGCTGCGATTTGGTTAATTTGATTATTTCCTTGAACATTACTGCCCTTTCCACACAAAGCTGAGGCTAAGATTTCTTAGCATTAAACTTTTGATTATGTGGATTTTATTTACACATATTAAAAAAGCCATTACAAACATGTGTTATAGTTGTTCTAACTGTATTTGCAAGCACAAGCAGGAAAGGGTTATGCTCCGAACTGTTTCATACTACCTTTTAATTAGATTTTTTTAAAAGGTTTTATTCCTTCTGAAACCTTGATGCAAAGAAAAATTTGATACACAAATTCATTATAAATGGTAAAACAAGAAAACACTTCTTTTCATAAAGAAAAAAGTTAGGAATACTAGCTTAATTTTTCCTTTAATTCTCTCTTCATTTGATTTCTGTGCCCAAGAAAGGCAGATACGAGGCCAGAAAAGCCTTAATGCTCCAGTCATTCGGGAAGGCATTTTGAGAAAACGGCTCACTACCTAGAAATACTGAGGGATACTATTTCTGAAATTCTGTGGACTAGGGTTATGTGCTTGCTGTGGTCATGGCAGCTTTTAGAGGAGGATCCCTCTTCCAGATTCCCAAAACTATCCTGTAATAGGAGATTTCTAAATTTTGCTGCTGCTGTTGATTTTTCACATCTTTGCACCCACTGTTTTAGAAGCGTCTGGAGTCAGCAGCTCAGACTGGCTGCCAGAAGGTGCACTGAGAGCTGCAAATGTAGATGCAACTCTCTCAGGGAGACTCAACATCATCTTCAATACTTGCCAGCTTTAGTATGGGTGACACTTGTAGCCTCTGCCAGCTTGAGGTAAAAAAAAAAAAATCTTGAGTCATGTCCAAACGTGGATCTTCCCAAGGGTAACCTGTCAGCTGTCTGCTGAATATAATGTAGTTTCTTAAAGTAGGTAAATTAACTTTAACTGTTTTTGGTGGGGAGGGAGAGCTCTTCTGTCATTATCATTTTACAGATGAGTATGTGTGTTTATTTTTTTTATTATTATTATAAAGAGGTATGAGCTTGCTGTCATTAAAAACTGGCAATCTGGTTTTTAGTGTCTGATCCAATTACGTGTACATCTGGGAAGACACACAACCAAATAAATAATTGGAGAGGTGCAACTCTGAAATGACAATTGTTATTCATCGATCTCTTTCTGCAAGTCAAGATTGAGAGATGTAAACTTCAAGCGAATGAGATCTCCTGGGTGAGATTCTTCAGTTCAAACACAGTAAACAACTGTTGTCCTCTGATGCACATTTTAGTACTGCTGGAGGCAAACTTTCTAAATATTAATAAAAAACCTATACAGATGAAAAGGAAGCCTTGGGAGCCAGTACAGAATTTCTTGCCACATTCTAAGCCTAATCAAAGAAACATACGTTTCAGGTCCAACAGGAAAGGAGTTTCCCTAATTTACTCTAGTATTCCCCCTTCTGGAATCACAGAGAGGTCAAGATTGAGTAAATTGCAATAGATTGAACATGCTCTATTGCGAATCTGTGATTAGAAAACCAAAGGAGAATCAGGTACTTGGTGTCCAAAAGCCACTATAACTCACCAGATTATACCATTTCCTACTTTCGGAATGGCCTGCCACCACCTTTCCTTCCCAAAAGTACAGCCCCTAGGGATGCTCTGGTGTGAAGGAGACAAACAGGGGGTGTTTGCCCAGCCACGTATATGAGTAGCAAGGGAAAATAAAAGAGATGCTCTGGCATAGACTAACTCAGTGACAACAGCCTACACAAAACTGTCAGTTTGATTTCTTGTGGAGATAGCCCCTTCAAGTGGGTGGTGGCCTTAGTGTTACAGAAATGCTTACACATGCAAAATGATATCTTACCATGGCTGGATTTGTCCATGAAAGCAGGAAACATTCATGCCATTCATACCATACCATTTGGTTTTGCTAGTATTCTGACATAGCAGCTGTACTGGAAACAGCATTTCCTGGCATTCTTTGGGGTGTATCAGGAAGGAAGACATACCAATTACATGGTAATAACCTGACCAATAATATCATTTGATAAGAACTAAATGTTGGTTCTAGAAGACTGCTGAGCTAGGAAAGGCAATCCAGCTGCCTTCAACTTGGGCTACAAGAAAAAAAGATGCAAACATGAGAGAAGTGCAGTATGTGCAGGTGCTTCTGCTCTCCCTACTGTCATATCATGTAACATGAATCCCTCAGTACTTATTTTCCAGGGATGGAGAGAGGACAAAGAGAAGGGGAATCCCAGAGCTGAGGAAAAAGCCCAGGCAATTCCTTGCTGCTGAAGCCCCTTGGGATCCCAGAAGCTGGAACACGAAAGAGTTTCTAACTCTCTGGCAGTAGTGAGGGGTACATATTGGCCCAGACATGGCCTCCATGACACTCATTCTTTCAAGAATATTCCTCCCATCAGCCTCCCTTCTGCCCCAAGGGTCAGCACCCACCAACTCTAGGCAGAGCAGTCACTAGATCATTTTCACTTATATCACTCTACCAGACATGTAGGGAAGAAATGAGAGTAAAAGTCTGTAACAAGTAAGAAAATACGCAAATTCAAGCAATAGTAACACCAAGAAGTATGACATGATACCAGCAGTAATGTCTCCTGTTCAACACTCATAGGAAAATTTCGAAAGTAAAAGAGAGTATCAAAGGTCTTACTCTTGAAAACTTTCAGAGAGCAATTAACCAGGATTATTTTCTAGATCTATATGTAAAAGTCAGAGGAATTATTTACACACTTATAGCTAGTCACAGTTAGTACCCTGATGAATAATCAATCGCCTTAAAGGACAATTCTCTGCCAGGAACTGAGAACCACCACCACATTTCAAAAATACCAGAGTATAGCCTGAACACTCACTTAGGGAAATGCACGCAATTTTACCATCTTACTTTCTATTCAATTATTAAGAGATGCCCCCTTTTTAAAATCAAAATGATCTATCTACCTTTTATCTTAACACTAGTTAGAACATTTTGGCATTTTTTCTATGTAAAGGAGAAAGGCGATTATCACCACAGAATAAGAGTCTGTGCTTTATTAGTACAGCATTTCACAGAGTTTGGGTGCAGGAAAAGAACGGATGAAACAAAAATCCAGCTAATATTAAACAGCCGTGGTTTATGCTGTATGAATATATTGTTTATCTCCGAAAAATGTTGTAAGGAGGTATCTGTAGAAAATATGAGCAAACGATAGATAAGATGTGAGCAGACTGGAGCTACATGTGAGCACGATGCACTCTGTCACATTGTGCAGCTGGGGAACACGGGGGAAAGCACGGGCTGACTAATCCATAGCCCAGATGATCCGTGCACAGACAATTTGAGTTGCCTGTGAATCTGCTTGTGCATTACAGCAGGCTTTTAAGAATTGTTCAAGTACAGAATATCAGTTCCATACCTGTGCAGTAAGAAGCTGAGTATTTAAAAAAAAAATCTGAATGAAATTAAAACAATAGGAAAAGTTTGTGCTTTGGCTTTTATTTGCAAAGTTAGCTCTATTTCCTTAAAGTATTTTGTAGCCTAGAAACTTTGACTGCATTACTTTAAGAATCCCATGGTGAACAAACTGCTACGCTGATAAATCTAAATGGGGAAAAATGTACTCTGCATCACAAACAATGCCCTGGTTTTATTATAAACCAACAAAAATAACCCCGTCTTATTTTTTTACCAATCTGCTGCTCATCATACCTACAGTACTAACATTTGCACTTCTGGTAGCCAAAATAGGTAGTGCACTCCATTTTTTGCTGATAAAATAATTTTACATGGTAAATACAAAGAATTAAAATGGTTTTTTACAGTTCTGCATTTTACCTTTGGAGTTGTAACTTCTAGCTAGCAATTCCCTCTCTGCAAAAAATAAAATAATGTTCTGTACTTGGCTGTAACTTTTGTTTAAGTGCAAGCAACAACTGTGGTATTTTTTTAGATAAGCCACACTGATAGCTTTGCACTTCCTTGAGGCCTCTTCTCACTGAATGAACTCCAGGGAATGGCATCATGTCGGGCTTTCCAGATGGATTATGTGAAGCCATAGCTCAATGTCATTTTCAATAGCAGGGCTCATAATTAAAGGTCAAATAGTCACTTCATCTGCAATCAATCAATAGAAGAAGTACTAATACTAAGTACTAATCAATCAATGGCAAATGCACTAATAAAAGCCATGCATCAAATGTCCGCATATGTATGTGCCCACATGTACCGTGCATATATGTGAGTAGGGCAAAGGAGAGAAAGAGAACAAAGTGTGGATGAATATGCCAGAGGGCATTGTGAATACTATATTTATCTTCTCTCCTTGTAAGTTTATATCCTGCTTCACTCATTAAGTGAAATACAAATAAATATTAGTTTTTCTGTGTATGTGATGCACTGTATTCAAAAAACTGCCAAAGCACCCAACTCTATGCAGAAATACCAGCTTGTGTTCCTAACTAAGAAACGCAAAGGCACTTACCCTGTGTAATTTGTCCCTACACAAACATGCCCTGCACTCTGATCTTTGAGACAAAAAGTGTGTCAACTGTTCTGTCTACAAAATAAAACCCAGCATATGGAAACAGCACTCATCTCCATGCAGAGCAAGCGCTTATTCATGGATTCAACAGTGGAAGTGGCAGTTGGCCTCATGAGCATGCACTGCATGGGAATTAGTTGGTTTCATAATATGGTGTGGGAGAAACTGACTTACAAAAGTCTTCTCATGCCTCTCCTATTACCACTTCTAAAGCTTTAAAGCTGTCAGCTCTTCTCCCATTTTAGTCGGTGCCATTCTAAGCTCCCCAGGGAATGGGCCAGACGTACCTATTTGGAGTTTCACCTGCCAAGCTGAGAGAAATCAGTTTCAAAGCGAAAGAACAAGTGTTGGGGGGTCATTTATACACTACCACTGGAATCTTGAAGACAAACAAAGCAGAGCTCCACAACGGATGTGAAACCAGACCCTGAGCTGTGTTTGTTCTTTCAGGCATTGTAATGACGGAGAGGGAAAAACTCTCTCTGCTACAAGAGAACAGAAGGTTTCTCACTGCACCGTTTATAGCAAACACCTCCGGACAAGCAGAAACGTGACAGAACAACAAAAGAGTAAGGGCCAAAGTGCCTGCGTCTGTTCTCATTTCTGCTGAGATCAAAGTGGACAAGACCGTGCTGTGTAAAGATTTAACTGTCATTCAGAAATGGCTGATCCTTAAAAACAAATTAGATCTACTCTGCTTCCACCTTCAGCCAAGCAATAAATGCTCGCTGCTCTGGTGAACATTCCTGTTTACATCACCAGCTCAGGGGCATGCCTCATCGCACTACAGCTTTATAAAACCCAATCATCCCTGTTTACCTAGAAATGTGTGTTTATACAGCTCTATCTTATCTGCGTCTGGTAAAATACCAGCGGTCTCAAAACTAGCCAGCTTGAATCTGATACACAGCAGGCACACCTACGTCGTGCACACATGGTGTAGGGGTGCAGACAGGAGTGGTGGGACCCTCAGGTTTGCCAAAGATGGGCTCCCAGGGACTGCCAAAAAAGAGCATTTCCCCATCAGGGCTGGTGCTTGATTCAGGACATGCTGCTGCTGGTCCCACACAAGACAAGCCTGGAAGCCTCAAAGAAATGCTGACAAGGCTGAGCCCCAGAGATGGCATACGGCATGGGAAGCACAGGTCCCAGCCGCCCAGCGATCTCAACGCAGGGCCTCAGCAGGAAGGAAAGGTAGTGCAAAGCCTAAGAATGAACTGCATCTTCTGACTAGCCACCTAGAAGGTAAACTTGCTTTCCATGAGATGCCAGCTCTACAAGGATGAAGGTAAGGCAGTCTGTCCTGAAGCTGACAAACACAACAGTCTGGAGGCAAGAAACAGTCCCACAATACTCCGTTCCACCACCTACTGTTCCATTTCAACTTGCACACTTACCCATGAGACACCTGTATTAGCAGGGCAGAAGTATGTATGGCTAGGGAGAAGCTGTAGGAGTCCTTGTAGTCAAGGTGGCCAAAGTTTTGGGGGCTTTTTGTGTGCTTCAGCAAAGAAAGCTGCAAAATACAAAGCTCGACTCATCAGTCTATGCTAATGAGCGCAGTAGCTTGGAACTGAGAAAATGTGAGCCAGAAAGTCAACAAGCTAGGAGCATCAAACTAGGTTCTTCTAAAGAAGAAAATAAAATATAAAAAGGAGAGCATACTAGCAGAAGTGAACTGACTCAGCTGTGTGCACAGGATGCAGGTCAAGACAAGCTGCATAAGGATGCTTAGTAGAGTGCGTAAAAGAAATGGAAGAATCCTCATTTTTTTCTGGGTGATGGCAAGTCCCTCTAGGACTTAAATATTGAAAAAGTCTGTGCGTATTTTCTTAGTGTCATGGCAAGCTGCAGAAGTTCTCAACAGAGCGTATATAAAAGTGTTTTCACGGGGAGGAGACTTACACATTTGTACTGTTAAATACAACCAGCTTCTCTTTTGTGGTCTCACAGGTGTGTCCTAAGTTTATACACACCTCCAAATAGCAAGTATGGTAGTGTGTTATGACTAATTTGTGTGGTTGCTCTCTAGAAATGTAAGTGTAACTGTCCTCCCGAATACAAGCTCATCTATTAGTTGAAGCTTCAGTTTTGTAGAACATTTGGGGGAAAAGACCTAACATCATTTAACCTATGTTCTGCTCCAAGGCAGAGTCAACTCTAGCTATCTGATTCCTGCCTAAGGCTTGTCTACAATGATAGGGGAGTCAAGACATCAACAAGCAACATATTCCACAACTAAAGTGTTTTACATGAGACAGGTTTCCCTGATTGTTAGCTGAAATCATCATAATTGTAACAAAGTCCTTCCCTTCTCAAAGTCCACTGTGAAAGAGTTACTTTTTTTCCTCCTTTGCATCAACCTTTTATGCATTTGAAGATCACAACTGTATTTCCACTGTCTTTTCTCAACAATCCCAATTGTTTCAACCTTCCTCTGTGGTCACTTTTTTGAGATCTGTGATCATTCATGGCACTCTCCTCTGATCTCTTTCCAGTTGGTCCACATAATTTTTGAATTGTGGAGCCCAAAATATCATGCAAATGTCGAAAGCCATACCACGCTCAAGCCAGACAACTTTTGCTACTTTTCTGCAACCCATGAGACTGTGTGTGAAAGGAAATTGGGTTAGTTTGGTATGATATGCATTTGACAAATCTACGAGGCTGTTACTCATTTCCTTGTTTCTTCCTACACTGTTACAATAGTTTAATTATTTGTTTCAGTAGTTTTCTACAAAATGAAGTTAAACTCACTGATCTATAATTCCTTGTCCCCTCCTCGTTTCCACTGTGAAAAAGAGGCATTATGTTTGCCTTTTTCTTGTCTTCCAGGAACTCCTTCACTTCCCACAGACTTTCAAGGGCACTTGCTAACAGTTCTGCTGCACAGGCCTGGCTGAAGCAAAGAACCCTGAGATGAGTTTTGCTGTATCAAACTGACTTGGAAAACATCTCACCTAAGTCCCGACTTGTTCTTCCGCTGTTTCAGGCTGAGTTCTTACCTTTGTTATTGACACTAGCTGTGTTTCTCTTTGACAGATACAGTCTTGAAAAGGCGTATATTCAGTCACATATACTTTATCAAACACATGTTTTCATATTTTGAAAAACAGTAAGAATATATTCTAGTCATTTCACTAACTGAATATAATGGATGAAGCAGTAGCAAGTGGCTGTAAGCATAACTGATTTAGCAATATTCTGTGAATATCTATCAGAACATCTTATCATCACTAAAGTGTCGTAAGTGACAAATATCTCAATGATGTTTTGATAAATGAATTCTAATAAGCAAAACTACCCAAAACATCGGCAGACTTAAAACACATACATTTTGCTCATGTTAAGCAAAAGACAATCTTGTCTATTTGTGGTTTCTGAATATACTACATGCTTTGACTTTCACTTGTACATCCCAGCTTTTAAGATTTTACTGTGAGATTGGGCAGATAATTCCTTACAACCTCTTTAGTAACAAACCTGAAATTTTATCAGTATTGGATTAGGTGACAAACCAGAATAAGAACAGAAAGAAAAATCCAGCTTTTCATAAACAAGGTGGTCTTACTGTATCAACCACTACAATCTCAGCTGAGTGAGAAGACTATTTTGTCTGCACCATAATAAGCATTTATTTTATCTGTGCAAGAATATTATCCTACTAAGAGTATCATACTGGTAGCATTACTTGTCACACTAAAACCAAAACCATTTAAGCAGAAAAGCCAGACACCACCAACATTATTTTTTTTTCAAGACAGCAAGGTATGAATGTTACTGTTGTTTTGCTCAAAAGCTTATCTCCTGACTTACCCAGGGTGAGGGATTTGTGTGTGGAACAGAAAATGATAGCCACTGTGTCTGCTGGTGTGAAACTAGAGTTATTCCTAGAAAAGAAAGAGTTTTAATAACCTTTGATAGCGAACACCTTCTTAAAACATCATCGAATGTTCACATCACTTTGATCAGGTCTAGTGACAGAAATAATTCTACCCACAAATGAACAGTAGTGTTTGATTTTTTTTTTTTAAAGCAGAATTGTTTCTCAGTTGTAGCAAACTCTCTAATGAATATGCTCCTGTGTGAAGGAGAGGAATTCAGAACACATGGTATGCAGGACACAACTTTACTCCAGCCAAGGTTATTTTTGCAAACATGCTATATCACAGCAGTGACCAGCTTAACCCTGTAAAAAAAAAAGAGAATTACCTACAATTTCTTTTCCTAGTATGTAATGTTAACAAAACGCTCAGTTTAGATTGTGTGTTGAGTCTGCACTATAAGCACTGCTTAGAATATGTAGTTATCTTTCACTTCAGAGAAAAATTGCATCTAAGGGTTTACACACTGGGAGTAAGGCCAGAAAGGGTGGAAAAGTGACATACACAGAGAGGTATACAACTGGCCAATGGATCACCCTTTGGTCCAAGTTAGGAATCATTTTATGAGATTCTAGATATTTACCATGCTGAGTTGGTTATTATGGCATTTTAGATTTTAGTGTTGGGACGTATCTTCCCCCCAGGTTAAGACTGGCAATTCAAGTTATTTAAAAATGCCTTTTAAGGTCAGGGGGTGATCTTGTCACAGAGAAATTTTCCTGTGGCACTAAAAAAACCCGTAAGTAGCTCTAAGACATTGCACCATTCTTTGTGATTCTCCCTTACAGATATTCTATAATTTATATAAAGCATATATCTGAGTCTGCTGTATTGTGGCACCTTCCGTTCAGCAGAGCACCACTAAAAAACCTGCTCCAGTAAGCTAAAGTGAGAGGACAGTGGTGAATACTCTGACCAGCTCAAGTGATGCATTAAGTATCACAGTACTGTTTTTTAGAGAAGTGAATGTACAACTGTTCTTCCTGGTTGATATTTTAAAAGAAAAAAAAAATAGCTCTACCAAACATTAGTTCAGGACAGCTGTCTTTTAAGAATCACCATATAAATGTAACAAATTTGACATATACAGAGCAGAGTAAATTGCCAGCCCAGCAAATGTATCTTGAGATGTAAAAAGTCAAACTGAGTTCTCTCTCTCATATGTCATCAGCATGTCTGCAGGGCAAATTATACCTTCAGTGACATCTGTGCAAATCCATTTTTTTCAGTGGATGAGGTATAGCAGTGATTGATTGAGATTTAACAACTCTGTAATTAACACACAAGAAAGGACAGAATTCAGGTCCTGCTCTCTTAGCCTATGAAACTCTAACAGAGAAAATGCAGTAAGGAGAATATGAAATGCCAAAATGAGGTCATCCCTGTTCAGAAATCTGCCCTTCCACATTTGCATAAACTGTAGCAACCAAATCAAAGATATCACACAAAACAAATATTCAAAGGTTCTGACTCAGCACATTCAATTACCTTGTAGAGAAGAGGAAAGTCAGAAACATGAAGCTCATCTGAACAGAAAATACTGAAAAAGAAACAAGTTAAAATTAGACTTAGATCACAGAAGTAAAGATCACTTATATCTCTGCAATTGCTGTGTACGTGCCTTTTGCCCCCACACAACAGGTCAGAAGCTAGACTGGACCAAGTCTGTCCGGAGAAACCCAATGACAGACAAACTTTAAACACTGTCTGGAAGAACAATACGTATTACTGCAACCAAGAAAGCCAGAGATCATATCGTGGCTACACAAAAGTTCTTCCCAAGGTAACTCTTCCGAATCAAGTATTTCTTGGCACAGTGAATGGCAGGACATTTCCCTACTGCATGCTCCACATCTCTCTGCACTAGTTTTGCTTATTGGGTTGACAGCATAAAACCTCTCAGACATGCTCTGGTTGCCAAATATTTAAATTTAGCCCCTTTCTATTTAACAACGGAAAGTACAATGTGTAAGCAGGATCACAATAAATATTCTCACACACTGGGTATATTACTCTCCTGATGAATGAACACTATTAAGAGAAGATCATCACAGATATTTTAATTCCCTCTGAGACAAAGGCTGATTACTGAACTGGGCAGTGTACATCAGACAAAGCAGCTTTCGTTCCAGCTCAGTCAGCTTTGGCTTCCCTGAGCATCCTGAGGGGAGCTCTCCTCTCTGCCAGCCCTCCTGACACCCACAGAGGCTGTGGGATGTTCCGAGCCCACCCTTGGTCTGGGGAGACGTGGGGAGAAGCAGGCAGCTTCCCCCTGTGCCATGAGTAGCTGCTGGGACTGCAGAGACTGAGCGTCATGCCGGAGTGCAGGAACTCCCCACAGAGCTGGAGAAGAAACTCTTGTGACCTGCACAAACCTTTTCTGGGTATTTGTGGGTTATAAGGGAAAGGCTTTTACCTGCAGCAGAATCTGAGGTGGATCCTCCTCCCTTTCCTTGCAAAACTTGTGAATGCAATAAGGCTAATGTGTCCCATAGGGCAGTGCAAGCCAAGACAATACATTTGATTTCGACCCCAGTTTACAACTGGGGGACGTGGCAGGGATATTAGCTATTACCAGTGACATTTTCCATTCTCTTACACACATTTCCTAGGATGTATAAATGTCACCTCAGCATGCACTTAATCCTTCCTTCACAAAGCAAGGAAGCAATCCATTGTTCCTGAATTACATTATTTCTGCAACTAAGTACATTAATTTAATATGCACAGAAAAAAACAAAAGATCCCTTAATACATATAATTCTGTAAAGCAATAAGCATGCGTTGCTACCAATTATCCCCTGTGCGTATTTTGCTGTGGCTAGAATATTAACATAAAAATTACATAAAAACATTAATCAGCAGAATAATAAATGCAGTTTCATCTCAAACTCCTCGTGCTTATTTCACATCCTGGTATAACACAACACACACATCCAATAGCAATACAGAAACTTTTTCTAGAACACAATGTGCATATCCGTCTCCCCAAGTTACTTGGTTTTTTTGTTTTATAAATATTTTAGAAAAAAACAAATCTCTGATATGTTCCAAGCAGTTTCAATGCTTTTGTTAATATTCTTACTAAGACACTCCAGTTATGCACACTGGCAGTGAAAACATATATATAATGAATTTCAGTGTGTTGCCCTGCAAGTGGCATATATAATTACACATGGCACAAATGCAGAGTTGCCTTGTAGAGGAATAAAAGGACGGACAAGAAAGGCAATGGAAGCAACCACTCTACACCAACTGTTCAAGGAAAAACATGCCTTTTAAACTGAAAAAAAACCTTTGTTTTTTCGAAGTAGCCATCAGCACATTAGCAAAATTACTTTATTCTGAGTTTCTCTGCATGTTAAGTCAGAGTTTAAAATTTCCATATCGCTCTCTCTTGCTGACAACTCTGTAGTGATTTAAGTGCATCTGGGATGTGGTCTTTCTCAGGTGCCTATGCAAAGAAGTATTTCCTCCATTTGGAAAAGAAGCCCTCCTTAGCATGGCTTCCATCTTTCCTTTCAGAATACAGTATTTATACAGTACCATTTATAATCCCATGTGGTATTTCACACATGTATAGCGTTTCATAATAAAAAAACCCCTGCCATAATTAGGATAGAGTAAGAACTGACCCACAAAGGGCAGGGGCAAATTTCCTACTCACTTTAGCAGAGGCTGGATTTATAGAAGATACATTATTTTTATTAGACAGAAATATGTGCGCATACACATATTTCAAAGTAGGTGATGTATTGATTCCTTAAAATCTAACAGTTTTGAAGGGTATGAGATGTGTAGTTACCTCTCCCCCCAAGCAAAGTGAAACTCCTGTATCTGGAAACCCTGAAGCAAGACAGGAATTCCCTGCTGGGAGAGCAGACAGTGCCTGTATACCACTGCCTTTCCCTGGGAGGTAGTGAGTGATCTGCAAGTGTGTTTTTAACTGATGGCAAGGATACCACCTGTCTACTCTCATGTGTATGTTATTTAAGGCCGAATGACTAGAGTGCTTCTAAAACAAACTCTGCAATAAATGTGTTTATCCACAGAAATATATCAATGTACTCAAACTCCCAGCTAGCTTCTAGGTTTATTATACGGTAAGGA
Source organism: Falco rusticolus (assembly GCF_015220075.1). NCBI lineage: Eukaryota > Metazoa > Chordata > Aves > Falconiformes > Falconidae > Falco > Falco rusticolus. Next base: position 112,700,718 of record NC_051187.1, on the reverse strand, counting down.
AGAACTATTCAAAAGTTATAACCATGTTTTGAATAACAGCTCAAACCCAAATCTTTCCTTTCTGTTTGGAATGCAACATCTGAGCATTTATAGTTGTTTAATAACTAAGAAGCCAAACCAGAATCATAAACACTTGGAAAGTAATACCATGCCCCTTTAGAAAGGGAGGACCACTGAGCAATTCCAGGCACACCTGAATAGCGGGGTTCATCCTTCATCCCCCTCTAAATGCTTACTCAATCCCCTAAAAGCATCTGGCCCCTACAAAGTCTGGTAATCTGGTTTACTAGATGCATTAAAAGTACAAACTCTAGCCCCATACCAGTTTCCCCGCAGCCCCACCCTTTCCAGCACATATAACTCATTACACACCTGAAACAGATAAAAGAGGTGCTTTAAGGCTGAACTTACTTATGAACACTATTAAAATCAAGCTAAATTTATCAAGGTCAATATTTGGATTGGCGAAAGTATCACAGAATGTTGTGTAGATGATCATCAGGAGCACACAGCTGCTGATAGTGCCAAATGGAGGCTTCTTCCTTTCAAGCCAGTCCTTGATGTATCTTCGGACAATCTGAAACACAGAAACCAACAGGTTGCCTCTTTTCAAAGATGCAGGGAGCCAAGTTGGGCATCACAAAGTGAATCTGACAGCGGAAAGACACAAAGAGAAGAGAGTAATTTGGATGACGGCCACAGTGGATTTCAAAGCTTCCCTGCCACACAACTCTTCTTCTGGGGAATTTAACATTTGTAGTGCAACTTCCACTGGGCGTCCATAATGAGAGTATATTTTCAAGTACATTCAAATCCATCCTTAATCATGCCAAATGTTCTTTGCTAGCTGTCACTGAGACATGCCCATTAAGCCTCCCCAAAGTTTATCTCCTCTGCTGATACTAATGGATGTATGTAATTATCACAGTCCCCTTTGCATCAACAGACAATTCCAAGTGCAACTTTGGGAATCTTAAAAATCTGACATCTTCAGGAATTTCACGACGGCAGATAATCGAAAGTGATCCATGGAACATTTTAATATTTAAATAGCTAGCGATGCACCAGAAGTTTTTAATTAAATTATAACTCAAGCTTGAAAAGCAAAAGTGCATGTGTTGTGGGAGTTTAAATAATTCAGACTCTGAATATCTAGAGTTTTTGTAAATCCAAAGACAAATGCCATTTGCACGCTTTTAGAATACCAGAATTAACACATGAGAACAAGGAAACCTACTGTACTTAGCGGAACATTTGCACTTTCAGGAAACAGAATCTAAAGTTGTTTTTCAAGAATTTTTTAGAAACAACTATAAATTTTAAAGCAACTTCAACTTCAAATTATGCCAAATACTACAGGACTAAGCCTCGGCAGATACAATGCATCTATTTCAGCCCTGCCTGGGGAGTCGCTTTTAGTTTCTCTCTTTACTTTATATGGTTTGAAAAAACTTTTTAAAGCTTTTATCATACAGCTGTGACTTGTGTTAATTTTTCAGCAATCACATTATCTTGCTTAATTTCTCCTGAGACTTCCTGATGTTCTCTGTAACCATGCTCTTTCAGGAATAATAGCACAAGAACCTGAAACATTTCTACCAGAGGGCTCTAAAGTTGTCTTGTTACCTCCCCATAGCAGTACCATTAATAAACATCACCATTACTGGTTTAATAATACAGTATTTTTATTTAGAGGTATTCAAGATCGATATCAAAGCATCATCATCAATGCTACCATATGACCTTTTCACACACACACTGCCAAACCTGCGGGATTGACTTCACAGCTGTCAAGTTTTCCCCACTGCCTTCCCAGCTTGTTTGCAAGTCTCTCAATAGGGAAGTCCTGGAAGCAGCTATCCCAGTCACCACCAGCATACAGACTTCAAAGATCACATGGCAGGACACATACTAAAAATCTGGCACACAGGGTTCACGCAAAGCTAAGCAGGCTGAAGACCAGCACTTACCTCTCAGCACTTCTAAGTTTCCCACTTACGAAAAAACAACAGATTTACAGGAAACCATGTAAGGGAATGCTCAACACTCCAGTGAAAACACACAACTTTAAAATTTCACGCTTGCCAGATGTTAAAACAACAACTCAGAATATACAGCCAAAGTTCTGAAAGAGCATTCCATGGAGCTCCTTCAGCCACCTCCTTATAAGCCACTGGGTAGGAATAAGACTATTGATGAAGACAGACAAGAAAACTTCAGTGAAGACCCTTAGTGTCCAGTGTGAAAGACATCAAGAGGAAGACCAGATCTGTCTAATCTGAGCAGATTTGGGACTTTGTAATTATCAGAAGTAAAAGGTGAAGTCTTTCACCTCTAAGGTGCGTGGGTTTTAAGGAAGTTTTTAAAAAATCCCATATCCCCTAAATTAAGGTCACACTGGCGGAAAAAAAAAGCTACTGAAGACCACCTATTTATTTATGGTCATTCCAGAAGATTTATATTGCAAGTAATGAGATGTGGAAAAAGAAAAGTGACAGTTAACTATGCTACAGTACAATTTATACAGGAGGTATTTATTACAAAACTATAACCTTGTGTCTGTACAAGGTATAATTATAACATACATGATAATAACAACTTTATCAAGGACTGACATATAAAAGAAAGAAAAGAGAGTTTAAAATGTAACTGCAAGCAGTATTTCCTCAAAATCCTCAATTGGCTGGTATCTTCTTTAAATATCCACCTCTATCTAGTCTGGAATTATTGTGAATCAACCATCATAAATACCAGTATGGCTTCTTACTGCACATTGTACTTTTTTAAAAATGACATAGTTGGACCCTGAAGAACTAAATTGTGGCTTCAGGAAATCATCTGATCAACCCAGCATCATACTAAACGTACACTGTAAAAACACAGACAAAATACATCCTCTCGTAGAATCCCATACATTTTGATCTTCTCACAAGGTTCAAGAAGATCTACAGTTTCAGAGGCTGAATCAGCCTACGATCACTGATTCAAGGTAATCTAAATTCTTGCATAACTTAAGAGGGGAGAAGTATGACCCCCTACAGGCATCTCTAAAAACTCAGCTAGATTTTTCACAAGGAAGGTCACGTCAGCTGATTCATTTTGGCTGAAAAACAATCCATTTGTTACTTATTCATGCCCTGCAGATCTCCTTCAGGACAAGGATGCTTTGAAAGCCTTTTAATTCTTAACCCAATTCTGTAACTTTTCAGGGTTAACACAGAACTTAAAACTAAAATTGTGAAGATTTGTAGTGAAGTAACAATAAATCCCACAAATACAGTGAAGACAACACCCAATAAAGTACAGAACCAGCCAGCCAGTGAATCTTGCTGTTCTGTGGCGCCAGCACTCTGATGGGAAGTCTAATAGAGGTTGAAAAGCCATGAGCAACGCAGGTGTAAATGATTACATAAAGAATCTCATAGGTGCTTTGGAGCCTGGGCAGAGATATTAAGATTCATTTGTCTGCAAACACAGCAAAAGCTAATACAATCATTTTTATGTGTTATGGCCTGTACGAAGGACACCAGACTTGGGCTCCAAACCACCGTGCCAGCCCTCAGCTGAAATAACGAAGTCCAGTATTTTGAAGCACATGCCAGTAGAACGGGGCACAAGGGAGGGACAAGCAGCAAACAAACAAGCAGTTGAGAAAACCTCTGAACTGAAACTCCTGTGAAAGGATGAACTTCCAGAGTGAAAGGATGAACTTCCAGCCTGGGGCAGAAGTGTGACTGACCAACATCCAAAACACATGCATCAAATGGGCATGCTGATGGAAAAGAGCAAAAAGGGGATGTACTGGGTTTCGCATGGCAAGGTTTTGGTAGTAGGTGGGCTACAGAGCTGGCTTCTGTGAGAAGCTGCTGGAAGCTTCCCCCATGTCTGATGGAGCCGATGCCAGGCGGCTCAGAGATGGGCTTAGCCTTGGCCAGCAGCGGGTCCCATCAGTGACAGTGGTAGCGCCCCTGGGATAATGTATTTAAGAGGGGGAAAGTTGCAGCTGGAGAGAGGAGTGAGACTATATGAGCAGCAACTCTGCAGCCCCCCAGGTGGGTGCAGGAGGCCGGGGGGCTCCAGGCCCGGAGCAGCTCCTCCCGCAGCCCCTGGTGCAGCCCCTGGCGGGGCAGGCTGTGCCCCTCAGCCCGCGGGGGGTGGCGGGGGCAGATCCCCCCCGGCAGCCTGTGAGCGGCTGCAGCCCCGGGGAAGGGGCAGTCGGAGAGGCTGGTGGGGGGCTGCCTGCCGGGGGTCCCGGCTGGGGCAGGGCAGGGTGTGAGGGGTCCCCTGCGGGGGAAGGGGCGGCAGGGACAGCATGTGGGGGGCTGAGGTGACCCCTGTTCCCCTGCGCTGCTGGGGGGGTGGGGGGCGTGGGGAGAGAGACAATCGGGAGGGAAGGTAAACCCAGGAAGAAGGGAGGTGTGAGGGGAAGGTTTTTATTTCTCGTTATCCTACACTGATTTGATTGGTAATTAATTAAAACTAATTTCCCCAAGTTGAGTCTGGTTTGCCCATGACAGTAATTAGTGGATAATCTCTCCCTGTCCTTACCTCAACCCAGAGCCTTCCAAAACGTCTTCTCCTTCCCCTGAGGAGGGCAGTGACAGCATGGCTTCGGTGGGCACCTGGCGCCCCACCAGGGTCAGCCCACCGCAGGGGAGTACCTTCAGATGCAGTAATTCCACAGTGAAAGGGAATTCCTCGCATCAAAAAATGCAGTTAAAAACAACATCAGATGTATGTGTGTGTGTGTGGACAGGGAGAGGGAGACCGAGATATTGCAAGAATAATCATTATGTGAAACATAACAGCATTTTAAAACTTACTTTACAGGGGAAATGCTCCAAGATGCTACCATGTTGCAGAAAATGCATGCACAATTTTTAAGGTACGAATCTCAAGGTACAAAGGCCTTGCAGCCCATACCCCTGCAGAGACTCCTGCAGATGTAATTCTGTGAGGAGGGCCTCAGGGCCTCTGGGCCTGCGGTAGCCATCTCATCAGGTACAATAAACTGTAAAGTCTTTTGTGATTCCTTCCCTCCAACTATGGTTAGTGGACAGAAGACTCGAAAAGTAGGTGATATTTTATGAATAGCCTGCATAATGAAAAATGCTGATAAACTCATAGAAAAGTTACATGATACAAGAAATAAACATGTCCAGAAGGCAAATACCTCCTGTTGACTATGCCCTGGTAATCTCCAAAGGTTTTTGGAAAAGCATCAGCTCAAATTTCCTTCAAAATACAATTTGAGGCTCAAACTTTCCTCTTGCCCAGGATTTAATTTTTAAAAACAAAGCAATGTAATTACACATGAATTAACTGTAGTGTCCCCATTTCCATTTCATTCTTCTACCAGAATGGTTACATCCAGTGTTTTTCCTCCAGACTGCTCCGTATCCTGCCATAACCTCCCTGTCTAAACACCAGCCTCCCTAAGCAAATGGACTTACTGCTTAGATGCTTAATTCACCTAACATCCCCTGTACAAAGAAACACAATCTGCTACTCCAGCAAAACAGGTAAATAATGCTCACCTGTTAGAAGGTCATACATGAAAATAACAGAAGATCTATTACTGAAAAACAATTCACTTATCTAATCATACCTTCGTAACAGTCACACTGTCACTGTATACCCAGAGAAATTTGTCAGTAAAATACAACTAGGTTGTTTCCATATGACTGTTCAAGTGCTGGACATACAAGACAAAAAGATGCAATAAACAATGTAATTCATTAATGTTCATTATTAATTGAATTAAACATAGCAAGGAGCTCCCCCACCATCTATATGGAATAGAATAATTTCTGACATTTGTAATGCAGTACATCTTTTAAAAATTATCTAGATCTTCAGCGTTTAAAAAAAAAATCCATTAAATGAAAAAAACAAAACAAAACAAACCCAGTGGAGATGGTTCCGAAGTCACTTTTTCTGTTTCCATTATACACACAAGAATATCTCTTGGTATTTATTTACATCATCACACAAAATAGTTTTCCTTATTCTATCAACTCTTTTGGAGTGATTTAATCTTTAACAGAAAGTACAATGTTTTACTGCACTTCTGCTCCTCTTGTTTATTATGTATTGGTAGGTACTTCTAAATACCTGGGAAAAACACCCGGGGCTTTACCATTTCCACACAGTAACACAAGTGACTTTTTCCTTATGTTGAAACATACAAGGCAACAAGCTGAAGTTATGATGGATTATTACTATATCTAAATGCAGCAGTTACCTTATTTAATTTAAGGTAAGATTCCTAACTAATTCTTAACTAAGATTATTACTACTTACATCAACAGACCTTTGCAATGAACTCTGCAATGCAAAATTTTCTCTTGAAAAGCTTTCAGTCAGGCTAGGTATTTGCAAGAGTTCAGTAACTTTCCAATATCTCTTCTTACATGATGATGGTAAACCAAGAAAGAAGACTGCATGGAGTATTTGGAACTACTTCAGTGAAGGTTGGAAGACACAAAAGGGAAAAAAATTGGGAAAAAGTACACTAAGATGACAGCGACTGTGAAGACCAGTAGAAAAAACATCAGATGCTAGAATGGAAGGGAGATCATGCAGGTTGCAGAAATGACATAAATAAGATGGTAAATCCTTCACAGATTTCTATAGCATAACCACCCTCCATATACCCAAGGTCTGCATCACAATTCAAATGCATAGATCCTTTTCCAAAGCGGAGCTTATAACTTCAGCCAGACCCCTGTCCTGGTAATTTTATAGGGACTGTACCTGTGTGAAGGCACACATTCTCACCTGTTCCTATATGCTGCTATAAAGTCCCAAACTTTGTACTGGTTCACCCACCCTTCTATACCTTCTGGGACATCAACAAATGTCAAATCTATCCTTATTCTATGGAGTGCACAATGATGGGATGGAACAAAAAACATTTTTGCCATCTGGGAAAAAGTCTTTTTTACAAGTGCCGTTTCCTTTCCTCAGCTTACCACCACCCCACCACCACCCAAAAAAAGCTATCTTACTCCATTATGTCAGTCAGTATACTCCCAAGAGACAGCTCTTGACACATCTACACCTTTTCAAAGCAAGCTTTATAAAACCCAGACAAGGCCATTTTCAAAATTAACTTTCACATTTTGGGGTAATTTACAACTATTGCTTTAAAAGCTTACAAACAGGCGCAACGTCAAAAATGTAAAGAGAGCCTGTAGCAGCAGTACATGGTTTCGCCATATTTTCTATTTCTGTGGAAACTAGGTTCTGCTCCCTGTTTGAGTTAAGCATCAGAAGGGACAGAACTGTGATCTGAAGGCTGTTTATCTGCCATCTCAGTTTTCTGTAACAAGCTTCTAGAAGTGCTTATCTCCCAGGGTACCATGCCTCCTCCCCGCAGCTCCACTGGACTTTGAAGGGAAAGTAGGGCTACTTCCATGTGGATTTAAGTTACAAGAACAAAAGGATTTGACACTGTTCCCTTTTTATAACAGTTTCTTTAACTATTGTTTCCCCCATCCACCCACTATAAACAAACATTAGGCTTAAGTGAACAGTACCTTCTACTCTGAAGCAACTGCCTTCCCCTTTCAATTTCTTATTCTTTATAATTCTTTTAAAAATAAATACATTGCTAAGCTTTTTAGTTTCAATTTCACTGATAACTTGTATTGCAACATAGCACCCTTTTAGAGTTGTGTTTATATGCACACCTCCCAAACACTGATAGGATTCCTCTGGAACATTTTGGGCACCAATGCAGAAGGCACTTAAAATCCTTTACCTGTAGGACATCATGATTTTTTTTGTGTGTGACTAGATTCAGCGAGGATTTCTGTACAACTGGCTTCATTTCATAGATTTGGGAAGAAGAACTACTTAGAATCATAACATTAATTTTAGCTTTAGTTAAGGTCTGTTTAATGTGAAGTGCCCACTTTACGCTGGCAGACAAATTACCAATGGGGCAACTAGAGAATGCATGAATGATAATGTACAGACAAGCTTTTTATTATTTATTCATAGAAAACAGTGGGTTTTGGTGTGCTGCTTTGAAAAATGTTCAAACTAGTAGAATATAATGAAAGCACAGTGAAAATTCTATTTCATTAACATTTAATCATAAATCGCTCTTTAATATAAAACATAAAATAAAAGTCTGTCATAAGCATTTAGGTGTAGGGAATGGAAAAAGTCTGCAAAAAGGGGAAAGGAAATATTGCAGTGGTTTTCACTGTTCCTGTTGTCTGTCACTTCAGAAGAAAAAAATAAGCAAAGAAATGACAGTCTTCAGCCAAATCTCACAACCAGTCGTGAAGAAACCACTTGGACAGCTCTCAACACCTTACATTTTACTGGCTAAAAGTATTACCAACATCTACAGACAAGGAAACAATTATTTTAGCAAAATCACAACAGCTCAGGAACAGTAATCTGCATCAGAACTCTGCTACCCAGGAAAAAAAAAATCATCAGAACTTCAAGCTTCCAGAGTAAATTCAAAAGCTTTTCCATGAAATAACTATCACCAAGTTTATAGTATAACAAGTATTCTCAAATTCCCCTTAGAGGGATACAAGAGTGGTGCACAAATACCCAGCTCTTACACACTACAGATCTTCAAGGTTTGTAGAACTTTAGATCTTTATAAAATACTATGGATTATTTCTCTTTTCAAGATCTCTTGTCAGAGAGGTCTTATTCGTTACTCTATAAATACAAATTATATTTGACCAGCAGTAAATCAGATATTATACTACCAGTACTGACTTGAGTAACATCATACTGTCAATTAGCAAAATACATCTGCAGACACAGAGGATGCAGGTCACAACACTTTTTTAGGTTTAGACAACCTGCACATCCCTGACAAAGAACACAGCACAGCAGTTCTCTTTATTGAAGACCATTTATCAGCAACTGCTATGTGCAAGACTCGGAGCCTTTCTGATAACATAGGATCTTCCTCCTCCTTTAACCGTTCTTTCTTTACCTACCAAATGGCAGGCACCACCTGAGCAGAGCCTGTACCTGCAACCCCTTACACATTTCATTGTCAGTGGCTAGAAAAGCGTGACTCGTCAATGGCAGTCTTGCCACACTGAAATAATTGTTCAAGAAACAGTAGAAAATAAGCATCAATTACACTATTGTGCCTTCTTTCTCCCAATCATCATTAAGAATTCTGACAAGTCAGCCAAGCAACCAAAACTCTTGATACATTTTGCCATAAAGCAAACAAAAAAACCCCACACCCAAACAAAACAAATCTAAAAGCACCTTCTCATCTGCTTTGCTTATGTCCCAGGGGCTCCTCAAACAACCAGCTCTGGCAGCCTGCTCAGGAAATGAGCATTTAGGCAACACAGGTTTTCCCAGAGGCGAGATTTTTTTTTAAAGGAAAATAAAGCCCTTGGAGAATGCTTCCTTTAAGCTGCCTTCTCTGTTTTACACTGATGTGGATCCAGCACAAAGCCTCTGCTATTCACAACTGAGTTAGGAAGGCTGAAGGGAAGCAATCCTCCAAGCAGGCAGGTTCCAAGTCCATTTTTTTCCCAGTCAAGCTTTTTGCTACCAGGTAACCCTACCAAGCATTCTTCCACTGAGTTTTCTGCTGAACAGTATGATTTTGCATGGAAAGGAATTGACACTGTGGGAATGAAATGATAGATTAGAAGTGCTGAAACCATCATTCTTAATTGTGGACCATTATCTCTTAACACATCTATAACCCCAAAGTGAGCAACTTGTGATTCACAAAGCAATGTTACCTTGCTGTGCTGCATGTTGTGCAACAGTTAGTCATGAGTCTATGAACTAGACTTCCCATTTAATCAGAACAGATCCACACCACTTCTGGATGAAGGGCAAGCAGACTTATTACTGTTACCTCTTGGTGTCAGTTCTTTTCTTGCTTATTGTTTTCCCCCAATTACTGCACATTATCTTTTTATATTCCCCCTTCAAAAATGGTTTCTCTTCCTCCTATCTGGGCAGGTTGGTTTACCTTTGTATGGTTCTACCTAATCAAGACAATCAACATAAACTACCCCGGCATTTCTGATCTGTAGCTATCCTTAGCATTTCCTCTCTTCCATTTCCTCTGAACAGGTATAACAAGTGCAATAACTTTAGAAACAAAATCTTCACAATTAGAGGAATGTGAGCTCTTTCTGTTGACCATTCATTTCCAAAAAGTGCTTCAAACACTTTTAAAGGAGAAACAGCCTATTTCTTCTTGGAGTGTATTTATAAAAACCAAAAATTCTTATATATATTTGTGACTGAGTTACATAAGCTTCGAGATTATCTGTACTTTTTGTTCAGTCTTTATCAGAACTCCTAAATCACATCTGTTCTCAGTTAAGTCTCATCACAATTCTAATTCTGAACTTATGACCATTCACAGCAGATTTCACCTGCTTACTGCTCAATTCATGTTACATAGCCTTATTATTTGCTGCAGCCAAAAAAACCCCAACTCCACCAGTTAGCTCACATAGCAATTTCTTATATCTTTCCAAAGTAACATGCCATTATATATAGATGGAAGTCCTCTTGAAATTTTGCAATCAATTTATCTAGTAATCTACCATCATCTTCAGGCTTACTATGTTGCAGTACAGATTGCTGATATTACATCACTATAGGTTACTTGATTGCTAGATCTCCTGTCACACTATTTGTTTCCTAGAAATTCCCAACTCATAGCTTCCAGTTTTTGGACATTTCAGGATGAAAGGATTCAAATACTTTTGCTTGTCCCCTTTTGGTGGACACTTTAATATAATCTTGACAAGGCAAGGATGTGATACATCCGTAGGTTCGTCAGAAACCCTTTGTGGTCCTAATTAATTAGGAGACTCTTAGGCATTTAACTTTTAAGCACATGAGCAATTCAATAGGCTTCAGGGACACAGAGGTTATGTCCATTTTCCACATGGTACAGTTGCAGCCAGGTTACACAGGTGCTGATGCTGGGCGTTTTTGACCACATAAGAAATTTCACTAGGACTTTGGTAAGTTACAGTACATACCAGTTTTGAAATATGCAGTTATAGTCTGATACAAGACTGACTGCCTGTTCTACATAGTGCAGGCAATGACAGATATTCTTAACCTTGTCCAAGGTGCTCCTTTATAGACTCCATTTTGATTTGCCTACATTTTAACCACACTTTCCATTTCAAAGTCTACTTTAGGCTGAAAAAATTCAGAAAGTTCCAGCTGAACCCAGAGTTAAAGTGGATGCTAGAACCAGCAATGGTGTACCCCTTGGGAATACCCACTGACACTCCCTTTGTGCATTCTGAATGCCTGAGAACAACAAATACTTTCAGGTATTAACAATTAGGCTTCGGGTGTTTTGGTGTCCAAGAATAGTGGACACATCTGACAAGTTTTGGTCTTAATACAGCAATTTCCCACCATGACATGGGAGAAAACAGTAATTAATATTTGTGAAAAAAACCCCAGATATTACAGAGACAACTGTCACAGAAAATCTTATATTGCAATTAGTATCTTTACATTCAGTGAAAAGTTTCTATCATATGCCATGAAAAATAAGGCCTTGTGTTACAGTATGAACAGTGAGTATAAAATGAAATATTGAACAGCTGCTCATTCCATGAATACCCTCCATCCAGTGTAACAAATGATACAGGAGTCATGGCAAAAGAAGAGTTTGCAATCGTGCAATTAAAACCCTTATTGGAAAGCATATGCAAAACAGCTCGAGCAGCCTTAATTTTATGATTTCTTAACTTCTGACTGCTTAGCCCTTATATGTTTTTTAATGTTGAGAATTTTTTATTCCTGTAATTAGTAGTAGATACTACACAGGGAGAACTTCCTTCATTATCCAGGCAAAGGGCATGTGGCAAAAGGCCTATATAGTATTCTCAAAGCTCATTTGTATGGGTCTGGAATTTCTCACAGTCTGGGCTGCCATTTTTCCCACTTTATGTTCACAAACTCCCTTCTCGATATGCAGTAGCGTATGTTTGTGGTAGTGAGGGACAGATGCTCAATCTCAACAAAGATCAATGCGGCTCCAGGGAGCACTGTAGCATCTTTTCTTTGATATTAGACTTCGCTATCCTGAGGCTGTTCCTATGTGGCAGTTTATGAGGTTGCCAGTCTGTCTTTAAGATAGCTCTCTTTATCTTATTTTTTTAAATAAGAATGTATATTTAAAAGACATACCTGTCCAATAATAAGGGGCACTACAACAGTCATAAACAGCTGCGAGAATATAGATGTAAAAGGCACAGAGGAGGATGATCCAAGCTGCAAAATAAAAACATACCATTAATATCGCACTTTTTCTTAGTATCTGCACATTTCATACATAGATATCACATACTAGTATATATTTTATTTTACACACAAAAACTTGGAAGTATGTGCACACATGTTTAGTTGTTAAGTCCCAATAAAATATTTGGTATTCCACGATAACAAAACTAAAACAATCTCTGGTTGACTATTTTATAACCTAAGGTAATAGTTCCATCATTATTCATTTAACTGAAACCTTGCTACACATATATGCCAAGTAAATTATATAAGCATTTGTAGGATGACAGTCTAAAAAGACAGGGAGTGAATCTTCCTCATTAGCTCAACTAACCTTATCATTTATACAAATATCAAGCAACAAAAATTGGTGTAGTTGTTTCAAGAAATAAATAAAAATTAAATAGTGAAGACATTCACGTTTTATTTCAGTGACAATAAAAAAAGAGATCTACTGAAAGTATATAACAATTGTTTCATTAAGACAACTAAACTGTGACAGGTTTAGTCTTCAAATAGGTGATCTCTTTAATTATGACTGTAAAAGCTAGAAGTATTTTTTTAAAAAGGTGCAGGTAGAAAAGGTGAACAGAGTGGAATTTCTGCAACCTACTTCAGAATGCTTAGGTAAATATGCAGGATTTTTTACATTCTGATTGGACTTTTTTTATGCCAAGTCATGGAAAAATTTAATGTAATTTAACATATCTTTAACAGCAATAGAATACACATTAAGAAATATATAGTAAGAGGACTGAAACAGCATTATCAGAGCTTCCACAGACAACCATTTGCTTCATGACGGTAAATGACATAACATTGAGGATTTCACTGATCCACATTATTTTATATTTTGCACTTCACTTTAAAGATCCTCAAAACAATGCCAGAATTCAGAATCTTTTAGCTCCATCTAAATAACGCTGATTTCCTAAAACATTCTCACATATGTCATTCTCACACTCAGATTGCGTTACACTTTTGATGCTTAACTTCCTTTCAAGGCTACCTGCAGGCATGATAAGACAAGGTGATCACACAATCTAGTCACTTGCTGTAACTGTCAAGAAAAACCAACATACGGCCATAAAACCGGGTTTGGCGTGAAACCAGAATCTTCAGAAATTCAGAAAAATCAGAAATTTCACATACTGAAGTATTTTACTTTATTCAGAAATGTACAACTGTAACCTTTACCTGTTCTCTGATGAGAAAATGCCAGTTAAACCCCTCTGGCAGTGGTTTACATGTACGTGCACTGCTTTTTGTAAGTGCCATTTGTACATGCACTGCTTGAGAAAACAGCGAACATGGCTACAGGCTGTCTATGTGAGCTAAGCTTTTGGTGCACGCAGATGGCATCAGAACTGGGAAACAGCAAGAAATTGAATTAACTTTGGACATTAGGAAATCATGGGACTTTGTTTCTTGATCAGCCTAGAGTTTAAAAGCAGACTGCATCCGCTCTTTCTTTAAACATACTCCATCACGTGCTTTTTGTATGTCCCTTTCTGAATATGCTCTGGGTCCAGAGCCTTGGGCAGAACGTACAGGATATGGCTGTTTCCTACACATTACCTTAACTGGCAACATCAAGACTCAGTTTGGCCCTTTAATAAATGATAACATCGCATCCCCATCACCTCCCATCGTAACAATGTGTGCACAGAAGGCAGTTGGAGGGGACCTGAAGACGGTATCATCACCAACACTTTCCATCTGCAAGTAGGATAGGAGTGAAAGCACCAAATTTAAGGAGCCTAACTTCCCAAGGAGTCAAGAGGGAGAAGGGTGGGCTTGCAGGGGGAGATACAGATCACCCACACGAGTACCTGAAGCCAGGCAGTGCAGCTCCTCCACTCCTAAGGGACACAGGGCTCTCTGCATGACTCCTTATAGAAACTGGAGCAGAAAACTCCATCATACCACTCATGATCTCCTTGTTGTTTTAATTCTTCTGAATTAAGTAAGTTCAAGTAAGGAACTTCTGAAATTTTAAAAGGTTCATAGTTTTTCGAACTAGTTTTGGACTTATTTTTTGCTATATGCTGAGGAGCTAAAAGCGTTACTTACTGTGTATCCAAAGAAGCTTTCTCAAGTGAAAGTGAAGATTTTAAAACTTTAAAATCTGCCTGGGTCACAGAGGAGTGGATCTAACCAAGCAGTCCACATGCCAGGACCCTCTGCATAGCTTCACAAAACTATGATACTTCAGCAGTGGCTCTTGTGCATTTTTATAAAAACACTGATTGGATTTCTCTTGCTACATGAAAGTTTTATGCTCAATAGATGCATAATCAGTTTCTAAGTCAGGAATGAAAAACTGTTCAACAATATAACACACTGCTGAAAAAGGCAGCCATTCTCACAGCAATAATCTTGCCAACTTTTTAAAATATTACTTTAAATGCAATGCCTTCAAGCTGTGGATTCTTATGCACGTAGTATATATATATATGGATATGTTTTGGTTTGGGTGTGGGGTTTGGGTGTGGGTTTTTTTGCTTTGGTTCAGGTTTTTACATAATTAGAAACTGAATTACAGGTACTGTGCTGGGATGCTAGACCAATTTAGCTAGGAAAAGTAAAATTGTTTCATTCAAAGAAACAATCCTCTAATTCAGGATATCAGCATATGGTTCTTCACCTCAACTTCACCCCACCCATTCAGGTTCATCTCACTGTCATCTCCACCACCAAAAGGCAGATATTTCAGGTAACTCTCTCACCCTATCTACATTTTAAACAAAACAGAAATCCACATATCAGTCCAAAGTGTCAAAATTAATAAATCAATAAATTGTTCGTTAATCAACCTTTTGGCCAGAGGAAGTTAATTCTTCAACTACATTTGGTTTGTAGGAAAAAACCTGCTCTCCTCCTTGGAGAAAAAGTCAAGTTTTTCTGCCTCTAATTTGACTCCTCTCCTGCACGATCCACACTATTTTTGATCCTGTTTCAGTTGTATAGTTGAGAACCATATTCTTCCACCAGTCACCAGCACCTTCATTGCTTTCTCCAGAATAGCATGGAACTAGCTTTTTTCTTGGTTCCTTATGAGGTCCTAACACTCTGCTACACCACACCTGGACACAGAGGTTCAAAGCAGTGTGTTTGCTAGGCTCTACCCGCCCCCCCCCCCCCGCCCCCCCTTCATGCACTGCTATGGTATTAGACCTCCCTGTCCCACTTATGGTACCGTCAGTACTTCTTCAGACAGACTTCTAAACTTTGTTCCCCTTCTGTGTATTATGACAATAACTTCAGCGGACTGCTTTTTATCAGAATCTATCTGTTACAGAACATTTATAAACTCTTATATTATTTTAACCTTAAATCTATTCCCAGAGAAAGGCACAGAAAATAAAGGCTGAAGAGAACTCAAGAACATCTTAACCGCACAGAAGAAAAAGACTTTCTAACCCAGACTTTGGACATACAGTGGCTAACCATGAGGAATCACAAATAATACAGGACAGACAGCTAATGGGTACACAATGTGACAAGGAGTCCCTCAACATTTATAGTATGCAAATTCATTAGGCTCACAAAGGTAAGCACCACACAGACTCTCAGGCATTGCCTGGGTTCCAGACTTCCTTTGAACTTGGATATGTTCGTCACATCCATTTTGAGAAAGAGAACTGAGGAACAGAGGAAACAAAAAGATTGATATCATGTTAATCAAACCTTCTTGTACATTTACAAATTAAAATATTCTGTCTGAATGAATCAATATGATTTTGCTCAGGTTTTAGTTGGATCAGGCTAAGTTCTGTGTTCCATTTTCTGTCACGAAACAAAGTTTTTTAAAGGACAACCTAGATGATCTGAATTGCACCAAAATTAGCATTTGTTCATATTTGGATACCCTCATCTCCATGTCTAAAAAACGAACCTTTCTTCACAGGCAAACAAGAAATAGCACTGTAAGAACTTGTATAAAAACATAGAATCAAACTGCTGATTTATAGCTGTAAAAAATAAATCAGATGGGAATCTCTTATGGGAGGTAAAACACCATTTAATGAAAAAGCTATCACAAATTTTCATGCCACCATATTGTCTATGCTTATCTTAGAAAATTTTGAAACAGAAGTTTGATACTGTAAAGTGATCGTTATGTGCTGTTATGGATAGCAGCATTTCAATTAACAGTTTATTAATAAAAGCCAGCCCTGACTGAATTTACTCACTATTCAAAAAAAGATCCTGAAAATTCTTGCTTAGAGAAAGGCACTTTTCATTTAAACAATCTGAGTGATTTCAGAAGGACAACTCAGATAAGCAGGAACTGCACCTTCTGCAAGTGTTTGCTGGATATGGCTGTAATGAAAGAGAACTCCAGGCAAATCTTTCCAAACAATTCTGTCACAGTGCAGTATTTCAAACCTGACCTGTAGCATTCTTGCTAATTTAGTTCTAGACCTCTCTTCTCAAGACAGTGACTGTTTTAAAAAACTACTGACAAATTATTTAGCGTGTTTCTTTATGAGTTTGTGGTAGAAAAGGTGGCTTATCCTTAATTGATAGGCAAATATAGCAATCACTGGTTGTGGTAAAAACAAAAAGCAAAACCCAACCAAAAAAAGAAACCTTCCTTGCATAAAAACAAGACAATTCCACTTCCCAAACTAGGCTGTCTTCATAAGCCAGATGCTCTATTCTCATCTTTCTGGCTGACCGTGGGTGTTCCCATGTCTACTGCCAGTGACTCAGAAGAAACACACCTCCTGCCACTCACACCAAATAACAACTCAGTGTCATGTGTGCTGCACATCCTGAGCCCACTTTGGAGGCAGCTGTCCTTTGGGGCCTTACTCTTCCAGTGTTCTGCAACTAACATGTTTCCTCAGGTTGTGTCTTTGTGCTCTTCATGCACCACCAGCCAGCTTCAGCCTTGCCATTTGTTGAGTGCAGGCAAGGAAGCGAGGCAGGGGTGAAAACGGGGCAGAACTGAGGGGAAGGGTCACTGGCTGCTCTTTCATGTGAGACTGAAGCTTTTCTTTTGCACCTTCAGGTCAGGCTACTTTGATACCTGTCTTTTTAAATTGTGTGTTCAATGCTGTATCATCACTGCTTCTGCATCCAGTCCAGATACAACTGCCTTAGAGGCCTGCCTGGACCACCGCATGCGCTAAACCCTTTATATGTCCTGTTATGGACAACAGCCCCATTACAGAAAGGACATGTAAGGGGATGCATTTTTGGAAAAGATGCGGATGGGATACAGTTCAGTAATGAAGGACAATGAACAAGACTGACCAGCTGAACTAAGCCCTCCCTTGCTTTGGACTCTTTTCCAGAACCTTTATCCTGACCCAGTCACAGTGGTGTGTGATGTTACAGCACAGAAGTATGCACATCACCTTCAGTAACCCAGGTACTTGGCTAATGGAAATGCTTTGCAGAGAATACACTGCAATGAGAAGTAACAGTAATGATTCTGAGGCTCTGGGAAGCAGGAAGTGTCTGCGCTACTCCATGGGAATGGTGTTGATGGGCTCCTATGAGTTCCATAGCACCCAGCTCTAGATTTCTGGTAGGAGGTCAAAAAAGATGAAATGATCATTCCTACATAACATCTCACAGCAGTCTAAACAGAGCTGGCAGCTCACTAGGATGTTCTTCTTACCTAAATGCTCTGCATATGAATAATGCCTTTACAGCAGTGGAGTATCTCAGTAAGGCAGTTTTTCTAAAAGATGCCAACTCCCAGTGACTGACGAAGAGTCATTGGTATGAAATTAATCCAGGTAACAAGTGACAGAACAGGAGGAAATGGCCTCAAGTTATGCCAGGGGAGATTTAGGTTGGATATTAGGAAAAAATTCTTCATGGAAAGGATTGTCAGTCATTGGAACAGACTGCCCAGGGAGGCGGTGGAATCACCTTGGAAGTGTTTCAAAAACACACAGATGTGGTGCTTAGGGTCATGGTTTAGTGATGGACTTGGCAATGCTGGTTTATGGGTGGACTTGATGATCTCAAAGGTCTTTTCCAACCTAAACAATTCTCTGATTCTATGTATTTAGATTTAAAATAAAGCTTTTAATTTTACCTATCAAAAACTGCAAGTTGTCTGTTGCTTCAGAGACAGGGGCTAAAGGTACAACAGAGTTCATGTTCAACGGCTTGGCAGTCACGTATTTTACAAACAGATCTTTCATTGTTATTCTTAAAAATTAAAGGCAGACACAAATCTCTAGTTCTGCTAAGGAAAACAGATGTTCTGGTCTTATGGTACATTTTGCAAATTCTTGCATATTCTATATGCTTCTATGGCCCTGGGAATTGATTTGGCACAAATATATAAAAAAATAGCTGTCTACATACACCCTCCAGTTTTGTTCCCCCCAAAAAAAAAATCTCAGCATTTCATAATCAGAAGTGTTGAAAAAGAAAAGCTGACAATCTCTTAACTTTAGTATTTGCTTTCTCCCCCCCTCCAAACCCCCCAAACTGGGCAAGGAGACTGTATATTTTGGCATTCCCTTGTTAAAGGAATCACAGATGCCTAATGCCATTCCAGGTTCCCCTATGACACATTAAACACCAATCCAATCCAAACATACCTGTTGATTTTAAAGCCTTTTATAGAGCTACATAAATAACCATAGGTATTTTTAATCTAAAATATACCAGAGCAACTCTTCCATTTTACCATGGTACCACAATCTTGAGGGCTAATGTAAAGGAATGAGATCACACATAAAGCCCAAAGGCACCTAAATGGGAATTAGATGATTAATACCCTTGGAGGGCTGAGACTTAAGGACTAGTATACAAAAGTTCTGCTGCAAACAAGGGGTTGACTAACTGGAAAGAAATAAATTAGTAAATACAGGATAATTAAGAACAATGAATATTATGTATCCATGAAAAAGGCAGCTGTGACATACCAGAATAACTAAATCAATCAAGGCATGGGATACTTCTGACACTGCACAAAGCCTGAATAGGTCCTTGTGAAGAATACTGTGCAACTGTGCACAATTCTTATTACCTAGGCTCAACAAGGAATTAAAACTGTAGCAGGTACACAAACCACCTCAGAATAAGGGATTTATTTGGGTTTTGGTTTGTTTTTTTTTTTTTATTTATGTGTTAAAGGTTAGAAACGCATGGCTGGTTTAGTCTAGTTGACTGAAGACTGAGGGGAGAGGATACGATTGTACACTATGTCTGAGCCAGGGTGATAAATTTCAGAGAGGTGCTATTCAGGTGTGTGGTAACATTGGCAACGAACAGGTAAAATACCTGTCACAAATATTGGATAGGTTTCTGCTCAGAGACACAAGTCTAGTGTTGCAAGGGTGGAGGGGGGGCAAAAATCCTTACTTTTAAGTTGGATCACATTCAGTTTTGATGTGAACTGCACAGCATGGAAGAGGTGGACTGGATGCTCTTGGTATCCTAGTTCTATGATCCTGTTAAGGTATGTGGTTAGTTTCTGCTGTGTAGAAGCAGGATGTGTACTTAAAAGGCTCCCCTAGAATTGCATAGATGAAAATTTCAAGAGCAAACCAAAGCAGAAGGTTCCCTCATGGAAACATTACATATTTTAGTCTTCTACCAAGACACATTTACAATATTTTGTGTGTGTCAAGAAGAGAAAGGAGGGACCCTGTGATTCTCTGACTGTTATTTGTATCCAATTTATATAGCAAAGCCATAAAAGGTGAATTTGAAAAAGGAATAAAATGATTAAGCAAGTATTTCATGGCAGCCATAAAAAAGTTCTGGTTAATTTTAAAGGGTTTGGATCAGTTCAGAGAACTTTGTCTTCCCAATGATTAAAGAGAAAGGAAAGGAAACGGTGAGGTAAATAACCAGGTAGAAATAATGATGCAGTTTAAATCTTCCACATGAATGAGTTGATCTGTTAACAACTCATGCACTATTCTGCTTCCCTTCCCTGCCCCCCGCCCCCTTCTCTGTAATCAACCTTTTGTCACATACTAGTGAAATCCATTAGCTGCAACTTCCTTATCAACTTTCAAAGCTTTGCAGCTACCAAAATATTTGCATATTTAACGATTCATTTGGCTAGTATTGACTCTCATTTACTGACTACTTGAGAGGAAAAACACGGCAGTATCTACAAATCCTGTTCTAAAAAAAAAAAAAAAAAAAAGAGGAATGACGGGTCTTTTTAATAAAAAGATTTATCTGAAATACATGGGAGTGGAGAAGGCAAAAAAATTTTATATCAACAACTTTTAAAACTATGTTTTAATTTAAGGATTGTGAGTATAGGGGAAAGCTTTTAACTCCAGTATTTCAATCTGCTAGTTTCTTTCACATCCTTATTCACCAGTCATTTTATTTCACTTTTCTCTGTGATATTTGCATGTAATTTCCTTCAGTTGTCCACTCCTGAATTCTTTCAGCAATGCTACTTTCTAGTACTTATGGTATCACTGCTACAATGCCACCATAAAAATACCTATTATAAAATTCAGACATATGAAAGGGCACCAAAAAAGAAAACATCACTGAATAAATCAAGGAAAGGAGCAAGCTGATAAAGCCTTGGGAAGATTCCATGTTGACACAAATGTCATAGTAGTCATCCTTGGTAAAACAGCAAACATGAGAGCAATGCATGACAGTTACATGGAAGTTTTTGGCAAGTGTATTTTTAAAAATACACATGAATTTTGCATTGGGTCTTTAACATTCCACATTAACTGGTTTGCATGCATACTTCTGAAGAATGTAAAGTACATAAAATGTAAAATACTTACTTATTTCTAACATTTTCTTTGATGGCTTTCAATAAAAACACACCTTGATTCACACACCTTTTGTCACTTTGATAGCTAACTGGCTGTGCTCCCAGCAACTGAACAGACCACATCTGTCAGGCGTCGAGTCTCAACAGCAAGGGTAATACCAAGAAGGCAGCAGAGCTGGGATACTGTGTTATAAATACCACAGCATCACATTTGGCTCCAATAGGTGTGCGAATGACTGACTTCTTGTATTTTGATACCAAATACAATCAACAAAATCATAAGCTTGTATGGCTTGGTAAAAATGCCAGTCTACACATGCTCAACTGACTTTAAGGACAGAAAAGACAACCCCATCTCAGTGCAGCTGGAAAGCAACAGAGCTATGTTCATATGAGAAAGGTGACTATGCATCATCCTTTTACACGGTAGTATAGTATCTATGCTCACTCTGCTTCCAGGCCTCCATCCTGTGCAATACATAGGCATATGAAATCCCTCAATGAAAATAAACCTGCATTCATACATATTCCTCTTTTTCATGACTAAAGTTACAACCTACGGACGTGTGAGACGATACAGCTACAACTGTTGCAGAGTGCAGTGCTCCTGAAGTTCTGTGTTTCAAACAAGACATCATAAAAAGGTGCTGACATCTCCAGGTTATTAAAGAGATCACAGCACTATTATCTTCACAGTATGATGACACCTTTTGTTTAACTGTCTTTTAGTACTGTAAATGTGCCCAAATGCAGCATACTTAAGAATTCAAACCATAAGCTGTTATTACAAATCATAAAATGTTATTATAATTGCTAAAGGAAATAACTAAACTGAACATAAAGAGCAAGTCATATAAGTAAAGATGGACAGTCATACCCAAGTGACTAACTTCCTCAGCTATTACTTAACCTATCTGTACTCATTATTCATTGATAGCAATACAGTTATTTCCCAAAAAAAGTTTAGCCTACACTTCAATTTCTAGTTGGCAGTCGTTTGGGTTTTTTTTCCCCCAAAATGCCTTTGAGAAAATAAAACTTATTTCTTTCCTTTAAAAAATGTCACGATCAATCTGTTACCTCTGGCTTCAGCTAAGTATATGACCTCACGAGAGGAAGACTGACAGCATCCTTCTCTGAATGTTTTGGCACACTGCCTCCTGATCATCACGAATGAAACTGGAGAACATTGCGAAGAAACGCAAACAGCATAACCTCATGTTAACTTGAAACTGATGTATCTTATAGCACTTTGTTTCAACATTCCAGCTCACCGCACAGATGAACTCTAATCAATTATATATAGTTTATGGGACATTGCCCATTTATAGTATCTTTGCTGAGAATACAACACATTAACTGTTAATAATAAGGGTTAACACAAGGATGATGTTATTGCAGATTAATGCATCTGAAAGCCAGATTCAGTAGCTTTTTACTAGCCTTAATCAGAGGTATCTGTGGTGATCCACTATTCTTTGAATTCTAGCAAGGCATCCTTAGAAGGATACAGTCTGGTAATTATGTGCACATTATTTAAGGTTTCATTTAATCAATTAGAAGCTCTTAGAACGCTTTTTTTTGAGTAAGCTTTACACCAGAAGTTTCATAGTAGAAATACACTTTTCAGAAGCATAACTGACAATCTTATGTTTAACACCATTCATTTAAGATGATACGTTATTTGCATTAAATGCATTATTTATTATAAGCTTCAACATGCCTTTATCAATGTTGTTTAGACAATTTATATTTACGTTACTAGGCAATTATGAAGAGAAAAGGCAGTTCAGAACATTATATTCTCTGGTCCACCTAGGGCAAAATTTAACCCATCGTCACTTCCACAGGTTAAGCTACGTAACAAAACCAAGCTAACAGACAACAATGTAATTTATTTCTGGCAGCACTAAGGGTATTTCTCTCAGTGTATACAGGGAGACTAACAGGATCGCTAATACTATATAGTATCCAGACTATTACAGTATGACTCTGTGAAGAGTTAATGCTCCTAAGTACCAAATCCAGGAATTAAAATTCACTGAAAGCATTGACTTCAAAGGTCCCTGAATGGTATCCAGAAGCCCAGCTCAACTACTGCTGAGGTAAGGGACAGCTTTATCTTGAAAGCTGAAAATTCCACCCTTTATTAACTAAGCATTAAGGCTAAGCTGCATGACTAAACTCAGGAATGGTCCAGAAAAGATAACCAGGAAATTACTGGTCAGTGTTTCTCACTCCACAGTACCACATGAAATGATCAAGCAGCAAGTTGTAAACAAACAGAAGCTTGTGAAATGTGTGCTTGAATCCACCACATGGTGAAGAGGCCAGAGGTATCAAGGAAACTCAAAGGAACTTTAGAGGTTCACAAGAAAAAAAGGATTCAGCAGTACAAACCACTGACTGCCAGGATACAGGAACGTGCATCAGGGTGTGCACATTTAGTTCACTATCCTAAATACCCAGCACTGGATACACTGAACTTTCAGAGAAGGTGGACCCCATCATAGTAAGATGTGCTGCTGGGCTGACCAGAACGGCTGCTCTTCATGTGTCAAGTTCTCAGGAAAGACCTCAAGAAGTTTTAAATATTTATATACCCCAAGAGAAGTTCTCAAGTTTTGGGCATTGTGACAAAACCTGCAGGTTTTGTAACTTCCCCCTATCCCCTGACTAGTTTGTTTATCACTCCAATGAAAAGATAATTCATGTGTGTATTTTCCACAAGAACAGCAGCTTTGAGTCATGTTAGAAACTGCACAACAATTAATGTGCATTTTACGCGCTTCTCATACAAGTGTCTCCAGGGCTGGCAGGAAGAACAGAGGCATACGCTTTGCCGTCCTGTTCTTGCACACGAAGTTTTATCACTTCTTTTGAGAGGTAACAGTGAAAACTGCAATTTATGGGACAGAGTATCTCAGCTGCCTGGGGAAGTGGTTGAGTCACCATCCCTGGAGGTATTTAAGACATGTAGATGTGGTGCTTCGGGACATGGTTTAGTGGTGAGCTCAGCAGTGCTAGTTGGACTCAATAATCTTAAAGGTCTTTTCCAACCTATATGATTCTATAAAGTCACCAAAGGAAAGATCTTTATCTTGCTTTAAAAAGTATGCAGATCATTCCTTAACATTTCAGTTTTACAGAAAATATCCCTTTTAGCTATGTAGGGCACCAAAACTCAGCAAGGTATAGCAGGGTGAAAGTTGTCAGTGAGCAAAAGCAAGAGCTGAAGTTTCAGTCACCTGAACACAGGCACAGATCTGGGTGAGCGCCTGTGGAAGAAACGCATCTCCATACAGGAGGGAAGAGTACAGGAAAACAGTGAGGCAGACCATCTGGAATCAATGAGTTCAGTGCAAGAATAACAAAACTCCCATTTTTCTTAGAACAGTTATCTTTTTCAACCTACAGTAAGTCTATGGTCCCAATCATATCAAGAAAGCTTTGCTGGTGTGTATGGATATATACGATATGGTCAAAGCAGTTCTGGTGTAAACATAGCTACATCAGATGGATTACAATTTGTTACAGTAAAAAATCTTCCCAACACAGATTTACTGAAGCAGCAGTTGATAATGTTACAACCACTCTCACAGTACTGTTTATCCCAGTTTAGTAGACACTGCTGTATTTGTATACAATACATATGCGGCTCGAGCATCCCTACCATAAACAGCATGCCACTTGCATGCCACTAACAAATTGTTTCAGGCTAACTTCACATTTACCCCACCTTCCAATGTGCTGGCTTACATACAATGCCATTAGTAAGATAAACATAAAAGACAACGTGTACCTCCCCTGAAATCCTTGAAGTGTTTCAGCCGATTTCCCTGCTCTTCACAAAGCCGCAGTCCTCAGTAACTTGCACCACATCATAGCATTTCTGCCAGCAAATCCTCAAGCACCAAGACTTCCTAACTGACAAGGGACTCACTAAAGCATCACTATCCATCTATTAAAACCTTCACTGTTTGCTGGCTAACACCCATATCTTTATAAAACATGAAAATAAAACTCTGTCTTCTCCTTGCCCTTCTACTATGAACTGTAAGGAACCAAGGCCCTGACTGAAATAAAACTGTCTTCTCCTTGCCCTTCTACTATGAACTGTAAGGAACCAAGGCCCTGACTGAAAACGTAACAACTGAAAAAGAAATCTTGGAACAGGAACAAAGCAGCATCATATTTAGCGATACACAGGGGCTCCAGTAATTTGTCTTGCTGCTGCTGCTATGTCACTAGCTTCTACCACAAAAATACCCATGGGCTTAGATGTCCAAGAGCAAGGCTCAGTTTATCTGAACAGTGCCTTCTCAACTGGCCTGTCATACATTTTGGACTAGTTCAATTTCATCCAGCTCGTGTATGTGAAAGCTCTCCAAGAGATCTCCTGAGTGATCACCTTACCTGGCAAGTGTTTGTATTTTACCAGCCTAATAGCATATGGTTTTACAATTCTGCAAGAATAATGGGGTCTGGTCCTCTCAGAATGAGGTGCAGGTAGCGTTTGCATTCACTGTGACATGCTTTGATGGCCTTTATGGAAGGCAGCTTATTTAAAATACTGACCAGAAAAATCTTCCTCATTATTTAAGCATTGTTAAATCACCCAAATTTATATCTTAAATATGCGGTCTAATAGGTGCAAGATTACCCAGTAAAAAGACATTTTAAGATCAAGATACTTACAAAAAGCAAAAGCAGAAGTGGAGTTATTACAATGCCCTGGAAAAAACAAAAGAAACAAAAATAGTCTGTTAGTCAGGGAAGCAGAATAGCCTTTACTTCCTTGTACCTTAGCGCATGGAAATACGCAGACATCATTCAACATCATAGAAATTAAGTAACAAGAAGTTCAACTTTGTTCTTCACTAGGCATGTTCTTTAACATCTGTATGCCGATCATTTTATAAGCCATACACAGTACAAAGTATCTTTTTTTACCTCTAGCTTTCCCCATTTTGCACCTATGCGCCTCTATTCTGAAAGATCCAATATACAGTATAGATAATTTATTTTGAAAACCATATTGCAGCTCTTCCCTCGCTATGCTGCATCTTAACTTCACTAAGCTGCTCCTCTCCTTAGGGGGAGACTTGTGATCCAGTCCCATGCTACCCAGTCCCAGGTCCTCTTCTGAGCAAAAGCTGCATCAACCATGATGAATTAGGTGTCACGACTGTGTAATGTAAACTGATATTCCCCAAGGAAATGAGCTGAGATCTCAAAACTCATTTCACTTGATTAGACCTTGCGTCTCACTGGTAGAAGGCGAGTCTTTCATCTAATTTAATCACACAGGACCACCTCAGCTTTCCACATCCCCCAGGCAGATGCAAGCAAAAAGATTTGTTGTCTTCACTGACAAGGGAGAGGTTTAAAGCTGATGATTGGACAAAATAGAGGATTTTAAGTTCCACGAGAGCAAATCCTAAAATGAGTTGTTTGGGTTGGGAGTTAACATGACATCCATCAGTTTCATAGCTGCAAAGAGCAATTCCCCATCATCCTTCCATCTGAATTCAATATTTTATTATTGCTTAATAAAATTCTATCATTAAATGCATGTTAATTCACAAAGCTTGCTCAGAAGTTCTCTAAGTCAAGACCAGACATGTTCATCCAGATATGTCTCAAGAATAACTAGTATTTCAGTTATTCACAAACATTCTTTTTAAAGGACAAAAATCCAAAACTTGCTCACATCCGTCTAAAAGGATGCTTATTTTCTGATTTTAGCTCCAAGTAAAAAACAATTAAAAAAAAAAGCAGTTGTCCCCTGCTTTTCATTTAACCTTGAGAAAGTAACACAGCTTTACTTCAATCTTTTGGAAGCTAATATAAAGAAAAAACTTATATGACTAGATTTGTATTTGCTTTCTGGGTCCACAAAACGTCACGAATCCAGACAGCCCATTTGACACCGAGAGTTCCTATTGCGCTCTTAAAAAAACTGCAACAAGTAAATGCCACAAATGAGAGCAGACAAGAAGGACTGAGGAGGCAACAGTTAAGCTGTGCAACTTGAAGGCTCTGCAGAATTTAAAAATATATTTTGAAATAAATAATATATGCCATATCTGACTGCCCCACAGCCTAGCTATCCATAATCATTTATCTTTTTTCAAATGTCACAGCTGAGATAGATCATAAAAGACCAGAAAGAAAAGCCGTAGATACAATAAGAATTGCTTCAGGGAGTCACTCACTGTTTACAAGGAGGCCTAGACCAAAATGCAGACAACAGTTATAAAGAAATATAGGTGTTAAGTATACGGGCTGTAGAGGAAGAAACAAAAGTTGAGTAAGGGAGGAGGCACAATGAGCTGAACTAACACATGTCTACAGTAGCATCTGTGATGCTGAGAACAGAGAACTGACAGTAAGATCTGTAGAATATGGATGCAACACAGTCATTTCATCAGAATGAACAAATTCCAGCGCCGCTACTAAGAACAAATGAGCCAGACTTTCCCCTTCCTCTCCTTTCCCCACCAACAACTACACTGCGCAGCTCAAATATTACCAAGTGCCAGAGTATTCCCTAAGAACCCTGTAATTTTGGGACGGCAGAACAGCGCTGCAGCAGGGTTCCGTCTTCAGACCTTCGCAGCAGCAAAGAGGAGCATGGATGGAGCTGGAGGTGAGACATCAAAAGCATCCTACACTCCAAACAAACATTGAGTGTAGGGAGAAGAGAGCACGCTGCCAGCTGGTGAGTGCAGCCAGCTCTCCTCCAAATCTGAAGGAATTGATTCAGTACTATTGGTCATTTCTTACGCACTTCATGGCTCAGTACGTTTCACGGCACTTTTATACATTACAAAAAAATACAAAGGTAAAAAACCCAGAACAAACAGCCTTCCCCTGTATCTTGTTGATAAATAAAGGTGGTATCCTTCCTCTTTAGGATGGGTCCTGGGACTTATTATGTATTTGCTTTAGAAGCTTAGTGATATTAACACAATGGGCAACAGCCACTGCTAATTCAAAGTGTTATGTCACAAAAGGAAACCTTATTTCTGTGACAGTAACACTTCTTCATAATTCTGTAAGTGGAGAGGAAGAGAATCCTGGTATACTACATAAACAGATTCCTGACTGAGCTTGTAGAAGACTCAGCATTCAAAAGGTCAATTCTAGCAGGTATTTCCAAAATTTTGCTATTAAGCCTGGTGATCTTCATAATCAGAAGCAAGTGTCCTGTTGCCTTACCACAGAAATTATTTACAAGTTTGAATTCTCCCATTTACAGCACATACGCAATTCCCTGGGAAGCTAAAAACCACCTGACAGAACAGCCAAGTTCATACTAAAAAATAGATGCTGTTGCTGAATCAGAGTAATTTTATGTTAATGTTTCATTTTGATAAGGAGCACCTGTCTGAAAAACCATAGGGATTACATTAAAACCAAAGGGGTTTTTTTCAGCCGGTGGTGCTGTGGTGACTCTGGTCGTTTATGGGTACAAGCAAGGCAAGACTTATTAGGGGAGGGAAATCTGTTACCAGACCAAGTGATAGAGTTGGTAAAGAACAAATTTGGGGCATGTAAAGCCCATTTATATGTTACCTGAAAACACTGATGTTCTTTTATATGCAAAAGCCCTTCTTTTTAGGGTTTCTGTTCCAGATTTGAAGAAGGCTTTACAAGACTACAGTGTATCTGTCTAACAAAAGGTTTTACCTTTCCTTGCACAGACTGCCTTGCTTCAACACATTACCCCTTCATTAGAAACATGCTCCTCAATATGCTCATAAGCGTTATGTGACGCATCCCAAGTCATAACCGCTAAAGAATAATATATAAAGCACATGAGTCTAAAGCCTGCTGATAGAAAGTACAGATGAAATTTAGGTTTTGAAGGCAAACCCAAAATCCAATTCACTGAGAATAAAGAAAAGGTGGAAGGAAAACAGTTACCCTGCACAGTCCAGCTCACGCACTAGCAGAGGCTTCACAAAGACAAGTGTATTCTGGCAGTGGCCACCTGGGCAGTGCAGCTTTCTGAGACTATGACAGGCTGAAAAGTGCAAAGGGAGTTAAAAATTTTTAAAAAGACTATTACTTCTAAGTCCACAGGACACTAACACCATCAGAGAGAAAAAAATAACTGAATTTGACTACGCTTTTCCCTGCCTTGCTTTCCAGGTAAGTGCTGTGAAATACATGGGAGTAGGAGATAAACAGATTGTAGCTTAGCACTTCCAGCTGAAGCTGAGCATCTGCCCTTGAGAATGCAAGGTCATTACACAGTTTTAGCATCTTCAAAGTTCGGGTGGAGTGTTAAGCTTTCCGACTGCTGCCCACAACGGAGTCAAAGTTGTAAAGTGACTGCCGTTTGCTATCAGCAGAAAAACTTTCAAGAAATCCATTTACACCTCTGATGTGAAAGACTGATTGAATATATTTCAATGATTTTACTTGGAAGGGAAGAAAAAAAAATCTCAGTCTGACCGGAGAAATTGATACAACACAAGAGTCTGAATAGTCAAATAACTGTTAAACAGATTTCTTTTTACAGCAAAGATCATGAAACATGTCTTAATTAAGAGAGTTTAAATACAGGTTTGTGTGTGTGAGCATGTGCATAAACGAACACTTTAACAGCAACGACATACTTGGAGATCCATTTAATTGTTACTTGCCTTGTACAGGTAAAGATGTTAAGAGGTTTTCTATAGGTTTCATCCAGTACAGCATTGCTGTTGAGCAGATATTAAAAAGTGTTTATTCTCCAAAAGAATATGTAGAATCAATACATGTAATTGGCTGCCAAATCAGACAGCAAAAGGAAGTAACATAATGGATTTGAAACTATGATGGCAAATCATTAAGAAATTATGCAAATTGTAAGAAGGTGGGCACAGATCCAGAAGGACACATGGTAGAAGACGAGTAAGGATTATGGTAATGAGGCATGAAATACATGTGAACTTTCCTTCGTTTCCTTTACCCACAAATTTCCCATGCAATTTTTCTTCATTCTTACAGGTCATCAGTATAACACGCATGTGGCAATTATTAGTGAAAAAAAAAACCTTAACCAAAGTCATGCATGACTTGTCTTAAGTAGGGCTAGAAATAAATTTTAAAAAAAAAAGGGTTTTGTAATCAAGGTTCTGAACAAATGTGTATTCTCTGAAATCCATTATCTACTTCTGCTTAACTCTACAGATGTTCTTGAACGCTTCATCAGAGCAAGCCACAAAAGGAGCAAAAGCATAAGCAGCATTATGTTATGAACTGAATAAAAATTAGTAAAAAGTTAACTGGGCAGCATTTCCACTACTACTGATATGGTAAAGTGCGAGAAAAATTACCATGAACTCTGGATAATTTTATCGGAAGACAAGCATGAATGAGAACTGAAACTCAATCTTCATCTGTGTACAGCAGTATTTCTCATATGGTTTTATTTCAAGAGTCACTGGCACTTTTTGGAAAGAAAGAGCAATCAAAAAAACCCAGCCTGTTCCCCCCCCAATAACATCTGTGTAGGTTTTCCAGTTACATGACAGAGACTTTGCCTTGAAACATATACTTCTATTTTTTCTTACATCTTTTGTTTCCTTGCTTTTGGGCTTGGACGTGTGTTTTTTTAAAACATACATATATTTCACTTTATTTTTTGACAAATCTGCAGACAACTTTATAACGTTTTACATTTCAAAACAGAGCCTTGCAACTTACCTTTTTTGGAACCATGCAGAACCTCTCAACAGACACCACAGAACAAGATAAAAACCCCTACACTACATAGACTTAGTTTGTTCCAAACCAGAAGAGAAAAAACCACTAAAAGTCAGGTTGGGACCAGGCAAGCTCTTGCAAAACCATCAGCACGTGCCGCATGAAAGAGAGGTTCTAACAGAGAAGGGCCTGATAACAGGCTTGCATAGGCAACTGTGAATTTTCCATATCTCAGTTTTCAAGTACTAAACTATTTTAACATGATGATTTCAAGCCTGTAAACTGAAGCTGTTCGGAAAACATTTCAGCACATTCGTATTTGGATCAAGTGGCTGCAGGAGCCTATTTGAGACAACCTTTTTCTGGGTTCTTTAAACAGTCTTTAGTATTTCTGTAAGCATGGCTAAGCAAACTGTGCTGTTCATTTGTTCCTATTTAAAGCTGACAATGCAGGTCACAAATTTTTGTGGAATGAGACGTGGAACTCTATTTCCACAATAAAACATAGCTTTTCATCCCTTTCAAACTTCATGTCCATGTAAATGACGTAAGTTTTGGGGTTTTACCTCTTGCAAACTCAAGAGATTAAATTGGCACTGCACCTTCTGGTGTCCTTGTAATTTCAGTCATTGTGCCACGATGAAACTTCAACATCCCTGTGTTGTTCCTCCATGGATATCACCGAAGTTCCTGATAGCAAATAATCACTTGCCTTTTGTCTTCCAATTTAATTATTTTCAAAATCATTTCAGGTGCAAAACAGAGGCCTTTAAAAGTCTCCTACCACAGGTCCCTCTTCTGTCAGCTACTCCAGTGACATTGCTGGTTCTGAAATGGCTTATTCAACTGTAGGACTTCAGAATAAATTATGTAATTTACTTCTTTATTGTCCTGCTTTATATCAAATGACTGATATGAATTCTGGGAAGAACAAAGGCTTATGAATTTATGATTTTTAGGATGCTAAATACACTCATCATTCCCCTAATAAATAAAACGAAAAATCTGAAAACATAGTGAAAAGGGCATGAAGTTAAATTCACACATTTTTTGTCAAATTCATAAATACAACGCCAAGGCAAGGAACTATAATACAAAATTGAAAATACAATTCTACATAACCCTAATTCAACTATAATTATAAATAGGTACCGCAACAATAGCTGCAACTCATCCAATCAGGTCAACATTGGATTTTAATAACAAAACTGTAAAATTAGAAGCAGTATGTCCAAATGGTTTTTGCTTTATCAGAGGGTAAACCAGATTTCATACCAACTGTGAGATTACTGTGAATCGTTCCAGACATTGTACCACCTACGTTATGTTGTGTCAACCCCATGGCCTCTACCGTGGGAAATTTATTTTTTTTTTAAAAAAAAAAGGGAAAAAAGTAAAGAAATGAAAAAAAGAGAGATAAAGTAATATTAAAAAGCACACTAGCATCAGATAATAGTAGAAGTCAAAAGCATTTCCATTATCTATTAATAATTACTAATTGCAGATGTTCCCCTCACACATTTTTTGCAAGTATGAAATCAAAATGGAATGAAAAGCAATGCAGCCAGAATTTGGTTCTTCCAACACAACAGAACCTAGAAACTAAGAAATAAAGTGATATTAACTACTGGCAGTAACGCTATTACACTTGTTACAGATTGAGTGTAAAGAATAAAACCAAAAAGAGAAAGTATTTTCTTCAGTAAGGTTGAGGTTCCAGTATCGGATTGAGAGTTAAACCAGGAGTAGGAAAAGAGTACTTCGGAAAGGTAAAACTCTATGTAAGCCTAGTTTGCCTGGTTTCCCAGCAGAGGGCATCTTCAGCACATTACACATTTTCTTCTCATATAGTTCAGAACACAGTAGTAAGGACTCCGAAGTTTTAAAGCAACTATAAAAACTTCTTGGGGCTTTGCAGGTGATACTGGAATAGTATCTGGAATGATGCACAAAATACAACAAAAGTCTGAATCAGAGTTGGAAATGAGTGCTTTCATCAAACATCATGAAACCTCGTAACCTATATTATCAGTATTTTAAGAAAACCTAAATGAAATTCAGCTATGTGGGAGCTGTCTGCCAGCGCATGGAATAGTTCCTACAATGGGTTGGGGCGAGCTGCTGGAGAAACTGCTTCTGGCCATACTTTGCAAGTGCTGTGACCTCCTGCTACTGCAGCAGCTCAGCAGCGCTGTGCATGACCAAAGGAGATTTTGGTGGGCCTTTGTTCATGTGTCGGGAATGGGATCAAGCCACATTCCCCACCCAAACTTGTAATGCCTTCCTGCAACTTTTTGTTGTCTCTCTCAGGCAACACGTTCCAGTCAGCTGTTTTATTGACATCTTTGCTGCATTCAATGATACCGCCGAGCCTGTAGCTCCAACTGTTTCCCATTTCCTCTTCGGCTGTTTATTGCTGACCATCATTCCTGCCCTCAAGACTTCCTCTCCTATACCTCCCACCTCCATGAGGATATTTTAAAACTTCTTCATATGCACGATACTTTTCCAAATTCCAGCTCATTAAACCATTGTCTGTTCCTAATCAAATTTATTTTTCATGCAGTATCAGCAGAGAACAAGACCACTATAATTCTGCATGTCAGCATAGGAACTGAATTTATACACTGCCATGAGGTGGGCCTTCCTTAGAAAAAAAGCCAAAAAGGAACTTCTCAATTGTCCACACTCATTCATTTTTCAGACTAATCCCCTTGTCTTTGCAAAAATCACTTCAACACAATCCTGTAATTTCTACAACACAGGCAGGTTCCCACACCACGACCCCAGCGGGGCTGAGGAGGAAAGACACACAGCTTGGAGTAAAGGTATCTGTAGGTACAGGCATGGCCCTTTCTCAACAAACGGTTTAACGTACAATAAGAATATAACAAACTCACTGTTAGGTGCTTTGGAATGTGCGTTAGATGAAAGGTATGTTAGTGCAGTGTTAAGGACGTACCACAATTTCTCCTTTGTTTTGTGCATAGAGAACAGAAATACAGTTAACATACATTTTAGAAGAAAAGGTATTTTTCTTCTAAAATTTTAAGTCCGTTTTCCTGCAGAAGAAAGTTACCAAGGATCTAAATTTCTTCTGTATTTGGATCTATGTCGAGTAACCACCAAATTTTAATGTTAATAACTAAGTTGACTTTACCTAGCAAAAGGTGCCAGCCCCAGCACCTCTGCTATCACAAAACCACTGGCAATACGAAAGGATGGCACACTAGATGGTGCTGTGGGACCTTCCAGGGAAAAGAGCCTCCTCCTAAAACAGAAGTTGTTGTACTGTTAAAATTAGCCATACAGTTCACTCTGTCTTTTGAAATACATTAAGGAGTACCAAGCCACAAGAAGAGAAACCAGAACCATAGAAATGGTAAGCAAACATTCTGCTTTCACTGATACTGCTTTTTGGAATAGCAAAGTGTCCCTCTTCCACTGGAATGGCTTCTCACCTCTCCCTCCCAAAACAAAAGAAAGCAGTTTTTATGCTCTAGTTTTCAAAGGGTTCTACATGTAAACTGAATTGAAATAGTGATGTCTGAAGCCAGAGAGCCAACACAGCAAGGTCCCTACAAGCCTCTTCCTTCCTTCCTTACAAGCTAGGCCCATTCACGCTCTAGCACTCAGTATTTTACTCCACTGAATGTTTTCTTTAAAAAAAAAAAATTAACACAGTAAGCTCTGCATTAAGTGTAAATTATCTTTTTCCTGCCATGATAATCAGCTGTGTGAAAGAAAATAGAAGTATAAGGGAAAAAGGTGCAGAAACCTAAGGGAAAAGCTATTACAAATACTACAGAAATGAGTAGTTACAAGCAGTTATCAAAACTGATTCTACTTATTTCTAGCTTTCCTTGTAACTGAAAACTATTTAAGTAGAACAGTTTATGTATAAATACACCATCAACATATGAACCAAAGCACATTTCATTTTGTTAACATAAACACTATGTTTAAATAAACTCCTAGGTCCCTCATTTTCCTTCATGTTTTCAAGAACCTCAAACAGTGCAAGTGCAAAGCTCTGTACAACCCCGCTTTGACATACAGAAGAAAATAAGAACGTTATATAACGGTCAGGAGTGTTGTGCCAATAAAAACCTCTAAGGTTAATTATGTATCAGTAGTAGTAAAACACTTTCTTAGCATTGCAAAGGTCTCTTGGTGACCTGCTGTTCAGGAATACCACTTAAAACATCACTAAAGTGCTGCCATGAGTCTCACACTCACCCAGACTGTGGGTTTGGTCTGTGGTATACATGAAATGAGATACCATCCCCTCCTTAAATCAAACCAATAGCACTGTTCAGCTATAACTGTTGTTATAGATAAATTAGACAGCTTAAGTTGGTTTTGCCAGGAAAACGTCTCATCAGCCAAGGTGCTAACTATACTCTGTAAGGTGAGAAATTCCCTCCAAATCCCCTGGGGTATATGATGCTCAGGACCCTTCAGGATCATTTCCAAGTCTGCTGGGAAGTTAAGCTATTAATAATTAGGTTGAGGGTGAGCTCACTCATACATTCTTTTTCTCCTTTAGTCTAAGTGCCCTGAACTGTTTTACTAAAATGTATCAAAAAGCTCATTCAATGTGTTTCCACTATTATTTCCAGATAGGATTTCCTGTCAGAATTGAGTATTTCAAAGGCCAAACCCAACCAAAATGCACACACACGTGTGTGTGCACGCACACGTATACACAACCCCCCCCCAAACCCAGCCCCCAATATGGTAATCTATATTGCTTGTGTTCTGTGCTGCCTGCCTGGCCCCAAGTCATCAATAATGAATAGAAATGTACAGCTACAGCAGTAGCCTGTGTCGTGGGCTTGTCAGGGATTTTTGAAAAGGGACAAAAACACAGGTTTGCCATTCGATTGTGTCTTCTTTTGCAAACACAGGACAGACAAAACAAAGGGGTATTTAGAAAGGAGTAATATGATTAACCCTTTTCATACTAATTGACAGTTTCTTCCACCATACAGAGTGGAAAATTATTTGCTTGTAATGCAACCAGTATTCTCCTAGGCCTGGGAATTCAACAATAATGTTGATTCCGAGCACAGAGAGGGGAGGTTGTTTCTATTTTAAGATAATGAATACATACTCAAGAGGAGTCAAATACCATGGTTTAAATAGAGGGAGGAAAAAAATGGCTTTGTTTTCCTAGGAATCCAGCAAGTTCAGTCCCAAATAAAATTGTTCTTGATGAAGAAACTTAATGCATGCAAAGAGATGTACACCCAGGCAATGAAAGCAATGGTCTTATTAAAAAAACACACAGATCCTAATAAATGAGTTGATAATGTTTAAAAAAAAGAGGTGATTCTTGTATCTATTCTTTCTTTTCAGTGTTCCAAACAAGTCTATAGACATTAGGACTGTAGTCTTACGGAAGTGATTATCTCACATTTTAGAAACAGAACACACCAGCTGGTATACTACCAATCCACCCCCCGGGGAGGGTGGGTGGCAGACTACAAAATGTCTACAGGACACACACAAACTAAACTGATTGAAAACCCAGTTGTAAACCCAAATCTTTCCTGCCTTCTACATCTGCATAAATTCTAGAATAAGTCCTGCATTAGTAAAACTAATTAATAAAAACATTAACTTCCATAGTAGATGCATAAACATTCTCCACTTTGGAAGATGTAACTGAGGATACAGCCTTGTCTTCAAAAAGCCTGGAACTAGGCGATTTGTGTAAGAAATGAAACTATATAAGCACTTACTTTCAAACCAGGCATCAAAAGCAAGACATCTCAATTCAAATTATGTTGCCAGGCCATCCTTTCTAGAAGCCAGTAGCAAAGAAAAGCACACGGTTTAAACACAACTGAGGAAAATCTTCAAAGTAGCAATCAATAATACAATTTAAACAGCCTACTGAGTGTTCTGGCCTAATGTTATCTTGTGATAACTGTTTTGTATGGTTAGAATGGGGTATTATAATACTCAGTTGAACTGATGGGGTATTATAATACTCAGTTGAACTGAACTGTGCATAAATCGCTGAACATTCATGGGTTGAACATGTTAATAATGACTGCAAATAAGGAAAAAGGACCATAAACCACCTTTCTGTGGCAGATAACTGCCTCAAAAATTACAAGTACACACTATAGCACACTAAGGTTAAAAAAAACCCCAAATCACAGAAATGGGATTCTGTTTAAATTAACTGATTAAATTAAGATAATTTACTCACAAAAGAAACTATTCTGTTTAAAGAGTTACCAGATTATTTTATAGCAGAAAATGTCTCAATTCTAACTCCAAATGTACATCAGCATGACTAGATTGATTATTATTCATCTCATCAATTTATACAATCCATAAAAACTGCTGCTTTTCTCCTACGGACATGTTCTTGTGGTTTTGGAAGTGCTCAGCCACCCCTCTTGTAGTTACTGGCCAAACAAAGGACTGACAGCATAAAACTTCTGGGTTGTTTTGGATATCCCCGTGGAGTACACAATCTGCTTAATACACATTTTAATGTGCTCAATACACACACCTGCAACAAGAAAATGCAGGGGTTTGTTCACATGTAGTAGAATGGGCCAAACCCCCTGTTCTTGTTATCAATGCAACACGAATCTGAGCATGTTGTAATTCTTTTTTTTTAACCATCTGCTTCAAAGATGTTTTTTTCATGTTATCCACTAGATACAGATGCAGATCTCACATTCAAGACAAAAGAATGGTGCGTTTGTTCAACTGCATGCTATCGCTCCAGTCACAGATGACCTACTGGCTAAGGTATTGCTTCGAGCAGCCTGTCCCTCAGCACAGCATCCTAAATCGCTCATTCTACCTGCCGAAGAAACTGACAACTGCTTTGAAGCACGCAGGAAACTGGTTGAATCTACAGTGCTGTCACATCAAAAGAGCTCTGCCTACACTGATTTTTAAGCTGGCAGGTCCAAGGAAAATTCACCTCCCTGAAACTCAGCTCCACAAGTCCACACCGCCTGGCTCCCATCTACCATTTGCCCTTGGAAGCAGACAGGAGTGCCACCTAGGAAGACTCTGGGGCTGCCCAGCATCACTCACATCACTGGAGCACAGCAAGAGGCAGGGTACTGCCATGGGGCTGAGTACAGCAACAGGCACAGAAGCCCACGTCCACTGCAGCGAGCTTTTTGGTGAGTGTCCTTTGACAAAGATGGCATGTCACAGTCTACCTGGGAACAGTAAAGGCGGCACACTCAGGGGGTACTGGAACAGGTCAGTTGTAGAAAGGTAAAAACTCAGGCAGACAGCCTAAAGAACTGTTTAAAAGAAAAAGGAAAAGAAAGGAAAGGGGGGGGGAGGTAGCAAATAAAACTTGGCTTTGTACTTCCATTTCCTGTATGGGTTATGCCACTCCAGCGTGCCGTCACAAGGAGCCTGCTTTTCCCCTGTCTGATATGAATACCGGCTTTGCATTTAAATCATCTGCCCTGAAATGCGGATCTTTGATTCAGTAACATAACAGAATATTTCCAGAGGGGGAAAATTGTTTCTGAAAACAAAACAGTCCTAGTCTGGCAGAGACTGCCTAGGCAGGGAAGGGAGCTGGCATGTGAGGCTGGAACCAAATGAAGAGAATGTATTTCCCTCACAGCCCCCACAAGAAAGGCTTTTTTTGATTTGAGCTCCCAAGAGCTCAAATGGCAAGAAAATACTAACTTGGAGGGTGTTTCCTACTTTATGGGAGGTAAAACAAAGAAACAGCTAAAAGATGTCGTCCAATATTTCTGCCTTCCCCTTTTCAGGGCAGGAGCCTTCAGACTACTCTGTCCCCAGGGAATCTCAGCTCCCTAGGCAGCTCCTTTCTGACTCCTCAGGCTTTTCCCCAGCTATTCCCAAAGAATCACTGCAAGGCTGGAAGTTCACAGTACGGGATTAGACCATTTGTGTACTTAAATTTCTAAAGGCCCCAGTCCTCTGCATCCAGAATAATTCTCGTTCCACAAGTGGAATACATTCTTTTTAAAACTGAAATCCCTTGTACTTGGTTAAATGACATGCCACACACATTCACAGAACCTCATTAGCTGAAGGGACAAAATATATCCCTAAGACCCTTAATTTTTACTGAGGATTTCTAGGATTTTCTGACCAACAAGAGATTCACTTGTGTCTGTTTTGTGTGCCAAACACTTTGCATAAACTGTTTCACCTGGTAGGCAACAAACAGGACTTCTCCACAGAAGTTGCAGAATATGTAAATCACCTGTGATCTCTACCCTGAATATGGAAATCATGGAGACAGCATCAAGATTTAACCTATGATGAACAACTCACCTGATTTTCAAATTTGTTCTCAGATGCACTGTTTGTCTCATTAATGTAACAGAAATCAATTATATGCAACCTAATAATTAGCATTACAAATCATTGCAATCTACCAGCTGTAACCATTTTGAAAATTAAAAAAAACAACCTGTCATTCAACTCAGTATTAGCTGTTAGTAACCAAGAGTTACCAGTTACGGGGCAGTTTTAATACCCATAACATGGAAGGGTTAAATAGCCTCACCTTGGTGTTAAATACAGATTCTGCTTGCATTCTGCAGATGATACTTTCCAAATGAGAGCTACAACAGCTCCTGGCTGCCTAGGTATGAAAAGTATGTTT
This sequence comes from Falco rusticolus, assembly GCF_015220075.1. Taxonomy (NCBI): domain Eukaryota; kingdom Metazoa; phylum Chordata; class Aves; order Falconiformes; family Falconidae; genus Falco; species Falco rusticolus. The sequence continues at coordinate 112,661,353 of NC_051187.1, read as the reverse complement.
CATCTGAGAGGGGATCCTTACCCACCAGTTTACTTACCACCAGTTTATTATCAACCCTTTTTGTTCTAAGTGTAATTTCCATGTGAAAAAAAAACTCAGTTTCCTGGTTGTTTGTGGTTTTTTTTTTTCCTGAAGTTTTGCTGCATACTCTCACACAGGTGGTAAGAGTCAAAAAAATAACTGCCTTGCTTATTTACAATTACACATTAACTGTTTCTTTTACCTATAAAGCAATTATACGCAATGCAAATGCACATAATGCAGGTTTGCCTAACACTGCAGTGGGCAAATCAACCTTAGTATTAAAAGGCAACAATGCCATCACCCCTCTCATTTCTGGATCAGACACAAAGGACATCAGCCTAGCTCATACACAGAGCAGAAATACACATCCTGTAGGCTAAAAGTAACAATAACTTGAGACAGTCATTCCCAGTATTGGTGCTGTGAAGGAGCTGCAAGCTAAAGACTTCAAATACTTTTTTTAACCACACTGTTTTACTGAGACAGTATATGAACTAAAGAGTTCCAGGATCAGTTTGCCAGATACCTACTAGAGCTTGACACACACACACAGACACCCCCACCCCCCCCACCCCCCCACACACACCCCAAACCTGCTGGGTTATTTTTTACATACCTTATGTAAGAGGGTTTTTTAAATGTAAATATTATATTTAAATTAGGATTTCTGGTTTGCCTACAATCAAAAGCCTCTAACATCACAATCATGACAACAAGGTGGCCTAGCAACCTCGACAGACAGACATAGGAAGTTCAGTCAGTCAGTAATAAAAAGCTTTGGCTGTCTGGCTTCAGGGAAGAAGAAAATTGCTTGGATGCTCACTTCAGTACTCTTACTAGGTGATGCACTATTTTATTCTTTCTGATAGCTGCAGTTTAAAAGAACTCAAAACAGCAAAATGTACATGTAAAGGGCTGAGCAAAGATGTGGACTGAAGCTTTATTTTGTTTGGTTTCAGATTCACACTTTTGATAGAGCCTAGGGAGCCAGAGAGAGAGAAAACTGTCCCGAAGCACCTGACAGTATCAGAAGTGAAAGCAGCTGCTGAAGTTGCAAGCTACCTGTAGAGTAAGTGAGTCTGGAACCAAGGGGCTCTGCTGCAGTGGAGCCACCTTCTCTGCAATGTTAGCAGGTGTTACTGCAGCAAAGCAAAACATATTTATCAAGTCATGGCCACAATTAAATTTCTTATCGTGATTCACCACAATACAAGAAAATGCACTGTCATTCTACTTGCCAGCAACTTTGTGGTAAAATTTACATTGCTGCTCATCACGGATCAAGCCTGAAGGTGTTGAGCATTTACAGCTCCTCCCAGAGGGGAAGGAAAAAAAAAAAAAAAGCGCACCATCTTACAGAAAGGTTTGATTCAAAAAAGGGAGGTAGTGTCAGAGCTGAGGATTGTTTCTTCATTCTTCTTCACTGTAATTATACCTAGGTAATCACAGTGCTAAACTCCATGCTATTGAGAAACTTTCAGTTCTTCTGTCAAAATGATTGGCTTTTCTCTTCCCTAGCCTTCTCGAGTCTCTTTTACTTTTCTGTTCGTCTCTTTTCTTTCTTTTTTTCCCCTCCTCAAAATCTTTCCAAAAAGATTAAAAGTATAATCCGCCAAAGACCTGACTTCCAAGCATACATAACACTTCAGCCTATACACTGAGGTTCTCTGCATTTTTTGGTCATAGATACAAATTTTTTTTAAGAACTCTTACTTAATGATGAGACCAAGAAACACCTTCTAACTTCACTACTAGCATCTACATTGATAAAACTCCAAACATTAGCTTGTCTTCAGTCTCTCCCAACTACTGACTACTCTTAGACCCTGAGCTGCAATGACAATTGGCAAATAAATCTGATTTGGTCATTTATTCAGCAAGCACAAAGCATCAAGATGAACATTTCCAGATTTGACAAGTAATTGCTGTATTAAATACCGTACATGTACATTTCTCAGAAGTAGATGGCCCATCCATAGAATACTTATTACTAGCAGCAATAACCATTCCGGATAAGTGACTATTCTCTTCCAAGGGTAATAGCATCTGCTTATATAAAGGGATATTTTTGGCACATTCTCAAGGTCTTCTTTCTTCTGCCCTGCTGTCAGAGCTCTAATCAGGTATGCACGGCACCTACAGTGCTCCTGCATACTCCAGGTAATTAGCCTTTCCACTCATCAGTTAGCATCTCTCATCACTGCAAACCTACAGTACGCTGCTTGTTCCTTAACCCTCAGGTTTCCTTTGCTCATTTCTTAAAGAATCAACTGAACAGTGGTTGCCTTGAACTGCTCTTTCAATGCACACCATTTAAACCTTTCCAAATAAAATCATTCCTGAGCATTTTGCTGGGAGCTGAATTTAAAGACATGAATTATCGATGTTTCAGCTAAAATGTATCCCTGGTCTTTCCCTTTTCTGCTAATAGTTAAGAAAATAAAAGCTCACAATGTGTCTCCTTGTGACCATCTTCACACACCTCTCTGCTTGAAAAATTGACCACCTTAGATAAAAACTAATTTACGCCTGTGATTTATTAAGACAAGAAACTCGTGTTTAAAGGGGAAAAGGCTGCAGTAAGTGTCTATGCTCTGACAAATGGCAAAAAATACAGCTGATTTAACAAATGAGTGCTCAATCAATGATGCACTGAGGCACATGACAAAGGGAAGTCAAAATCCATTACATTCAAGAACCTCCTTTAAATTCCACTTCAGTGCACTGACCCTGTTGCTCAATGCTAAAGACTTTACAAGGTTTTCGGAAACATTTAGAAGAGCTTTTGTTTTGGCATTCACTCAGCTGCACCTCACAATTAACACTGCCAGACTCCTTTCTAATCAATTATTCATTAAGATTACAGGCATATCTTTTGAGCGCCTTAACTTCACATCAGAAGTGTGCGAGGGATGACACATGCATGTGTACTTTACAGAATAAAAGGCAAACTCTAAGCAGGTTTTAATGCTAAATGAGAACAAGGCTAAAAGAAGCGAAATCAACACTTTTAGTCAAAGTTGAGCTTCAGGCGAGCTGCAGGCAGTGCACAGCATGAGAGAATTTGGCTCCAGAAAGTGCCCATGTGTTGACAGCTGAGTAAGAGTTTGAAGGCTTAATGGTAAGAAATGTTCCGTCAATGATAATGTTACACACTACTTACTCAGTTAACTACTCATCTTCTTCAGCCCTGACAGCTAATGACGCAAACCCCATTTGATAGAAATTTTACCATTTTCTATACAAACATGTTTATTGCAGTTACCATGGCTAATATTTTTTTCATAAAAAAAAAAAAAAAAAAAACAGAGGGAAATAATTTTCAGGAAATAACTATGAAACACAATTGTGCTGAGAAATTATGAATGTAGAAAAATCTGAAAAGCTGCTCAAACTATAGAATAAATACAAATTATTTTGAGCCTATGTCTACAAAACTAATAATATATGTGCAAGAAATTATTATCAATACCTATTTTATTAAACAAAGTGTGTTGGTGGGGAAGGATATTTGACCTCTTAACATTAAGACATATAACTTAAACGTGTATGTTAGGAGGGCTTTGTATTTAAACTCCATCAGAAATCTAACTTGGGCACTGAGGTTAGATGGTGTAAATGCTTCTTCCCATGGTATACTGAAGACTGATTTATCATGCAATCATTTAGGTTGGAAAAGACCTTTAAGATCATAAAGGTCAACCATATAGTTGAAGTTACCAAGCTTTCAGTCCTAGTTTGTACCCAGCTGTTTTACCAGGGCCAGAAGAAAGAGCTACCTAGGACATTAACCAAGATTAACTAGCTAGTTTAACAGACTCAGGGCATGCAGAAGCACTGATTCTGCAAGACCTAGGTACAGAATTGGCTAGGGAGGGTTGTATTCAGCAGCATCCCGAGTAGCAGTATTCAATGTACAATGTACATTCAATGTACAAACGCATGCACAGATCTTCAGACAAATATGGCCTAATTGCCTAGCACTGGTGCATTTTCTAAACATTACAGCATGAGCAAAGTCTAAAGAAAAGAGAAAGAATAAAAGGAAGTTGTAGCAAGGTGGGTGTTGGTCTATTCTCCCCAATAACAAGCAATAGGAGAAGAAAAAACAGCCTCAAGTTGCACCAGGGGAGGTTTAGATTGGGTATTAGGGAAAATTTCACCAAAAGGGCTGTCAAACATTGGAACAGGCTGCCCAGGGAAGTGGCAGAGTCACCATTCCTGGAGGTATTTAAAAGATGTGTACTGTGGTGCTTTTGGGACATGGCTTAGTGGTGGATTTGGCAATACTAGGTTAATGGTTGGACTCAACGATCTTAAAGGCCTTTTCCTACCTGAGTCTATGATTCTGTAAAATTACCAAAGATGATCAAAGGGTAAAGCCTACCAAAGTAGAACTGCATTTCCAGAATCTGAATTGTTATTTGGTAAAATCTCATAATCTCTCTAAGTGGGAGCAAGTCTGTAGCTGCCAAATAATACATCAGTAAAATGACAGAGGCGCCTAATATTCCTCTACTCTGCATGCCCACAGCTGCTGCCATCTTCACTGAGAAGAGCACCTCTGTGTTCACTTTCTACACATAGTGATAAGCACGTCTCATCAACCATTTACTGAAGGATGGGTACCATGTTCTGGTACCTGCTTTTACATTACAGAACCATTACAAAAAATAAAAATATTCATCAGCAGTTGGAAGCAAAAAGGGAATGCCTTTGAACACGTGCCACAGATCCAAGCACTTCAAAAAGAAGTGAAATGATACACATTGTGACCACACCTAGCTCCTTAGATTATCAAGGATCAAGTGGCTCAGATGCATAACTGGCACTGACTGGATTTTTTGAAACTATTTAGTCACTAAGGACCGACAAAGGTCCCTAGGAGCATTTTCAGAAGAAAGAAGAAAAAAAAAAAAAGATAATAAATGGCTTAGGAATGAATGGGAGTAATCAAATTAGGTGCCTTGAAAAGTTTTACCTACCGTGACTTTGCAGAGCGTACAGAAAGCTACTAATGCATACCTAAAATGACAACTGTATTCCTGAACTAGTATTATCTCACGTGCTGTAAACACCTGCAAAAAGCCTCAGTGTATCAAGAAGTATGCTTGAAACCTTGACAGCAAAGGAACTTACTGTTATCAGACCAGCATTCCTGTCCCCGAGCCAACAACAAAGGGATTTAAATTGTCCTTGGAAGAACCAGCACTTTACAGAATTATTTAAATGTTCAGTTCATTTTGAATGTACTTCAGAAATAGAGGTAAAACAATTAAAAGACTAATCCAGTCCTAGAATTACTATTCGGGGGTCTCACAGGAGTCAGTAGGCACCATTCATATATAACTATGCATAAACAAATGAAAATGTATGTTTTACTGTTGTGATGTTCCAGTTTTACACCACTGTAAATACACTGATTCCAAGGGATTTAGAAAAGGACTAAATTTGAATCATGGAGTGCTGAAGTCAGCCCTGCCACCAACTGTACCAGCCTAACAAGAGTTATGAATTCACCATGTTTCCCATGACTGGGCCTGTACACAGTACCAGTTTTTCAGATGTCTCTTGTTCCTGTAAAATTTCCAGTGATTTCATAGGATTTGGCTACTCAGAAATAATTGTTTCATGCAGAAATAAAATATTATATTTCCCAGCAAACAGACTAATATTGCAATTGAAGTACAGTCTAAATCCTGAGAGGATTTTCTTTACTATCCTGATTTGTTCAAGTCGTTCAGAGGTAGCATTTAACAGCAGTATTACATTTGCAGAAGTTATCTCTGCTTTTCAAAGAGAAAAATCTCCATTTAAATTTATATGTAAATTCCATGTTGCTTCATGAAGCTTCACAGCAATACATGACAGTACAGTATTATTAATACAGTAATACATGACAGTACAGTATTATGATTGAATATATGGGAGGGGGAGAACAAAGCAGAAAAATCCTCATAAAAGCATTATCAATATTCTGTTTAGCATCAGAGGCCTGAACACAAACTACAGCTCTGCTACAATGTAAAGCAACCAACTGACAGCCCTTTTGGACTGCGTGCATCATTTATTTCTGCTGTAACAGAAGTCTATTTCAATGATCATTTTTACAAATATTCATTGTCGAGCTCACCATCATCTGTAAAACAGATCAAATGGTACCACTAAACACCCCCACACACTCTGTTTATAACTGTGTATGTAACCCTGTCCTCAGGGTGTATATGAACAATGTTTAAAAGAAAGCAATATGCACAGCTGATCAGACCAGCAGCTGATCAGTATTTAATCACCAAATCCAATAAGGAAACAAATGAGGCAGAGCACAGGGGTTGAAAACAATGGTAGATGGAAAATGTTAAATGAGCCACCAATTTATGGAAGATAAAAACACTCTCAGAAACAATTTACAAAACAATTTTCTTTTTACACATTTAATAAACATTCTGTCAGAGTAAACGAAATCTCAGAAGCTGGAAGTTTAAAAAAATCAATTAAAATGAAGTCACAGGGAATGGTGGGGAATTGTTCCTGGCAGTTATTTGATATAGTATGGTTAATATTTCTAGTCAGGCAAATTAACAGTTTTGCTGCTGTAGACTTGCACTTGCACAATCCATAACCTCTGAGGGTTTGTTCTAAAAGCTACAGAACCATATGCATAAATATTTTTATATAGCTACATTTTAGATGTACAGTAACAGTAAATAACTCTATGAACTTTTATACGAAGGAATTCTACACTGCTAAAACCAGCTGAAAAGGATGTCTGCATCTAAAAAAGTAACAAAACACACAATTGATTCCATGGGGTCCCATTTAACTTGTAAATAATACTTTGAAAGCTCTTAGATAAAAACTGGTTTCTCTATCCATCTGTATCAATAGATAAGCTCTTCTCTAATACTATTCTACTGTATAATTTGTATTGTGCCACACTCGTATTGATTGAAGAAAATTCAAGCAAGGCAGTGTCAGTTTCTGTTTCTACAGGGAAACCACTGAGCTGAACAGCAAGGCACGTAAGGTCACATCAGGATTCAGCTTGCTGTGCTGCTGCCTTAAAATTATACAGAACTAAAGAAGAAAACAATGGCAGACTTAGCAGACACAGTATAAATACCAGTAAATAAACCTTTTTCTTTTCATTATCCTATTAATGTATCTTGAATAAGAACATTAATTAAGATTTTTTACTTTCCACACCCTTTCAGGTATTAAGTAATTAAAATCTGCAAGTGGAAGTTTTAGTTTCTTCATATGCTTCAAGCCAAACGTTGCTTTCTCTTCTGTGTTGTCAAGTGTGATCACAGAAAGAAGTTCAAGTTTTAGTTTACCAGCTTATCTTGACATCCTGCTTAGGAGAAGCTGCTGTTCCTCAGCCTCCGCAGCTCATGTCTGCATCAAAGATTTACCCATCTGGACTTCAGGTGCAGGAAGGAAGGGAGAAAGCAGCTTATCTGTACCACAGTGCGCTTTGCAAACATACTCCATTTCACACAGATGGTGAAAGTATGGATAGGCAGATTGATACAACCTTGCCTTGTTCAGAGGAATGAGAAGGGAAAGAAATGCGCGTGTTTGACACGCAGAGCTCACTTTCATTTATGTTTGACCTGTACAAGCTGAACAACTTATTGTCAGCTGTCATGGGCCCCTGCCCACAGGTACCAGAAAGTGGAATACAGAGTACCACCGAGTACCTCTAGCCAATGTGTTGGGACACCCAAGTGTCAGCAAGAATTGGGAACTTTAGTCCTGCCCAGTCTTCAGAAAACAAGACTCTCCCCACACTGAAACCTGGACCCTTGAAACCACAGCTGTACTGTGATGCTTCCCTGGCGCTGTCCATCAGCAACACTCTTCCCTTAACCTGCAAGTATCTCAGAATTACATACAAGTTTACAACATACTTAGAGCCAACCAACACCAGCAAACAACTGAAAAGCTTTCTTCCTCGGTGCAGCACTGAGGAATCATATATCTGCTTACACATATTTGGAGTTTCAAGCTCTAATGTAATGTTATGAAATTTGAGCTGGCAACACAATGATGCAACAAGGGAAATGCGTCAATAAAAACAGTTGTATTTGAACTGAAGGATGTGCAGACACAAAACTTCATGTTGGCGTGAGGTATTTCATATGTCATCCTCTTTTTCCCCTCTACAGATCACACAAGATATTTATGTGATCCCATTTATCCCATTAGCGCACACATGCTCAAAATAGTGAGCACACACTGAAAGGATCAGCAATTATTTTAATAAGCACTGTGCTTAATTATTTCTTACTTTTTTAGTGACTGCTACATGAAAAAAACCCAACACTATTATCTCAGCTTGCTTAGAGTGCCCCAGAAAGACTAAATGAGCATGAAACTGAAAGGCATCTCCCATCCCAAGAACAGTAAGAAGAATGTCAGAAATAATGCAACTAAAAGAGGATTCACCTATTGAAGTAAAATCAAAGTTTCTGAACTAGTTAACTTTGATTTAAAAGAGCAAAATAATATGGTAGAGAAGGATGCACACTTGCTAACCTTTCATACTACCTTAACAGGTGGCATGCATTTCTTTCTTTGATGTTTCTTGTGAGGTAAGATTCAAAGAGCCAGTTTAGTTATTCTTTTGTTACATTTGTATTCTCCTCTTCTATCAATAGCTACATTAAAAAACAAAAGAATCCACACACATATTTTTAACCTTATGAGTTAAATCTGTCAAAGCACACACAGGCATTTCTGTAAAGGTTCTCAGGCATCTTGTGATTTTTTTTTTTTTTGAAGGTGTAATTGAAATTACATACTTTTCACTACTGATACTGTTTTGCACAGAAGTTTTGTAAAATCAGAACATATAGCTGAAATCATCACAAGGGATATGTTCACAGCAACAAATGTGAAAAGCAGAGGAAGGACAGGATACATGCATAAGCCTTTGCCCAAACAGTTTCTGTCTGTTATTTATCCCAAAACCAAAACTTTGGACCAGTCTCCTGAAGAGGATGATCTCCTTGGTGAATGACAGTCCTAATCAAGCAGCAAACAAATGCAAGTTTTTCTGATGCCCATCTCAAACCAGGTGTTAAAGCCATGCCTTGCGCCTGCAGGTGGCATTTTTTATTTTTGAAGACTTTTGTTCAAAGACCTATCTGTTTTTTCATTTGTTGTGTGAGCCAGAGACACCAATGCCCTACTATTTCAGTAGAATACCCAAAGCAGTAGCTAGTAAGCACAGTCAGTATGTGGAGAAATGGCAGAACCTTCTGGTTAAACCTAATAGAAAAAACACTCACCCCCAATGTTTCTTTCCTCAAAACTGTTTATCTTTTACAACCAGACGCGTGTACATGGCTTGAAGAAAAAAACAGGACAATTTTACAGAAGAAAAGCCTGTTGAAGTTTATTACGTATGCAGAAATTATAACTAGCTCAGGAAATACAGAGCTGGAGAGTGAGAGAACTTCAGGGGAAAGTGTCATATATGAATTCCCTGAACTTTAAATACAGCGTTCCTTAAATATTTGTTCTGAGGCCATTGATAAGAAAAAGAATATTTGGTCAGTCCCAGTACAGCAGATTTTATGTTTGCTGCAATACAGTCTCAGCCATCCATGTATAAACTTGCTTCCATCAAAAAGAATATATTCTTTGTTTCCACCCAGACCCATAATACAGCTAAGCAGCCACAGAGTCTCTCTGTTTATTACCTACACACTAGGAGAATTTTAGAAATTAAGAAGACAGATTAATTACACTGTACAATTTAATTAAGTCTTTGAAGAGTAATGGATCCAACAGAAAGCTCCCTATATAATCTGCAGATAGAACTATGAAAGAACAGTGGGTTCAAAAAAGCAGGTTAAAAGCCCAAAATGGCACAAAAACTCCCTTTCCACTGAAGTTATCTTCTGAGTAACTCAGGCACAGAATCTGGAAATAAATACCTCCACAGTAACAGCCTCAGTGAATATATCTGCAGCTACAACCTCCAATACCGCTCGGTCAGTCTGAATATTATTTGAGATCTGTCACCTCTATTAACAATTAGACGCTTTCTGCTGATCCGCTGCCTCAGCACAGTGCACCAGCTTCTTACACAGACAGCTAAGACACCATAACGGACACTGCTCTCTTTCTGAGTGAACATTTCCAGGCTACAGAGAAAACAAAGCCTACCCATTCACTGTTTTCTAATGAATCAAGATGTACTGCTGGTGGCTGAGGGATGTAAAATGTCCAACTGCTAGGAGAATAGCCCCAAGCTCTTGCCAAATTATGCACTTCAGTATTACAGATCTGCTAGCAAAATGTATCAGATTTTCCTCCAACATGATATTTATTCTTTTGGACAAAGAGGACAGATAAAAATAAATTGTTGAACAAAATCTGATACCCGGTGGAATAATAAGGTGTTCAACGGGAAAAGGTTTTCAGGCACAGCAAAATACTACAGAATCTTAGATGACCAGGACACACGCACACTAAATGCAAATACATTCACTGACATAAAGAAGTGTGGAAAACTTAGAAAAATAAGATTCATTAACATAAACATAAAATCTTGTTCCATGGCTGAATCCACCTGAGAAGTTACCTATTCAGTTAACTGGTATATACAAAGCAAAAAAAAAAAAAAAAACCCACAAGCCACCATAATTTTAAAAAAATGCATTGTGTATCAGACATGATAAAAAGTTCGTTATTATATTTAAAGTGTGCGACCATCCTTCGTCAACAAGATACATAGAATAATATTTTTGTTTATCCCCATCTTGGGACATGCTGAGTCTCAAAATTAAGGACAGTAATAACTTGTATTTAAAAAAAAAGGGAAAACCAAACCCTGAAAAACACAAACAACAAAAAATCCCAGTACATGAATTACAGTATCAATTAGTTCTACATTAGCACATCTAGATTAGGAGAAATTCTGCAGATGGACGTATATGCATTTGTCTTACTGACATCAACACAATCCCATCCAAAAGCAGCGTTTCACTTATCATATACCTGCAAACATTTGAAGGGAAAACCCGTGAAGAGTTCTCTAGTAGCCATCTGCCTTCCAATGCCAATACAGTGTAGACAATTACAGCAGTATTCCTTTCAACCTCTTGAACAAAAGTACATTAAAAACGTTTGATCAAATCCTCTTTATACAATATATGTCACATTCAGCGAATACAAATTGATGACCTTGCCCTTTGCCCTGGCAAACTCTCTTTGTCTTTCCCTCTGTGAAATGGCATATTTGAACACAGTATTTTCCTAAATGTTGCCCTGATTGCATATGAAGAGAACACAGGCAGCTAAATGTTAATTAAAGGAACAAATGGGGTTTAATAAATGCTCTTCTTGTGCACAATTTTAACACACTCTCTCACCTCAGATACATGTATAATGAAATGCCAGAAAGGAATATAATCCAAGTAGGTTAATAAAAAAAAAAAAAAAAGGCACAACCTCAGAATATTTAATGGTACAGTGAAAACATAAATCCTCCTTTTTGTACCAAAGCACCAACAGATTACCTTTAAAGGGAATACAATAAACTCTTTAAAATAAACTCCAGCACAAACTATGTCCAATAACTTACATAGCCTTGGACAATTCATTAGGCTGCTGTGACTGAAACAGAGTAAAAAGCACCTCTCCTTTCTGTTCAGTTTAGTATGCAAATGGTTGTCAAACAGCCAGAGTAGCTGGTTTCACTGATTTTTCTACACTGCCAGTTAATCAGTCTCCTATTTAATCTGTATGCAACCTTCATACACACATACAGGAGAAACAAAAGCATAAAAAGGAAGATATAAGTGCTAACCTACAAATTAACAGAGGACTCTCACCACTAGAACAGAGTTATTTGCATTATCTGTTTTACAGTAATGCTAAATGGTTAGACAACCCAATGTGCAGCAAACTAGGTATTTATCAGGCAGTCTCTTCCTCCAAAAGTCTATAACCTGGCTTATGAGACATACATTAAAAAATCCCCAGAGAACAGAAAAGAAAGCCAAGAGACAGATAGATATATGAGGGGGGTTGTCTGGTTTGGTTGCCTTTTTTTTTTTTTTTTAACTCTATTTTTAACAGAAATTCCTGAAGAGTCACAGGAAGTTAACAGTAATGGCATGAAGTGAGCAAGTGCACCTATCTGTTCACGTGCTCCTGAACTGACTGGATTCAGTAGATATTTATATAGTGAGTTTAAGTACAAGGTACTGAGATCTAGCACAAGGTGAGACTTCACAAAGTGTACACCCAGAACATTCAAATTTAACACAATACTGTGTGTAACAGGCTGGCAAAGACAACGGATTAAGAAGAAGTGTTAAATATGTGTTATTTTTGTGCTGACTGCCTTTGCTTGAGCTGTAGGAAGGTAAAAGCTGGCATTTGATAAAGGGCTGGTTACTAGAAGGAGAAACAAAGAATACTCCATCTGTGTCACATGCATGTCACAGTTCATATTAACAATGAATAATACAGAAAAGACTGCTTCTTTATGCAACTTTTGGAGGATAAGAATACCTATCCATAAACAAATGAGGACTGAAGATTCCCCCACTTTGCTTCATCAAGCAGCAGATCAGATGGGTAAGAGGTCCCCTCTGAAGCAGTGTAGCCCACACTCCACTGATACAACAGTGGTACTTGCAAAGGGCACTTCTCTTCTGATTTCTTGCATGAAAGCCAGGAAGAGTTCTGGTTCCATCATTTGAGGATGCTAGCAGGCTTTTTCCAGACCCTTTCCTGTAATATCCACGTGCCCCTTAGAAGCATTACCCAGTCTTAACTTCACTATCAAACTGTGTGATAAATGTCACATATTAAAAAATGTAACTGGAAGATCTTAAGTAACTGGGAGGAAAAAGGCAATGCTGGCAACATATTAACAGTGTTACTTACATGTATATCCCCATTTGCTATTACTTTGTATCTCAACTGAACTTCAGCATTTGAAAACTAAGTTATTTCATGTAACCATATCTTAAAAATATTTGCAGATGTTCCAGTCAAGCAAAAGGGGTTTGAAAACAGTAACGTTTCTCCAGCTGGGAAGATATTCATCCTAGTTCTGGAAAGGCAGAATATTGTGTACATGATTTGTCATGTGGTTCAGGCAGCGAATCCAGTAGAGCTGTGAGAAGGACATTATCAGAAAGACTGTATATGAGTAAGTGTATGAGCTTATAGCATTCCCAGTTTTCTAACCCCACTCAGATCTCAAGACTGGAATGAAATATCATAGAATCATTTAGGCTGGAAAAGACCTTTAAGATCATCAAGACCAACCACTAACCCAGGACTGTCAAGCCCACCACTAAACCATGTCCCTAAGTGACACATCCACAAGTCTTTTAAATACTTCCAGGGATGGTGACTCAACCACTTCCCTGAACAGCCTGTTCCAATGTTTGACAACTGTTTTGGTGAAGAAATTTTTCCTATTATCCAGTTGAAACCTTCCCTGGTGCAATGAGGCCATTTCCTCTTGTCCTGTTGCTTGTTACTTGAGCGAAGAGACCAACACCCACCTCACTACAACCTCCCTTTAGGTAGTTGTAGAGCGCAATAAGGTCAATATATGGGCAATAAGAGAGATAAGAGAGTGATATGAAACATGCTTGGTTGCTTTTTCCTGGCTATAGCTTAGAGCACTTCAATACTTGACAAGATAAACTACAAAATACACTATCAAAAAAACCCAAACCACCCCCAGCCAAAAAAAACCCCACCACACCACAAAACCCAAACAAACAAAAAAACCACCAAAACACCAACTTTTTGTAACCCTTCTGTTTCATAGCAAAACATTAATTAAAGAAACCTTGCACTTTGGCAAAAAAACAGCCTTTTCCATTGATTTTCATCAAGGCAGAATTCTACTTTTTAACTTTATACAAGGCATAGCTTCACTTCAGTCTCCTCTAGCAAAGCTAATAAATTGTCATTCTTAGCCTCCTCTTCTCTGCCCACAGTGAACTATCTCTTCTTCAGGCACAGATGAGACCATTTCTAAAATGGATCACAGACATAATCCCAGTGGGGGAAATAAAACCCAGGTTTTTGTTTTTAAACTCAGCTCATTTCACTGTACTAGTCTAAAACATGGCCCAAGAAACCAACAGGTTGGCATCATTTTTTTGCATTATGAAGGAAGTAGAAAGCAGGGCTGTCACCTCTTAAACTCACTCTGTCACCAGAGAAGTCAATGAGGAATTGCACCTCAGATGTAAAAAACAGAAAAAGGAAAAAAATTAAATCCCATTTTGCTGGATCACACTTCCCTTTTGAAAGGAACTACAACAACAACAACAACCCACAAAACAAAAAGAGTAGCTGTAAAAAACCCAAAACCAAAAAAAAAAAAAAAACCCACAAAAAACCAAAAAACCCTGACAGTCACTGGACAGCAACATTGGTCATTCTGAGCACCCTACCTCTATCTATGAAAAGAACCCTCAAAACAAGGTAATGAAGTGAACCAGTAAACACACTTAGGAAAAAGATACCCCTTATTTGAAACTCACAGTATAACCCCACACAAATGCAGCATTTGAAGCATATTGCTTGCTTTATCACAGCAGCAAACCAAGCAAAGCCAAGAAGCTTAGTGTTCTTTAGCATTATCAGGCATCAGCAATGAACTGTGAACAGCTGGGATGTCATCACTGGAACACACAAAAATGCCTACTGCCCATTTTGACCTACTCTGGAACTCATTTTCCTGCCCCCACTTTTTTTTCCAAACAAGATTAGCTCTCAAAACATTACATTTCTTTTAAAAGGTCAAGGTTCATTTTTCGACCTGTTTGATGTTTTTTTCTCTTTTGTAGCTCCATTCACCTAAACAGTCTATCAAAATCAATGCCTTTCTAATGATCCCAGGTTCATGGTAAAGTGACTCTGGCTTGACTCACTGCAGAAACTCTATCCAAAACATCCCACAAAATATCCCTCTTCCAGTCATTTCATCATTGTTCAGGGCTACAGAAAATAAAACTTGCACCACACAAGTCTCTTGCAGGATCCCACTCGAAGTTCTTGCAGGTACCATAAAAACTAAGTCTCTGACCAAACAGCCTACAGTTGTACTGACAAGCCAAAGGCTACCATATCTTTGTTAGACACAAACAACTTTTAATCACTCCACAGTTACAGTGAAAAGTTTGACAGCTCCCTAGAGTAGACATGAGATGTCCAAGATGTCATTTCCAGCAGGTAAGTTATACTAACTTCACTTGTGACTTACTTCGAAGTGTTTCTCTCCGTTCACATAGTAAATCCCTGCACATTCTTCACACTCACGTTTTACTCTTTCAGACATATTTTCAGGCTTCCTTAGGAGGAAGAACCAAAAAAAATTCAAGCGTATAAGCTTCAAAAAGGAATTTTCTCCCAAATATTATGCTGTCATAAACAATAATTGTCCCAGTGGTTCTGCAGTCCTTGTGATACACTTCTTTGCTGGTGCATTAGGGGTGATGGTGAAGAGTTTCGATTCAAGATCCACAGTGCTACTACCGTTACGCTGACCACAACCTTCTGCCAGCACAACCAGAAACCTCCCCATACTACAGAGGTCTGACACCAAGTGGATGGTGCGGCCACAGAGCAAACAAGACACACCAGTGCAGACAGACTCCTCTCCAGTACAACAGCGTATTTTCCACCAACTGTGGCACGGATTTTGAATTACATAGAAGTGGAAGGCTTGGGAAAAGAATATTGGAAACGAAGACATGGGCTGGCAGCTGAAATCACCACCCAATTTACAGCCCAGAGAGACTTGGGAACCAGCCAGTTTTGAAAGGACTGGTTCTTTTGTAAGCAAGAGAAGTCTAACAATGCCAAAAAATATGCCCGCTGAGCCGAGAAGGCAGGAAAAACTGCTTGGCACAAATGCAAGACTCCCAGAAGCAGTGACAGAAGAACAAAGGAACCGGAGCCTGTGCTTTTCCTAGGGTAACTCTCTTGTTGCGTAAGACTTGTGAATAAGAAATTCATTTTTTGACGTCCACAATTCTTCGCCTTCCTGACAAGTGGTTCCTACTACAGGTAATTAGAAAATTAAAGCCTCAGCTCATCACTAGATAAGGGAAGGGGTGTGTGAGACAGACTAAAAATAATCATCATAGAGAAAAGGTTGGCTAAGCCTGGGCCAAAATCCTTGTAAGGGTGTTCTCTCAGGCTCCATTTACACTTGAAATCAGAGGCTAAGCCTGCTCACAAGTCTATTCAGAAACTCAGAAGCTCAGATATGCTCCTATTCAAGAGCAAGATGCTGATAATCCTATTTTTGTGTAAGGTTCTTCCAATTTCTACTAATTGCAAGTTTTACTGGGAAACAGAAACTGGGAGCTGTCACCTTTCACAGACAGCTCTTAAGATGCTGCACTTCCTAGCACTTGACCTTGCCTCTCATGTTCTTCCTTAGCAACTTCTTTAGCACCCAGGTTGTGTATTGCTGATCTCTGGGCTAAGATCCTCATACCATGGCCTGGGAACCAGGTTTCCTCTACTCGAGATGATCTAGCATAACCTAACAACCTAATAAACTGAGAGGTCCTCTGCTAGGAAGCAAAACCTATCACAGAGTCAACACCCAGAGGTATGTTAGCTTGTGGGATTTGGAGACTGGATCCAGTCACAGCAGGCTGGTGTCTGCCCATGGTGACTGCAACCCAGACCTGTTCCATTTTAGTCAGAGGCACAGGTCAATCAGCCTACACAGCAAAACACAATGCAAGCCGTGTGCCAGTCACACAAGTATTTATGAACCAATGCCAGAACACAGAGAAGTAGGATTCTTGCTTCCTATTACTGGTCCTAGGAGATGATGTTTTATGTTTAACCAGGATGTTTGTATCTGCTATTACCTGTGCACTTTTGGTTGTCCAAATAGGTCCAAAGGTATGAACTCTAACAGACATGAGGCCCTGCAATGCTTGTCATAAACCATCTGCGTACACTCAATAGTTTGAGAAGGCAATGACACATCATGCTAACAGAGTGACAAATTAAGCCTCTAATTTCACAAATTCCTCCTGAAAACTGAAGAGTTGGCTGCTTCTACTGAAGACCTGAACTGATTTCATGAAAGCCTTTCATTAACACATTAGCAGAATTAGCAAATAAATGTGAAGTACACATAAGTATTATTAGTAAAATACTAAGATCAGACTTAAGGCCTCAACGTTGTAGACCACAGAAATAAAGTAGTATACAGACTATCTTTCTTATAGTATGACTACTTAATTGCTGTCTTCAGCTATAAATGAATTCCAGAAGCTGCCATTCTCTTTTCTCTTCCAACATTTTACCTCTGTTCCCATATGCTGGAATACCATCTTCTCACTTAAAACAGCTGTATAATAAACTAGACTACTGCCATGGTCAGGATTTAAAATAGAACAAAGCACAAGAAAACCACAACAAACATCAAAAGGGTTATTT